>NC_139217.1:245036646-245636646 GCF_055691185.1 Crinia signifera
TGGTCTCTTTTTGTTGGCATGTTGGTTAGTTCCACCGGGTGTTTTTGGGTCTCGCTCCTAAAAAATGTTGTGATTCATCATTCCTATTGATTAAAGGTTTCTCTTTATATAAATTATCTCGTCTCTCGTCTAATATACTGTTCTCATTTGGCAACGAGTCTAATGGTTGGTATCTATTCGTTAGTGGGATTCTATAGTTCTCATTGGTACTTTTTCGTCTGTATTGATCCCTATTATATGATGGGATCCGGCCTCTCTTTGGGTATTGTTGTGTATTGGGATTGTTTTTCCTGTTTCTTGAATATGATCTATTGTTTGAGTATGACCTATTTTATTTTTATTATTGTTATTCCTATATGATCTAACTTGATCATTTGCATAATCATATGAGTCTCTCTGAAACTTTTTTTGTTTGGTCATTAAAGTTTCTTTTTCGTATTTAATAACTCTCTCATTGATAATTCTATCTTTTTCACTAAAACCATCCTCATTTTTATGAGTCTCCATTGATTTTTTCAAAGATTCTTTTCTTTCTCTATGGCATAAACTTTATCCATCTATACCTGACAATTAATTTCATGAGTGACAATGAGCAAGTGTCAAGCAATTGATCCCATTCTTTTTGATATATGGTGTCATCCTGGAAAATGGAGGGTTTGAACAACCTCAAACCCCTTGGGATCATTTGTTTGTCAATATATTGCTGTAGGTTGTTACTATCTAACCAATTACGGGTCTCTGCTTTAAGGAGATCCTCTAATTTGTAGAATTTTTTTGCCACTCTGATTTGTCCAGGCACAGAATTGTTTTATATTACCTTCAGAAAATTGTGACATGTATGTCTGTCTTCTGGTTTGACGGTCTGAAAAATTAGTAAAACAGCTCATAGTTGCTGCACTGATCGTATATGACAAGTTGGAGGAAAAAGAAGTGTGGTGATCAGTGCGCTACTATCTGCAGCTGGTACTGAGACTTGTCAGGTCTCGAAACAAATGAGTAGGGAAAAAAGGGGAGGTGTACCAGCGCTGGCTGAAATTAAATTTTTATATACACAATATAAAAATAATGATATAATAGAACGGTATCCTTTACAATATTTATTATCAATAAAACATGCTAAAATAGCTGTACCAATAATAGGTAATATGTAGATAAAACAGGGGGTTACAATAAAATCATAATAGAGGACATTCAATCGGCATCATGATAGATTGTGGCATTTGAAGTATGAATATATTACCACACAGACGTCACAGATGGTAGTCCCATATAGCAGCAGATATCCAGGTGGCCAAAGGCAGTCCCAAAACACAGAGTCCAGTGGTGGAATTAGGTTCTCTGGTGGGAGAGATGGTAAACCTGGAGGAAGATGGAGTATCCAGTCGCTGCCTCGGATGATGAGTCCGGATGGGGTGGTGCAGGTGCACGGTGCGTGGTCAGCTGTGGTAGGATTTGAGCCCAATAGTGATGCAATCAAAGGGATGTCCAACAGTGGGTGGCTCAACGCGTTTCCCTGGGTCAAACACCCAGCTTCTTCAGGAGCAGGTATATTTGTGTCACCCTGCTAGGCTGTTTCAATACCCCTGCTGGTAATTACCAAATTGGGAACAGCTGTACAATATGCATAAGAATTTTAGGATACCGTTCATAAAAGTAAATAATTTGACCTTTGACCAGAAGGCAGATTTAACTAGTTAGTTGCCATAAAATAAATACATATAATAATTCATGTAGAAATGATACTTTAGAAAACATTATACCAGGGATTCCCGGGTCATGTGATCCATAATGGTCACATGATTCGGAAGTGAAGTGGATAAAAAGTATATATACACATATTATGCCATTTAATAATGTATCAGTCATACTAATCTATACTTTCTAGTTTTATTAATTGTATGTAGATATAGACAGAAAGCGAAAAACAAGCTTAAATCAGCTTGGATCGTAACGAGGATAGAGAAAGCTGCGTGATGTAACTGATCACGTGCTTGTTGCAGACCAATAGGGGCTTGTCACGTGACCGAAGATGTGATAGGTCACGTGAGCGGACTCCTAATGTTTATGTCCGCCAGGAGACTGACGTGATGTATCTGATCACATGTAGTTTTAACCAGTCAGAGTGAGTCACGTGATCGGTTGACGCAGCCGATCACGTGAGTATACTTCTTGTGTTCACGTAATTCATGAATGAAGGGGCTGTATCAGCTGGGCAGCCAATCATTTTCTTAGTTTGTTTTAGCCACGTGGATAGTGTGGAAATGTGTATTGTTGTTATATGCCGATCACGTGGGTTTGTTTCATTCAGAAAGAGAGTCATATGGGACTGAGAGCCAGTATGTTTAGCACAGTGCTATGGTGACACTACATTGCGCTATCATCTCAACAGCGTTAGTGGAGTTGTGAGAAACCAATGCTTATATCAGAGTCACAAATGACCATCAGAGCGTTATTTTACCCAAGAATAGAGATAAACCTATGATAACAATACATTATGCTGTCAACTAAGCAGCGTGATTGTAACTTATGCGAGACCATTATTTTAACGTATTTTAGAAAAAGAGAGGGATAGGAAGAAGGTGGGGGGGGGAAGGGGGGAGGGGGGAGGGGGGGTGGAGAGGGGAGGGGGTAATTGCATATTTTTGGAAATAACCATTCTTTTTAGGTATATATTGTTTTGAAAATAGTGATTATAACTATAAGAAAATATATTTTTTACAAATAGAGAGATTAGCTATACATTTTTAAGGCATATTGATAATAATAATTAAAAGTATAAAAAAAAAAAATATATTAATGAAATTATAAAAAATTATTATTATTAAAAAAATGATAAAATTATAAAAAATGATATAAAGAGAGCTGAGAACAGGTGATGATGGAGAAGATTCAAAACAAGGTAGGTGTAATCAGAATAATAGATATTAATATATTGTCATTGTATTATTGAATTCAACTCGACACTTTCGTTTAGGCCATCTGGATGTATCGAGTTGAATTTAAGCATCCAATAAACTTCACGCTTGCATAACTTATTAAACCTATCTCCTCCTCTTTGTGTTTTTTCTATATGTTCGAGGCCGACTATTGTTAGGGATGATGGGTCATGATTATGATTTTTTAAAAAATGTCTGGATACACATGTGTGAATGGTTTTGGTTTATTATGTTTCTTCTGTGTTCCATGAAGCGAACATGAAGGGGTCTGATTGTTCGTCCAATATATGGAAGATGGCATCCACATTTGAGTAAATATATTATATAGTTAGAGTTACAGTTGATGAATGACTTAATATTATATATTTCGTCAGTAGTGGGTAATGGAATCATATTAGTTCGTCTGGGTATGTGTTGGCACATGGTACATCGGTTTTACCGCATTTGAAGAAGCCTTTTGGTTTTTGTGTCAGCCAACTTGTACCTTTTGTTTCTATACGGTTTCATTAGAATTATTCAGATGGCTAGGTGCAAGTAAAGTTTTTAAGAGACCTATTCTTTCTATATACAACCGTGGGACGTTCAGGGAGAATTTCACTAAGAATTTATCTTGTTTAAGTATTCGATAATTCTGAACTATGATTTTCTTTATTGTAGGGGCCTGATTGTTATATTTACAGATAAAGTTGATATCTTCAATCTGATCCGAATTTTTATTTTTGTTTTGGGTACTTTTTGATGAGTAGATCCTGCCTATTCATTTTGAGTACCTCATCATATGCTGAATCTATTAATGAATTTGGGTAGCCTCTGCTTGTAATGATTGTTTTAGATCGGTAGCTTGGTCCTTAAAGTAATATCGCTGGTGCAGTTGCGTTTAAGACGCATAAATTGGCTTTAGGTATATTCCTTTTCCATGGAGGGTGGTGAGCACTTTTATAATGTAGATAGGAATTAGTGTTAACTGGTTTTAAATAATTTTGAGATATAATGTGATCAACATTAGATTGAAGAGTCAGATCCAGAAAATTAATAGAGTGAGTGTCAAAAGTGTGAGTGAAGGTTAAATTATACGAATTGTGATTAATATGGTTAACAAATTGAGTGGCAGAGTGAAGGTCCCCATCCCAAATAATAAAAGAGATCATCTATGTAACGGCCATAGAAGACCAGGCTCTCGCCCCAGCCGCCGCCCCACACATGGGTGTCCTCGACCTCCCCCATGTATAGGTTGGCATAGCTGGGCGCGAACCTGGTCCCCATGGCCGTCCCATTCACCTGAAGAAAAAACTGATCGGGAAATAAAAAATAATTGTGGGTGAGTATGAAATTGATTGAATCAATTATGAAGGACCTATGTTTGCAGCTGAGGTCAACATCTGCTCGTGAGAGTCTTCTTTCAATTGCTTGACATCCTAGGTCGTGCGGGATGTTGGTATACAGAGCACTGACATCTAGGGTCATGAATGCGTATGATGGTTTCCAAACGATGTTTTGGATTTTAGTTAAGAGATCAGTAGTGTCTCTGATGTATGACCTCAGCTGCAAAACATAAGGTTGTAAAAAGTGATCGACATAAAAAGAAAGATTGGAGGTAAGGGAATTAATGCCAGAAATAATAGGACGTCCAGGTGGTGAGGTAAGTGACTTGTGTATTTTGGGAAGGAAATAGAAGGTGGGGGTGGTGGGAAATTTCGAAAATAGAAAAGTGAATTCTTCTCTGGAAATGATATCTTCCTCCAATGCTGTGTTAAGAAGAGATTTGAGGTCAGCTTGGTAGGTGGTAGTGGGGTCATGAGTAATGATGTTATAAAATTCGCTATCTTTGAGCTGTCTTTCAGCTTCTTTGATATAATCTACTTTATTCATGACCACCACTCCACCTCCCTTGTCTGCCTCCTTAATTATTAATTCTTTATTTTGGGAAAGGTGTTGTAAGGCTATTTTTTCTTGTCTAGTTAGATTTGAAGTACAGTGATGTTTATTGGGCTTGGAGCAAAGCTCCTTAAAGTCTTCTAGGGTAATCTTATAGAAAGATTCTATACTGCTGCTTTTGGCGGAAATGGGAAAGAATTCGGATTTATTTTTAAAAATATTTTGGGATGTTTGAAAATCAAAGATTTTTTTATAAGGTTGGGTGTTTTCAGTATTATTTGTCTCCCACAGGTCTTCTAATATGGTTAGCAATGCATTGTCAGTAGAGTCAAGGATGATAGGGATAGATCGTTCATTTGTTTTGTCCAAATGTTTTTTGGCAAAAAATCTTTTACGGCATAATGTGCGGATGTATCTGTTGAGATCAACAAATAGATCAAAAATATTTGGGCCAGTTGTGGGGGAAAATTTTAAACCCTTGGCTAGTACTGACAATTCATTGCTATTGAGTTGTTTATCGGATATATTATAGACATATTTTTTAGCATCCATTAAAATCTTATTTTTGTTGGAATTTATCTGTAGTTTCTTTTGTACGAATTTGCCCCCTCGTCTTCCTCGGGGCTTAGTTCTCTTCTTCTTTTTGGGGTCTCTTTTTGTTGGCATGTTGGTAAGTTCCAACGGGTGTTTTTGGGTCTCGCTCCTAAAAAATGTTGTGATTCATCATTCCTATTGATTAAAGGTTTCTCTTTATATAAATTATCTCGTCTCTCGTCTAATATACTGTTCTCATTTGGCAACGAGTCTAATGGTTGGTATCTATTCGTTAGTGGGATTCTATAGTTCTCATTGGTACTTTTTCGTCTGTATTGATCCCTATTATATGATGGGATCCGGCCTCTCTTTGGGTATTGTTGTGTATTGGGATTGTTTTTCCTGTTTCTTGAATATGATCTATTGTTTGAGTATGACCTATTTTTATTTTTATTATTGTTATTCCTATATGATCTAACTTGATCATTTGCATAATCATATGAGTCTCTCTGAAACTTTTTTTGTTTGGTCATTAAAGTTTCTTTTTCGTATTTAATAACTCTCTCATTGATAATTCTATCTTTTTCACTAAAACCATCCTCATTTTTATGAGTCTCCATTGATTTTTTCAAAGATTCTATTTCTTTCTCTATGGCATAAACTTTATCCATTCTATACCTGACAATTAATTTCATGAGTGACAATGAGCAAGTGTCATCATCCGAGGCAGCGACTGGATACTCCATTCTTCCTCCAGGTTTACCATCTCTCCCACCAGAGGAACCTAATTCCACCACTGGACTCTGTGTTTTGGGACTGCCTTTGGCCACCTGGATATCTGCTGCTATATGGGACTACCATCTGTGACGTCTGTGTGGTAATATATTCATACTTCAAATGCCCACAATCTATCATGATGCCGATTGAATGTCCTCTATTATGATTTTATTGTAACCCCCTGTTTTATCTACATATTACCTATTATTGGTACAGCTATTTTAGCATGTTTTATTGATAATAAATATTGTAAAGGATACCGTTCTATTATATCATTATTTTTTATATTGTTTATAAAAATTAATTTCAGCCAGCGCTGGTACACCTCCCCTTTTTTTCCTACTCATTTGTTTCGAGACCTGACAAGTCTCAGTACCAGCTGCAGATAGTAGCGCACTGATCACCACACCTTCTTTTTTCCTCCAACTTGTCATATACGATCAGTGCAGCAACTATGAGCTGTTTTACTAATTTTTCAGACCGCCAAACCAGAAGACAGACATACATGTCACAATTTTCTGAAGGTAATATAAACAATTCTGTGCCTGACAAATCAGAGTGGCAAAAAAATTTCTACAAATTAGAGGATCTCCTTAAAGCAGAGACCCGTAATTGGTTAGATAGTAACAACCTACAGCAATATATTGACAAACAAATGATCCCAAGGGGTTTGAGGTTGTTCAAACCCTCCATTTTCCAGGATGACACCATATATCAAAAAGAATGGGATCAATTGCTTGACACTTGCTCATTGTCACTCATGAAATTAATTGTCAGGTATAGAATGGATAAAGTTTATGCCATAGAGAAAGAAATAGAATCTTTGAAAAAATCAATGGAGACTCATAAAAATGAGGATGGTTTTAGTGAAAAAGATAGAATTATCAATGAGAGAGTTATTAAATACGAAAAAGAAACTTTAATGACCAAACAAAAAAAGTTTCAGAGAGACTCATATGATTATGCAAATGATCAAGTTAGATCATATAGGAATAACAATAATAAAAATAAAAATAGGTCATACTCAAACAATAGATCATATTCAAGAAACAGGAAAAACAATCCCAATACACAACAATACCCAAAGAGAGGCCGGATCCCATCATATAATAGGGATCAATACAGACGAAAAAGTACCAATGAGAACTATAGAATCCCACTAACGAATAGATACCAACCATTAGACTCGTTGCCAAATGAGAACAGTATATTAGACGAGAGACGAGATAATTTATATAAAGAGAAACCTTTAATCAATAGGAATGATGAATCACAACATTTTTTAGGAGCGAGACCCAAAAACACCCGTTGGAACTTACCAACATGCCAACAAAAAGAGACCCCAAAAAGAAGAAGAGAACTAAGCCCCGAGGAAGACGAGGGGGCAAATTCGTACAAAAGAAACTACAGATAAATTCCAACAAAAATAAGATTTTAATGGATGCTAAAAAATATGTCTATAATATATCCGATAAACAACTCAATAGCAATGAATTGTCAGTACTAGCCAAGGGTTTAAAATTTTCCCCCACAACTGGCCCAAATATTTTTGATCTATTTGTTGATCTCAACAGATACATCCGCACATTATGCCGTAAAAGATTTTTTGCCAAAAAACATTTGGACAAAACAAATGAACGATCTATCCCTATCATCCTTGACTCTACTGACAATGCATTGCTAACCATATTAGAAGACCTGTGGGAGACAAATAATACTGAAAACACCCAACCTTATAAAAAAATCTTTGATTTTCAAACATCCCAAAATATTTTTAAAAATAAATCCGAATTCTTTCCCATTTCCGCCAAAAGCAGCAGTATAGAATCTTTCTATAAGATTACCCTAGAAGACTTTAAGGAGCTTTGCTCCAAGCCCAATAAACATCACTGTACTTCAAATCTAACTAGACAAGAAAAAATAGCCTTACAACACCTTTCCCAAAATAAAGAATTAATAATTAAGGAGGCAGACAAGGGAGGTGGAGTGGTGGTCATGAATAAAGTAGATTATATCAAAGAAGCTGAAAGACAGCTCAAAGATAGCGAATTTTATAACATCATTACTCATGACCCCACTACCACCTACCAAGCTGACCTCAAATCTCTTCTTAACACAGCATTGGAGGAAGATATCATTTCCAGAGAAGAATTCACTTTTCTATTTTCGAAATTTCCCACCACCCCCACCTTCTATTTCCTTCCCAAAATACACAAGTCACTTACCTCACCACCTGGACGTCCTATTATTTCTGGCATTAATTCCCTTACCTCCAATCTTTCTTTTTATGTCGATCACTTTTTACAACCTTATGTTTTGCAGCTGAGGTCATACATCAGAGACACTACTGATCTCTTAACTAAAATCCAAAACATCGTTTGGAAACCATCATACGCATTCATGACCCTAGATGTCAGTGCTCTGTATACCAACATCCCGCACGACCTAGGATGTCAAGCAATTGAAAGAAGACTCTCACGAGCAGATGTTGACCTCAGCTGCAAACATAGGTCCTTCATAATTGATTCAATCAATTTCATACTCACCCACAATTATTTTTTATTTTCCGATCAGTTTTTTCTTCAGGTGAATGGGACGGCCATGGGGACCAGGTTCGCGCCCAGCTATGCCAACCTATACATGGGGGAGGTCGAGGACACCCATGTGTGGGGCGGCGGCTGGGGCGAGAGCCTGGTCTTCTATGGCCGTTACATAGATGATCTCTTTATTATTTGGGATGGGGACCTTCACTCTGCCACTCAATTTGTTAACCATATTAATCACAATTCGTATAATTTAACCTTCACTCACACTTTTGACACTCACTCTATTAATTTTCTGGATCTGACTCTTCAATCTAATGTTGATCACATTATATCTCAAAATTATTTAAAACCAGTTAACACTAATTCCTATCTACATTATACCAGTGCTCACCACCCTCCATGGAAAAGGAATATACCTAAAAGCCAATTTATGCGTCTTAAACGCAACTGCACCAGCGATATTACTTTTAAGGACCAAGCTACCGATCTAAAACAATCATTTACAAGCAGAGGCTACCCAAATTCATTAATAGATTCAGCATATGATGAGGTACTCAAAATGAATAGGCAGGATCTACTCATCAAAAAAGTACCCAAAAACAAAAATAAAAATTCGGATCAGATTGAAGATATCAACTTTATCTGTAAATATAACAATCAGGCCCCTACAATAAAGAAAATCATAGTTCAGAATTATCGAATACTTAAACAAGATAAAATTCTTAGTGAAATTCTCCCTGAACGCCCCACGGTTGTATATAGAAAGAATAGGTCTCTTAAAACTTTACTTGCACCTAGCCATCTGAATAATTCTAATGAAACCGTAATAGAAACAAAAGGTACAAGTTGGCTGACACAAAAACCAAAAGGCTTCTTCAAATGCGGTAAAAACCGATGTACCATGTGCCAACACATACCCAGACGAACTAATATGATTCCATTACCCACTACTGACGAAATATATAATATTAAGTCATTCATCAACTGTAACTCTAACTATATAATATATTTACTCAAATGTGGATGCCATCTTCCATATATTGGACGAACAATCAGACCCCTTCATGTTCGCTTCATGGAACACAGAAGAAACATAATAAACCAAAACCCTTCACACAGTGTATCCAGACATTTTTTAAAAAATCATAATCATGACCCATCATCCCTAACAATAGTCGGCCTCGAACATATAGAAAAAACACAAAGAGGAGGAGATAGGTTTAATAAGTTATGCAAGCGTGAAGTTTATTGGATGCTTAAATTCAACTCGATACATCCAGATGGCCTAAACGAAAGTGTCGAGTTGAATTCAATAATACAATGACAATATATTAATATCTATTTATTCTGATTACACCTACCTTGTTTGAATCTTCTCCATCATCACCTGTTCTCAGCTCTCTTTATATCATTTTTTATAATTTTATCATTTTTTATAATAATAATTTTTTATAATTTCATTAATATATTTTTTTTTTTTTATACTTTTATTATTATTATCAATATGCCTTAAAAATGTATAGCTAATCTCTCTATTTGTAAAAAATAGTATTTTCTTATAGTTATAATCACTATTTTCAAAACAATATATACCTAAAAAGAATGGTTATTTCCAAAAATATGCAATTACCCCCTCCCCTCTCCACCCCCCCTCCCCCCTCCCCCCTTCCCCCCCCCCCACCTTCTTCCTATCCCTCTCTTTTTCTAAAATACGGTATAAATAATGGTCTCGCATAAGTTACAATCACGCTGCTTAGTTGACAGCATAATGTATTGTTATCATAGGATTATCTCTATTCTTGGGTAAAATAACGCTCTGATGGTCATTTGTGACTCTGATATAAGCATTGGTTTCTCACAACTCCACTAACGCTGTTGAGATGATAGCGCAATGTAGTGTCACCATAGCACTGTGCTAAACATACTGGCTCTCAGTCCCATATGACTCTCTTTCTGAATGAAACAAACCCACGTGATCGGCATATAACAACAATACACATTTCCACACTATCCACGTGGCTATAACAAACTAAGAAAATGATTGGCTGCCCAGCTGATACAGCCCCTTCATTCATGAATTACGTGAACACAAGAAGTATACTCACGTGATCGGCTGCGTCACCGATCACGTGACTCACTCTGACTGGTTAAAACTAACATGTGATCAGATACATCACGTCAGTCTCCTGGCGGACATAAACATTAGGAGTCCGCTCACGTGACCAATCACATCATCGGTCACGTGACAAGCCCCTATTGGTCTGCAACAAGCACGTGATCAGTTACATCACGCAGCTTTCTCTATCCTCGTTACGATCCAGCTGATTTAAGCTTGTTTTTCGCTTTCTGTCTATATCTACATACAATTAATAAAACTAGAAAGTATAGATTAGTATGACTGATACATTATTAAATGGCATAATATGTGTATATATACTTTTTTATCCACCTCACTTCCGAATCATGTGACCATTATGGATCACATGACCCGGGAATCCCTGGTATAATGTTTTCTAAAGTATCATTTCTACATGAATTATTATATGTATTTATTTTATGGCAACTAACTAGTTAAATCTGCCTTCTGGTCAAAGGTCAAATTATTTATTTTTATGAACGGTATCCTAAATTCTTATGCATATTGTACAGCTGTTCCCAATTTGGTAATTACCAGCAGGGTATTTAAACAGCCTAGCAGGGTGACACAAATATACCTGCTCCTGAAGAAGCTGGGTGTTTGACCCAGGGAAACGCGTTGAGCCACCCACTGTTGGACATCCCCTTTGATTGCATCACTATTGGGCTCAAATCCTACCACAGCTGACCACGCACCGTGCACCTGCACCACCCCATCCGGACTCATCATCCGAGGCAGCGACTGGATACTCCATTCTTCCTCCAGGTTTACCATCTCTCCCACCAGAGGAACCTAATTCCACCACTGGACTCTGTGTTTTGGGACTGCCTTTGGCCACCTGGATATCTGCTGCTATATGGGACTACCATCTGTGACGTCTGTGTGGTAATATATTCATACTTCAAATGCCCACAATCTATCATGATGCCGATTGAATGTCCTCTATTATGATTTTATTGTAACCCCCTGTTTTATCTACATATTACCTATTATTGGTACAGCTATTTTAGCATGTTTTATTGATAATAAATATTGTAAAGGATACCGTTCTATTATATCATTATTTTTTATATTGTTTATAAAAATTAATTTCAGCCAGCGCTGGTACACCTCCCCTTTTTTTCCTACTCATTTGTTTCGAGACCTGACAAGTCTCAGTACCAGCTGCAGATAGTAGCGCACTGATCACCACACCTTCTTTTTTCCTCCAACTTGTCATATACGATCAGTGCAGCAACTATGAGCTGTTTTACTAATTTTTCAGACCGCCAAACCAGAAGACAGACATACATGTCACAATTTTCTGAAGGTAATATAAACAATTCTGTGCCTGACAAATCAGAGTGGCAAAAAAATTTCTACAAATTAGAGGATCTCCTTAAAGCAGAGACCCGTAATTGGTTAGATAGTAACAACCTACAGCAATATATTGACAAACAAATGATCCCAAGGGGTTTGAGGTTGTTCAAACCCTCCATTTTCCAGGATGACACCATATATCAAAAAGAATGGGATCAATTGCTTGACACTTGCTCATTGTCACTCATGAAATTAATTGTCAGGTATAGAATGGATAAAGTTTATGCCATAGAGAAAGAAATAGAATCTTTGAAAAAATCAATGGAGACTCATAAAAATGAGGATGGTTTTAGTGAAAAAGATAGAATTATCAATGAGAGAGTTATTAAATACGAAAAAGAAACTTTAATGACCAAACAAAAAAAGTTTCAGAGAGACTCATATGATTATGCAAATGATCAAGTTAGATCATATAGGAATAACAATAATAAAAATAAAAATAGGTCATACTCAAACAATAGATCATATTCAAGAAACAGGAAAAACAATCCCAATACACAACAATACCCAAAGAGAGGCCGGATCCCATCATATAATAGGGATCAATACAGACGAAAAAGTACCAATGAGAACTATAGAATCCCACTAACGAATAGATACCAACCATTAGACTCGTTGCCAAATGAGAACAGTATATTAGACGAGAGACGAGATAATTTATATAAAGAGAAACCTTTAATCAATAGGAATGATGAATCACAACATTTTTTAGGAGCGAGACCCAAAAACACCCGTTGGAACTTACCAACATGCCAACAAAAAGAGACCCCAAAAAGAAGAAGAGAACTAAGCCCCGAGGAAGACGAGGGGGCAAATTCGTACAAAAGAAACTACAGATAAATTCCAACAAAAATAAGATTTTAATGGATGCTAAAAAATATGTCTATAATATATCCGATAAACAACTCAATAGCAATGAATTGTCAGTACTAGCCAAGGGTTTAAAATTTTCCCCCACAACTGGCCCAAATATTTTTGATCTATTTGTTGATCTCAACAGATACATCCGCACATTATGCCGTAAAAGATTTTTTGCCAAAAAACATTTGGACAAAACAAATGAACGATCTATCCCTATCATCCTTGACTCTACTGACAATGCATTGCTAACCATATTAGAAGACCTGTGGGAGACAAATAATACTGAAAACACCCAACCTTATAAAAAAATCTTTGATTTTCAAACATCCCAAAATATTTTTAAAAATAAATCCGAATTCTTTCCCATTTCCGCCAAAAGCAGCAGTATAGAATCTTTCTATAAGATTACCCTAGAAGACTTTAAGGAGCTTTGCTCCAAGCCCAATAAACATCACTGTACTTCAAATCTAACTAGACAAGAAAAAATAGCCTTACAACACCTTTCCCAAAATAAAGAATTAATAATTAAGGAGGCAGACAAGGGAGGTGGAGTGGTGGTCATGAATAAAGTAGATTATATCAAAGAAGCTGAAAGACAGCTCAAAGATAGCGAATTTTATAACATCATTACTCATGACCCCACTACCACCTACCAAGCTGACCTCAAATCTCTTCTTAACACAGCATTGGAGGAAGATATCATTTCCAGAGAAGAATTCACTTTTCTATTTTCGAAATTTCCCACCACCCCCACCTTCTATTTCCTTCCCAAAATACACAAGTCACTTACCTCACCACCTGGACGTCCTATTATTTCTGGCATTAATTCCCTTACCTCCAATCTTTCTTTTTATGTCGATCACTTTTTACAACCTTATGTTTTGCAGCTGAGGTCATACATCAGAGACACTACTGATCTCTTAACTAAAATCCAAAACATCGTTTGGAAACCATCATACGCATTCATGACCCTAGATGTCAGTGCTCTGTATACCAACATCCCGCACGACCTAGGATGTCAAGCAATTGAAAGAAGACTCTCACGAGCAGATGTTGACCTCAGCTGCAAACATAGGTCCTTCATAATTGATTCAATCAATTTCATACTCACCCACAATTATTTTTTATTTTCCGATCAGTTTTTTCTTCAGGTGAATGGGACGGCCATGGGGACCAGGTTCGCGCCCAGCTATGCCAACCTATACATGGGGGAGGTCGAGGACACCCATGTGTGGGGCGGCGGCTGGGGCGAGAGCCTGGTCTTCTATGGCCGTTACATAGATGATCTCTTTATTATTTGGGATGGGGACCTTCACTCTGCCACTCAATTTGTTAACCATATTAATCACAATTCGTATAATTTAACCTTCACTCACACTTTTGACACTCACTCTATTAATTTTCTGGATCTGACTCTTCAATCTAATGTTGATCACATTATATCTCAAAATTATTTAAAACCAGTTAACACTAATTCCTATCTACATTATACCAGTGCTCACCACCCTCCATGGAAAAGGAATATACCTAAAAGCCAATTTATGCGTCTTAAACGCAACTGCACCAGCGATATTACTTTTAAGGACCAAGCTACCGATCTAAAACAATCATTTACAAGCAGAGGCTACCCAAATTCATTAATAGATTCAGCATATGATGAGGTACTCAAAATGAATAGGCAGGATCTACTCATCAAAAAAGTACCCAAAAACAAAAATAAAAATTCGGATCAGATTGAAGATATCAACTTTATCTGTAAATATAACAATCAGGCCCCTACAATAAAGAAAATCATAGTTCAGAATTATCGAATACTTAAACAAGATAAAATTCTTAGTGAAATTCTCCCTGAACGCCCCACGGTTGTATATAGAAAGAATAGGTCTCTTAAAACTTTACTTGCACCTAGCCATCTGAATAATTCTAATGAAACCGTAATAGAAACAAAAGGTACAAGTTGGCTGACACAAAAACCAAAAGGCTTCTTCAAATGCGGTAAAAACCGATGTACCATGTGCCAACACATACCCAGACGAACTAATATGATTCCATTACCCACTACTGACGAAATATATAATATTAAGTCATTCATCAACTGTAACTCTAACTATATAATATATTTACTCAAATGTGGATGCCATCTTCCATATATTGGACGAACAATCAGACCCCTTCATGTTCGCTTCATGGAACACAGAAGAAACATAATAAACCAAAACCCTTCACACAGTGTATCCAGACATTTTTTAAAAAATCATAATCATGACCCATCATCCCTAACAATAGTCGGCCTCGAACATATAGAAAAAACACAAAGAGGAGGAGATAGGTTTAATAAGTTATGCAAGCGTGAAGTTTATTGGATGCTTAAATTCAACTCGATACATCCAGATGGCCTAAACGAAAGTGTCGAGTTGAATTCAATAATACAATGACAATATATTAATATCTATTTATTCTGATTACACCTACCTTGTTTGAATCTTCTCCATCATCACCTGTTCTCAGCTCTCTTTATATCATTTTTTATAATTTTATCATTTTTTATAATAATAATTTTTTATAATTTCATTAATATATTTTTTTTTTTTTATACTTTTATTATTATTATCAATATGCCTTAAAAATGTATAGCTAATCTCTCTATTTGTAAAAAATAGTATTTTCTTATAGTTATAATCACTATTTTCAAAACAATATATACCTAAAAAGAATGGTTATTTCCAAAAATATGCAATTACCCCCTCCCCTCTCCACCCCCCCTCCCCCCTCCCCCCTTCCCCCCCCCCCCACCTTCTTCCTATCCCTCTCTTTTTCTAAAATACGGTATAAATAATGGTCTCGCATAAGTTACAATCACGCTGCTTAGTTGACAGCATAATGTATTGTTATCATAGGATTATCTCTATTCTTGGGTAAAATAACGCTCTGATGGTCATTTGTGACTCTGATATAAGCATTGGTTTCTCACAACTCCACTAACGCTGTTGAGATGATAGCGCAATGTAGTGTCACCATAGCACTGTGCTAAACATACTGGCTCTCAGTCCCATATGACTCTCTTTCTGAATGAAACAAACCCACGTGATCGGCATATAACAACAATACACATTTCCACACTATCCACGTGGCTATAACAAACTAAGAAAATGATTGGCTGCCCAGCTGATACAGCCCCTTCATTCATGAATTACGTGAACACAAGAAGTATACTCACGTGATCGGCTGCGTCACCGATCACGTGACTCACTCTGACTGGTTAAAACTAACATGTGATCAGATACATCACGTCAGTCTCCTGGCGGACATAAACATTAGGAGTCCGCTCACGTGACCAATCACATCATCGGTCACGTGACAAGCCCCTATTGGTCTGCAACAAGCACGTGATCAGTTACATCACGCAGCTTTCTCTATCCTCGTTACGATCCAGCTGATTTAAGCTTGTTTTTCGCTTTCTGTCTATATCTACATACAATTAATAAAACTAGAAAGTATAGATTAGTATGACTGATACATTATTAAATGGCATAATATGTGTATATATACTTTTTTATCCACCTCACTTCCGAATCATGTGACCATTATGGATCACATGACCCGGGAATCCCTGGTATAATGTTTTCTAAAGTATCATTTCTACATGAATTATTATATGTATTTATTTTATGGCAACTAACTAGTTAAATCTGCCTTCTGGTCAAAGGTCAAATTATTTATTTTTATGAACGGTATCCTAAATTCTTATGCATATTGTACAGCTGTTCCCAATTTGGTAATTACCAGCAGGGTATTTAAACAGCCTAGCAGGGTGACACAAATATACCTGCTCCTGAAGAAGCTGGGTGTTTGACCCAGGGAAACGCGTTGAGCCACCCACTGTTGGACATCCCCTTTGATTGCATCACTATTGGGCTCAAATCCTACCACAGCTGACCACGCACCGTGCACCTGCACCACCCCATCCGGACTCATCATCCGAGGCAGCGACTGGATACTCCATTCTTCCTCCAGGTTTACCATCTCTCCCACCAGAGGAACCTAATTCCACCACTGGACTCTGTGTTTTGGGACTGCCTTTGGCCACCTGGATATCTGCTGCTATATGGGACTACCATCTGTGACGTCTGTGTGGTAATATATTCATACTTCAAATGCCCACAATCTATCATGATGCCGATTGAATGTCCTCTATTATGATTTTATTGTAACCCCCTGTTTTATCTACATATTACCTATTATTGGTACAGCTATTTTAGCATGTTTTATTGATAATAAATATTGTAAAGGATACCGTTCTATTATATCATTATTTTTTATATTGTTTATAAAAATTAATTTCAGCCAGCGCTGGTACACCTCCCCTTTTTTAGGCTACTATTCGACACCGTCTCCGGGACACCTCGCAGCTTAAGGTTACTACGACGAGATCTGTCCTCCATATCCGCCACCTTATCTCGCAGCATTCTCACTTCATCCTCAAGCGCATCGTGGGAGTTTATCAGACTATTATGGGAGCCAACAACTTCCTCCATTTTGGTCTCGAGCTGGTTGGTGCGGCTACCCAGCTCGTCGACAGAGCGCTGGCAGTTTTGCACTGCTGCGCGGATTTCTGCTGTAACGTCGTCTTTAAAACGTGTAAATAAGAGCTTCAAGGTGCCCACTGTGAGAGCGTCTGTATCTCCAACGGGGTCTGCAGCTGGACTAGCCGCCACCGTAGGTGGGTTCACTACTCCCTGCGCGAGGGGTGAAGAGTCCATAGCAGTGGTAGCTATATCCGTATTCTTAGGACGGGGATTATGAGGTGAGGCTTTAAAGAATGGTATCTGTGAGATCGATTTAGGTTGCTTACTGCGTTTAGGAGGCATATTAGGGCCCCCACTCTTGGAGACTTAGGCCCTTATTCTGATCTGTGCGGAAATTCCCGCATTCTTACGGAGCGGTCCGCACGCCACGGTGTTTTGCCGCATGCGGCCATCGTCCGTAGAAACGCCCACGTGTCCTCCGCATTCGGACGGACTCACTCTTTAAGAACAGGGCGTGTTTACGGACGACATACAAAGCATGCGTATGGGGGAGAAACACTCCGATTCGGCACGGTATTACAGAGTATTACAGTGTATGCTCGGGAATACCGCATCCGAACGGGAGCCAAGCGGTGCTACCGCACGTAAGCGGAGTATTTACGCCAAACAACCCACTATGAAGTATCTTCTGCAATACATCACATGACCCACTTATTCAATTACCTATCCTCAGAAAAAACAGCTTATTTGGAATTGGAATCAATTAGATTCCAATATATCCTTACAAGCATGCCTAACACATGCATTGCACACATTAACCCTTACAGCAATTGAAGTGCAATGGTTTCAATTAAAGCACTGACAAGCGTCCTATTAGTGAGTAATGAGTAAAGGAGTCGATTCTATTGGGTTCAGGTGTTAATGGTTGTAGTCATTAGGCGTACGTTCGCCTACCGCATGAACGAGTGGTGTCCGCAAAGCAATAGTACACTTGTGGACACCGCACATTTCTGCCCTTTTTGATCGCGTGCATTCGGAGTGGTTTCCGAATGTACGCCCCCCAACATAAGTGTACTCCCCCGTGTCCGCCCATGTTTCCGCCCCGTTTTGCCCACTTTGAAACTACGCCCATGTGTCATTCCGCATGACGCCCATAATACGCCCCTATTTCCCGACTGATAGCGGTGAACAGTTTTGGACGGGATTTGGCCGAACTGGTACCGAGTCAAGGCGTTGCACATGCGCGTAGCGTTCTCCACGCATGCGCAGACGCCATAAAGACGCGATCCGTAAGTACGCGGTAAAGTCCGCGTCAATCAGAATAAGGGCCTTAGTGTTAGGACGGTGAATGTATTGAAGGAGTTGGTGGTTCCACTGAAGCTAGTTAGCTCATGACATCTCTTGCGTAGGCGGGAAGGCAGGAGAGAACAAGGGGTCTATGAACACATGTGTGGACCTAGATTTCTGGTCAGCATAGTAAAGGGATTAGACATCCATTTAATATATTTGTAATGAAACAGACTACCACCAGGTGGTGCTCTCACTATACTGAACAGGTTGTACACTGTTCATGTGTAGAATGCCAGTCTTTTTTATTTAATGCGGTGCCTGGTTTTGGGCAAACCTAGGGGGTGGTTGCTGGCACCCTTTTTACATTTAATGAGGATGTTCCCATATAATGTACAGGCGCTTTGCGTCTGTCAGGGGTTCCCCAGGGCTTCCTGAACTAAGTGTAGGTGAAGGCAAGATGGCCGCCGCCAGCCCAGCCTGGAGGGTCTAATAACGCTGGCAGCGCCTCTCACCTTAATTTGTGTGGTGGCTGTGCGCTGTTGGAGAGCCCCCAGTGGGGTTATCAGGTCCCCAGGGGGATAGCTGGAGGGCGCGGGGTCCGTTAGCTCAGTCTGCAGCTCCGTTCCGTTTTTTCTGCGCTGTGGAGCTCAAAGTCCGGCTGGACGCCAAAATCGAGGCCCCGGCTTCCGGGAGGAGGTAGGCCGCAACCTGCAGAGACGCTGTATAGCGTCTCCCGGCTCCGCAGCACTTCTCCCCCAGCACCGCTGGCACCCAGGAGGCAAGAGGAGGTAAGAATTCAGGGGTAGGCAGGGAAGGAAGGGGATATTCGGCCTTTTAGCTGGATATATGTGGCGGAGCTTGCAGAGTCTGCTGCCGTCCACGATGCCGTCAGGCCACGCCCCCTTAAATGTAATTTCATGACTGTTTATGTTCTTTGAGGGCAGATTTCTCTGGAACCAAACAGCCCAGTTTCACGGGATGAAAATCATTCGAAGCCAACTCAAAAGTTCTTCAATAGGATACTGGTCTCATGTAAATGGGTCAGTTGGTTCCGAAGATATAGCTGGTTGATTAAAAGGGGGTAGGGAGAGGGGAGTGGTTGTCTCTCCCCCTCACACCAGAAAATGCAGGGACTAGGCAGGTGTATAAGGGGTCAGCCTGGGAATGTCCCTGCATGATCCTGGGACCATATTCCCGGGTAAATCCCTGCATTTTCTGTTGTGAAAGGGGTATTATTTCAAACAGCCGTGACCTGCAGTGCTCTACAGCCGGGCAGCCCCCTGCTCTCTGCCCAGCTGTCAATGACTGTCACCCCTGCAGCTTCCGCTCCAATTCTTCTCCCCGCTTTCACCTCAGCCCACCCACCCCCCTTTAATCATGTGGGGGCGGCGCCCGGCTTGCTCCCCCGATGTCACGCACAACAACAGCGCTCACAATATTTCAAATGTCCACTCGGCTAGAGGGGACACCAGGAGGGGAGTGGGAGCGTGCGCTGCGCTCTGCTCCTCTCCCCATAGAAGCAGCTGCAACACTCTCCATCTCTCCCTGCAGCAGCAGCGAAGGCTCATATAAAAATTTACAGTAAGTGGCACTTTTGGGGGCATTGCTTAAGGGACGCTACAAGTGGCAATATGTGGGGGCATTACGCATAATGGGCTTTATTCTAGTTCACTCTTAGAGGCAAATTCATTCTGAAATGGACAAAACCATGTGCACTGCAGGTGGGGCAGATATAACATGTGCAGAGAGAATTAGATTTGGGTGGGATTTTTCTTCAAAGTGAGATCTATATTGCAGTGTAAAAAAAAAGCAGCCAGTATTTACCCTGCACAGCAGCAAAATAACTCTCCCAAATCTAATTATATCTGCACCTGTTACATCTGCCCCCCCCCCCTGCAGTGCACATGGTTTTGTCCATCTGAGAAGGAATTTGCCTCTAAGAGTGAACTAGAATAAGGCCCAATGTGTGGCTTAATGTGTAAGGGGCATTAAGGTGTGCAGCATCATGTGTAAGGGGCATTATGTGTGCAGCATCATGTGTAAGGGGCATTTTGTGTGCAGCACCATGTGTAAGGGACATTATGTGTGCAGCATCATGTGTAATGGGTACTATGGTGCGCGGCATCATGTGTAATGGGTACTATGGTGTGCGGCATCATGTGTAATGGGTACTATGGTGTGCGGCATCATGTGTAATGGGTACTATGGTGTGCGGCATCATGTGTAATGGGTACTATGGTGCCATCAAGCAAGAACCCCCTAGCAATGAGCACGTAGGTAAGCAGCATTTATGTGGCAAATATGTAATGGGCATTATGGATTGTTATATAGTATGTAATGGGCATCATGATGTGTGGCACAATGTGTAATGGGCATTATGGTGTGTGGCCTTATGTGTAATTGGCATTACGGAATGTGGCTTTATTTGTAATGGGTATTACGGAGTTTGCTAAAATGTGTACTGGGCATTACTGTGCATGGTGTAAAGTGTAATACCACACCCCTTTTTGTGATGCCACGCCTTCTTCCCATGAGGCCATGCTTCCTTTTTGCTGCGCGGCTACGCCGCGCAAAGGTCCCCCTGCTGTTATGTCTAGATCTGGGACCAACCATTACCATAATTCTAGATTCGCCTATGATACAGTATACATATTGCTTCTAACTTGAATTAGTGGAAACCCATTGAAATCTACCTTTTTTTTTCCTTTTAAATAATAAACTTAGCTTATAAGGGCAGTTATCCCCTTCTCAAGTTTAAACAAATAAAGTAGATATTTTGAATGCATCAGTAGAGACTATATTTGTATAGCCTGCACATGTTTTTCACATAGGGGCCAATTTATAATTTTATATTGTGTTTAGCCACAAATATTAAGTATCCCCCGAATGTAAGTAGAAGAGACCGCAGCAGGTAGTTGCTCATTGCTAGGGGTTCCATGTTAGTTGCTAGGGGGATTACATGCGTATTGCCAATGGGGATGACCTTCTCAGTTCCATAGTGGGTTAAATGCTCTTTGCCCAGGGGGAGGGGGGGGGGGTTAAATGCTCGCTGCCCAGGAGCAATGTTTTGATTGTGGGGGAAAACAGCACTGCAGAGGTGTAGAGTCTCTGACAGCATTACAGAGACCCTGCACCCCTCCAAAGATGGCTGCCACCGCAGAGGAGTCAGACGCAAGTGGTGCAGGAGTCCCTCAAGCATGTCTTCTCTGTGGTAGGGGCCATTTTTGTAGTGGTGCAGGGTCTCTGTAATGCTGTCAGATACTCTGTGCCTCCATGGTGGGTTGATGGGTGGATAGGCAGGCGGCGAGTGTGGTGCGCGGCAACCTGCTTTTCCTTCTGAGCCCGGAGCTCTCGCTCCACCCTCCCTACGCCCCTGGTGAGGAGTAATGATTGCATTGTGTACCTTTATTTCCACCCACCACCACCTTTATAACTATTAATCTCAGCGCACCTCTTATTATAAGAAGCTAGGGTGTGCAGTCTAGAGCCCTTTTTCCTATATAGTCTAATAGCTAAAAGCCCATCAAAATGATGGCTTTTGCAATGTGCTTTAATTTTGAGCTGACAGTTTTTACTTTCACTTTGAGCTGTGACAGTTTTTAGCCCACAAACTCTCCACCCCGTCCCTATATTCTCCTACCTCTTACCATATCCAGAAAGTTTAAAACAGATCAGTGTCCCTGCAAAATTGTGTTCACTTTCTGTTATGGCATCCTTTAGCACACAAAGAAGTAATGTGGTCTGTCTAGTGGTCAGTGTTGGTAGTTCACCTCATAGAGGTGAGGAGTCGTTAGCGTAAAATAATTTTTCTCCTCTACAGACTTCCCCTATGGGGTATATTCAGTGCTGATCAGGCTAGCTATGACGGCAAGCAGTGCCTATTGCTCGCCCTCATAGGCTGCCCTCCATATTCAATTGACTCCCTGTACTCGCCGTTTCTATCTCGCTATTTCTTAAAAGGGAGGTGGAAACGGCGTGTGCGGCCGCCAAGACGGCGAGGCTCGAGGTTATACATTACCCACGAATCTTGCCATTCGGGGGAATCCCCCAGATCGTAAAATAGGTCAAGCGGTGGACAAGGGGGTTAACTGGTGAGGATAGCTTGTTTTCGGCGATCCTCACCGAAAACAAGCAATCCTTGCCATAAAAACACCCTTGCCAGTGTCATTGAATACATGCCTTTTAGTCTTTTATATAAAGCTGCATCCAAACAGTTTATTTTAAATAGGTGAAATATTTTTTATTTAGAAGTGGAAGGGGTTTATTTGAATACAGTGTTAAAGGATATATATTTTTGGCACTCCAGAAATATTGGTCAGAAGCTTTTTTCTTAATTGTGTTATACTGTAGTTCAGGGGCAGATTAAAGTCTGTGGGGGCCCTGGACAACAACAAAATTGCCCCCCCAGGTGAGATTGGTACCTGGGCAGCGCAGGTGGGCAGGGGGTCCCTGCAGCAGTCTAAGCAGTCAGCGCCGTGGTCCCTGCAGTGTATGGGAAGTCAGCGGCAGAGTCCCTGCAGCAGATGAGAACTAGTAGCGGTATTGGCTACTAGTTCCCATCCGCCGCAGGGTCCTGCAAATTATGTTCTACAAAGTTATCTTTCTCTCTAGGACCTCCATGCTTTTTAGTGAAAAACTGTAATGAAAATGACTCAATTACTTCCTGTTCTTGTAGACGGTTGCAGCCTGAAGCAATAGTCTCACCTTGTGACATAGCACCTGGTCAGACAGATAGTAAATGGTACAGGTTTGAACAGGTTTATGTTCTTTATGAAGATCTGAAAAATTAGTACAGTATGATCTTGTTTTATCTATAGCAGTTTGTATTATGGGCAATATTACAAGTTCTTCAATTATTAATCCTTTATGATCATTGCATGTTTCTGCTGTATCCCAGTGATGAAACTGGTTAAGTAGGTGAATGAGACCCCCAAACGGGATGCGGTCAAAATCCCGACAGGGTCAAAATCAAGAGGTTGCCCTGAAGAAGAAAAGTATTTAAGTCTTTGGCGCTAGGGACCAGGTGCTGTATCTTGTTCCCCTGCAGCCACCACAAAAGAGGATTGCCGACCTCTAAAAGAAACAGAGTATGCAAAGAAAATTGCGGGGCGCTCAAGGGTGAACAGGAAATATGAAAATTTATTAAAAACAAAACACAATAGTAATAACAATGAACATACAATGCATTTAAAATCACAATAAATGGTGCACCATTATACCTAGCTCTGAGATGTAAGCGTGACCAAATGTCGGGGATTTATTCTCATAGATCAATCAATTGAGTCCCAGTGCAATTCCTGATAAGGACTACAAACGTCCAAATTGGCAGTTATGGTTTCTCAAATGTGAACTGTAAAGCCAGGTCAGTACTTGACAAAGTTGCGCCGCAGCGCTAGCTCACCCCTGGATGCCGCTCGGCTGTCTCGGATGTGTTCACGGGATCAGCCTTAGGGAATGTCCCGACAGCAGCCGCCTCCTTCGCTGCAGACTCTCAGGCTAAGAAGCTCACACGTGCTCTGTCACTGCGTCCGTGAAGACAGTGTGTGTCTGCGGTAGATGGATGAGGCAGGATCGGCTCTGATGGTGTAGGTGAGTCGGCAGCAGGGGTGTCCTTCTTTGATGTCCTTTTGGGGGAACGCGTTTCGCCGCACACAAGGCGGCTTTCTCAACCAGAATATGGAGACATCCTCCCTGACCGGCCTTAAATGCTGGTCTCCTTAATTCACCCAGGTGTTCCTCGTTGATTAGACACCTGTACAGCCCTGTTGGTCTCGCTTGTATTTTCCCACTTTGTAATATATTCTCTGTGGGGATGTTAACTTTTCTCTTGCGTTTAAGTCAACTTTTATAGTTTCAGTTTTAATTTCATTTAAGCATTGCATGTTTATAACAGAAAACTTAATAACTGCAGATATTCAATTTCCATAAGAACATATCAAACACATATAGAACAGTTGTATAAGAGGGTGGGGGGCGGTGACCTCAGACGTGATGACGTAACACGCTGGTGAGCAAGAGGCGGCAGGGAGCGTGTGAGATGGAGGCCGTGAATACCGCTGAACGCTGCTACGGCTCTACTGCCTGAGACCAGCCGAGACTGCTGAATGCTGCGACGGCGCTATTACCTGAGCCCAGCTGATCATCAGGCACTCGATAACAGATGCACCGTCCAGTAAATCAAGCCGAGTGAGGTACAGCAAACGCGGCACGCGGCTCGCTAAGACTACAAGCGGACACGGTGACCTGATCCTGATACCCTAAGCCACTTCAACCCCCCCCCCGTACACCAGGTGAAGACCCCAATCGGCAGCAGGACGCAAGGCTGGGAACCGAGGAAGGGAAGGAGCTGGAGCCTGCGCTACGCCATACCGGCCAGCGCTGCGGATATACACCTACCGCTGGGCTCGCCCCAGACGCCGACAAGCACGAGGCTACAAGTGGGCACAAGAGAAATATGCAGTAGCATCAAGAGCCCGGGGGGCACGTGAGTAGCTGCAAATGCAGCGGAGCACTATTTTTTGCCTTCATAACAATATATAAAATGGCAGCATGAAAGGAACTGTACCCAAATGACCAGTTATGTGCTGAGACTCTCTTTTTTGGTCCCCATTCCACATAACGCGGAACTATGTGAAAACGCTCACTCCCAGCCCGAGGTAAATTTTGTATAGCCCCAGAACAGAGAGGAGTGTTAGGCAAAGACCTGAAGTGTTTGGTGACGGTACCCCAGGAGGGGGGGGGATACCTGGACTGAGCAACGTTAAAAAAAATTCCCCACGTCTACAGGTGTAGCGTGTGTACTATAAGCTGCATAATACATTCTCTAGCAGCTCCACAAAAGGGCCTTCATTTAATTAATTAAATACCTGCTAAATTAAAATATGGGGAAAACTACGCAGACGACAGCAGCTGCAAAGCTGGCACGCTTTGCTAGCGGAACGAGTGCCCAAACTAGGAATAAGGAGATGCGGGAGTCCTTATCCCCAAATACCTCGGTTATGGGTAATCAGGTACCATTAGAAACATCTGGAGAACCTACCCTACAACAGTTATTAGAGGCAATAACGGGAAGTGAGACCAGAATTGGGGAAAAAATCTCTCAAACACAGGCAGAGATTGGCCTGATTAGACAGGATTTACAAAAGATCCAACTAAGGGTGGAGGAGACTGAAAAAAGGATCTCAACAATAGAGGACAGACAAATTAAGATGGAGACACTACTAAATAATAACGTGCATATAATAAAAGATCTACAGAGTCAGCTGACAGAAGTTGAAGGTCGGGCTCGTAGGAATAACATAAGAATTGTCGGGATCCCCGAGAAAACTGAAGGTGTAGACCCGCAAAAATGGCTAGAGAACTGGTTAACCACTCAATTTGGAAAAGAGGCCTTCTCCAATGTGTTTTGTGTTGAACGGGCCCATAGAATCCCCTTACGACCAGGTCCCCCAGGTGCTTCCCCCAGGGCTATGATTGCAAAGATTTTAAATTTTCGCGATAGGGATGTTATTCTACGGCTTGCCCGGGGAAAAAACCCAATAGAGATCCATGGGTCCAACATCATGTTTTTTCCTGACTTTGCAAAGGAGGTTCAGAAGGAACGGCAAAAATTTATAAATGTTAAAAAAAGGCTCCGTGAGCAAGAATTACAATATGCCATGCTGTACCCGGCAAAGATGCGAGTCATTGTGGACGGTATAAGTAAATTTTTCATTACCCCAGAAGAAGCGTCAAGCTGGCTGGATGGCCGGAAGAAATAGTATATCATCTTGAAATTATGTGGACACTGTTTTTTATTATGAGGACTTGGTCTTTAGAAGTCTGGGGGTCTGGGAATGTATATATCAGCTACATGTTCCAGGTATAGGGGGGGGACTGGGGAAAAAAAAAAAAAAAAAAAAATATAATAAAAAAAAAAAACAGGAGGAATATAAGATAGGGTCAGGTCTTCTCAACTAGAAAAATATGAGTTACTAGGTGGTCTACCAAAAGAAAATTGGCGGCTAATGACGTCCACATGCTGTATTAGTCAATGTAAAGAAAAATTAAGCAGAAAGCCGCTTCATGGGAACCAGCTAGTCATCAATGAGGTTATGGGGGTAAATACGCTCCATCTGGGGAGGTTCGGGGAGGGGAGGGGGGGGAGGGGGGACAGGGAGAGTGGTGGGGGGTGGGGGGATGGTGGGGGAGGGATTGGGGGATCTAAGTGTGCTATTGGGGTGATGGCATACAGGGAGGGGGGGAGGAAGATGGGCAATTTACGGAGAATAACGAATAGAGGTATAGGATACACCGGTATGAATTTTTGGATTAGAGCACAGTACTTAAGAGTTTCAGAGAAAATACTTAAAGTTAATTATGGTTAAATTGATATATTGGAACACGCGTGGTTTAAATGATAAACTGAAAAGATCTATTGTTATGAATCAGGTTAAGAAATATAGTGCACAAATTATCTGCCTAGCAGAAACACATCTTACACATCAAAGAGTTGGAATGTTAAAAAGGACATGGATTGGACAGTCCTATCATTCATGCTTCACAAATGATTCACGAGGGGTCTCAGTATTGTTCCACAGGAACACACCCTTCCACTGCGTCAGGCAAGATATTGACGCATATGGAAGGTATGTGTTCCTGCAGGGAAATATAAAGCACAAGTCAATATGTATTTTAGCAATTTATATCCCCCCCCCATTTCAATATGAAATACTGATAAAAGCGGTTGCATTCGCCTCTAAATCTATAAATAAAGAATTGCTTTGTGTAGGAGATTTAAACAATGTTATGAATCCCACAATTGATCGCTGGTCAAAAAATTCGAGATCTGGAAAGGGAAATAATAAAGGGTTGCATAACTTTATGGAAAATATAGGCTGGTTGGATATATGGCGAGAGAAGCATGGGGACGAGATTGCATACTCATGCTATTCACAATCCCACGAGGCACTATCCCGGATTGACATTGCTTTTGCAGACAATAATACACTAGGGCGGGTGGAAAAAATCAACTATCTCCCACGTGGAATTTCAGACCACTCACCAGTCATGTTGCAAATAGCGGATAGTGCAGAAGTTGGGAATAGACTCTGGAAATGCCACCCTAATTGGCTGTTGCAAATGGGCCCGGATGTTGAACTTGGTACAGAATGGCTAGAGTACTTTCAGAAAAATATGGACTCCGCCGAAATGAGTATAGTATGGGATACGGGAAAAGCGGTGATGAGAGGAGCCTTGATCAAACGAATAGCCCAAATAAAAAAACTGACCAGGGAAAAAAATAACGTTCTAGAACTAGAAAGTAAAAAGCTAGAAATAAAATACTGGCAGAGTAAGTCTGAAATAGATAAATCGAAATGGTGGGCAGCCAAATCAGCTTGGGTTCGGGAAAGCCAAGAAAACGCCAGAAAACAAGCCCAATTTAATTCAAACTATAGTTATTTCCATGGGGATAGGGCCGGTAGATATATGTCTTACTTGATCAACAGTGAATTACCTCAAAATAAAAATAATATAAGTAACATAATTGATAAACAAGGGGTCCTAATAGAGGATACACGCGGAATTGCCCGAGCTTTTTCCCAATATTACGAAGAATTATACTCTTCCCGTATTGCGAGAAATGCAGAGGAAATAAGTTATTACCTGGAGGAGATTCCAATACCCAAGGTGGAAATGGAGGATATGGTGGCGCTCGAGTGCGATATACAGTTAAGTGAGATCAAGGAGGCGATTCAATCGCTGCCAGGGAGCAAAGCGGCGGGTAGCGATGGTCTACCGGCTGAATTGTATAAGAAATATATTGACGTGTGTGCCCCTTTATTATTGCAGACATTCGGGAAATGTTTAGAAGTGGGAAGGTTGCCAAACTCTATGGGGGAGGCATTGATTGTGGTGATATACAAGGAAGGAAAGGACCCACGACGGACAGAATCATATAGGCCAATTTCACTTATAAATATGGATGCCAAAATATTGGCAAAAATTATAGCGAGAAGAATTGAGGGAGCAGTTGATCAGCTCTTAGATGAGGATCAAGTGGGATTTCGAAAGGGGAGAAGCACGGCAATTAACATCCGCCGCTTCTTCACAAATGTCCAACTGGAGGCACCCCAATCAGAGATGGATCGGGTGGTCACACTCGACGCAGCCAAAGCTTTTGACTGCGTCGAGTGGGAGTACCTATGGGCCGTGTTGAGCAGATTCGGATTTGGACCAAAAATCATTGGGTGGATCAAAATGTTATACCAATCCCCAGTGGCTAGGGTCGTGGTGAATGGTTACACCACAGAACCGTTTGGACTAACCCGGGGCACCCGTCAGGGGTGTCCCCTGTCCCCGATCCTGTTCAACTTGGCCCTGGAGCCCCTTGCTTGCAAAATTAGAGAAATAGACAGGAGGGCAAGTCCAGGGTCAGAGGGTTTAGAAAAAAAGGAGATCATCTCTCTGTATGCCGATGATATGATGATATTTGCTGGGCATCGTACGCGCGCGCTACCAATATTACTCCAAACTATTGAAAAACATGCGCAGTACTCAGGTTTGGTAATCAATTGGGAAAAATCAAATATAATCCCAAAAAAAGGCCTTGCCAGACACCAAGTAATAAATAAGGAGCTTAAATGGACCGATCAGGTGGAATACTTGGGAGTAACGATTTCTAATAACCCAAAGGAATATATCAATAATAATTTGATACCCGGAATCAAGTGGTATCGGGAAAAAGCTCGGGCATGGCAAAAATTACCATTAACAGTAACAGGGAAAGTTAATCTAGTGAAAATGACGGTATTACCGAAACTATTGTATATCCTCCAGAATACTCCTTGCCATATTCCAGGGAAAATATTCGGACAAATAGATACTATAACCACGTCATTTATATGGGGGAAAAAAAGGGCCAGATTAGGATTAACCACCCTCACAAAGACAAAACAACTTGGGGGCTTAAGCCTCCCAAATTTCCGGTTATATTATATGGCATCTCAAATTTCCCAACTCCAGGGCTGGATAAATGGCCAAATAGAGGGACACAGTAAAACGCTAGTTTTACAATCCTATGGAAACATAGAATTAAAACAGCTTTTATTAGTGTGTGATAAAATGAAACCAGCAAATATGATTATGTCTTTGATTTTTAAGACCTGGATAGCAGTCCATAAACTCCTAGGCTACGAATGGGTAGATCCAGAAAGCCCAATATGGGTTAGTAGAATTAACAACAAGGATAAAAATAATATGGCCAATATGATCGAAACCAAAGAAACCTGGGAAAAAATAGGCATTAAGAATATTGATCAGATATATCACGAAGGAAATTTAAAAAGCTTTGACCAGCTTCAAAGGGAATATAACCTCCCCCAGGAATATTACTTTCGATATATACAATTAAGAAATAGATTGAAAGAAGCCTTGGGAACCAAAGAAATAATCATTCAGGACTCACCGATTAAAAAATTATTAAGTAGGGAGAGGAAAGTAAAAATAGCCGAACTGTATAAAATATTTATCACAGCTTTACCAGTCCCACAGATAGAAAAGACTAGATCTAAATGGGAGCAAGACATGGGTAGATTCACCGATATGGAATGGGCCCAAGCAATATCATCACTTAATCGAGCTACCAAGTCCATAAAATTTCAACAAATTCAATATTTTATTACTCATCGGGCATACGTCACTCCAATACAAATCAATCGTTATGATGGGAACAGGAGCGCCTTATGCCCAAAATGTAAGAACAGCCCTGGAACTTTTTTTCATATGGTTTGGCAATGCAACGTAATAAAAAAGTTCTGGGAGGAGGTAATAGATATATTGAAAGAAATTGGCTGTAGGGAACAAGATATAGACTGTAGGCTATGTATTCTAGGTATAAAAATGAACCATTTGAGAGGGATGGAGGGTGATATGATTGAATGTATGATTACACTTGTCAAGGTTTTAATGGCAAGGAAATGGATGGCAAATGATTGCCCGAAAAAAGCAGAATGGATTAAATTGGTGAATGACACTATTATACACGAAAAACATATGCACTTAAATAATAAGGATAAGATGAGTACATTTTTGAAGAAGTGGGATAAATGGTTGAAATCGAAATATTATTGCACTTTAATATAATTTTGTAAAAAAAAAAAAAAAAAAAAAAAAAAAAATGGAACATACACGGTGTAGATATAAGGATCAACATTGCCAAGAAATTCGTAACTCTATAATAAAAACTGCAAAAAAGCCCAAGGGATTAGGTAGGGAGGGGGTGGGGCGGGTTGGGGGGAGAAATACAAGCATACAAGCAATAGATATTTCTAGATATAAATCAAATAAAAAATGTTAATATGTGATAAATTTCCAGTAAGAAAGGATATGTAAAAAATGTACTGGAATACTATATCTATGAAGATGTTAACAAAATGTCTTAAGCTGTATATATTGTAATGGCTATGTATGTAAATTTTTAATGGGAAAAAAAAAAAAAAAAATCTTTTTCAATAAAGAAATACTGAATTAAAAAAAAAAGAACAGTTGTATAAAAAAGGATGTATTGCTATAGCGGATAGACTCATGCTGGCTAATTAGTGTGCACAATATAATCGACATATGGGTGGGTAGACAGGTATCAAACTTAATTCTAGATGATACGCTAGATGAGCATATATTATCATAATTGCTAGACTCAGCTGTAGCCCCTATATGGCGTTTACATTAGAGACATATATAGCTGTTTCTGATTTTATTAATCATAACATTTTTAGTGCGGTTACAACCACTGTCCTCACAGCAGTATGTTTTAATGCTAAAATATCGTTAGAATCATAAGGATGGAGATAGATAGTAACCAAATCGGATAGCGAGTAGCAAGAAACGAACAAACATTACTAATACTAACAAACTAATAAAAAAACTAATAGTACGAATACTAATAATATTATTGTCTTATTTAGTAAAGAGATTTTTTAGAGAAACTTTTTTTCTGGTTGAGAAAGCCGCCTTGTGTGCGGCGAAACGCGTTCCCCCAAAAGGACATCAAAGAAGGACACCCCTGCTGCCGACTCACCTACACCATCAGAGCCGATCCTGCCTCATCCATCTGCCGCAGACACACACTGTCTTCACGGACGCAGTGACAGAGCACCGTGTGAGCTTCTTAGCCTGAGAGTCTGCAGCGAAGGAGGCGGCTGCTGTCGGGACATGCCCTAAGGCTGATACCGTGAACACATCCGAGACAGCCGAGCGGCATCCAGGGGTGAGCTAGCGCTGCGGCGCAACTTTGTCAAGTACTGACCGCATTTACTGTGTACATTGCCGTGCAACCAGCACACAGTGGAGGCAGGACGGACACTGTCACACAGCTACCCGACAGAAGTCCTTGCCCTCCACCTGCACGGGCATCCACAGATTCCATCAGCGTTTTCTGGTAAAGAAACCAATGCGCTTTACAGTTCACATTTGAGAAACCATAACTGCCAATTTGGACGTTTGTAGTCCTTATCAGGAATTGCACTGGGACTCGATTGATCTATGAGAATAAATCCCCGACATTTGGTCACGCTTACATCTCAGAGCTAGGTATAATGGTGCACCATTTATTGTGATTTTAAATGCATTGTATGTTCATTGTTATTACTATTGTGTTTTGTTTTTAATAAATTTTCATATTTCCTGTTCACCCTTGAGCGCCCCGCAATTTTCTTTGCATGCCCTGAAGAAGAACTGCGAAGCGTACGCCGGCCTCCATAGCCGTGCGGTCGCTCCCTTAGCTCCTGACTCCTGTCTGAATGTTATATTTCTAGTCCTTTTAAGGACTCTAATGCTTTATTTAAAATTGTGTTACTGTCTGTTGTACACTGCCACATCCAGCTGCAGATAGGTGACCTGGAGCAGACTGACGGTCAGTCCGCGTATCAGCACTGGGGGATATACGGGAGACAAACCCGCATTATAGACCCCATGATCTGGTAGAGACGTAACCCAGCTGCTTGAGCCTATATAACATTGCAGTCACCCGCCGATGGTGGGCATCTGCCGATTTCTTTGATACTGGGATGTATAATGTTTAAATTAGCAAATATTTAAAAGCTTTTTACATATAAATACTTGCCGAGCAGTACACACTTGGCGATTTTCGCCAGCTGCTCGGAACCCAACCTCATCACTGTGCTGGTCCAGTAATAGGATCAATACGCTACACAGTGAAATATTACGAGGAATTGCCGCATTATAGAAATTGTTACAAATATACCCCAGCAAATATATGATAACTGTTTCACCTACTACTTATACAATTGAAAAGCAAAATTGATACAGTTTTCTTCTGGATACAGTGTACACATTCAAGCAAGACACTGCACACAGACAGGCAGCCACTTTTATGATGGTTTATGAAAACACGTTCCCCTAGTGTAATATAGGCAATACAGCCAGCACGCAGGGAGGAGACTCCTAAACAATAGTAAAAGTTTATTCAAGAATGAAAGTGCTGAGGGACGCCGCATGAGCCCAAGTTTTTAACTTGCACTTATTTTTCACTTGTCCTTGTTGCATGTTATATGTAGTTTGTCATATTTCGCAGCCCTTTTTTTAAATTATTTGACCCAATAAAAGGTATATTTTAAGTCTTGTATATTATCCAAGGTGCACCACTACTAGACAAATCTTGCTCTTTCTCCAATTCTTGTCCATTAATTTTGTCCTGTGGTAGCACACCCCCCTAGGGAATCATAGAGATAACCAATACTATACCCATATGGGGGGCCTCTCTTCAATTGAAAAATCATAAATATAATCCGGTCCTGACCTCCCAACACCCTGTTTACTACTCTTACACATTATGCCACATAGAATGAGCCAAAATTCACACTTTAGCACATGGATTGAGTCAAAACTCACGTTATGCCACACAGATTAAGGCAAAATTCACATTTTGCCACATGGCTTGAGTCAAAATACACACTATACTAAATGGATTGAGCAAAAATTCACAATATGCTTCATAAAAATTTACATCATAATGCCCATTGCATGTTAAGCCACACACTATAATGTCCATTATGTATTATGCCAAACACCATAATGACCATTTAAAATTATTCTACATAAGTGCTGCTTACCTACATGCTCATGTAAGGTAGGACTGAGTGTGTGGACCCGGTTGCCGTGATTCCACAGTTCTGCTGGCCTCCTGCACGCTAAGACTTCACCAATAACAGCCACGTTTGTGGGGCTGAATTAGGTCCAGCCCCAGCCTGGTGCCATCTGGTCTTGAGTGGGACAAGGAGGCCCGCAGGAAGTGTGACACACGGCAAGGTGGGGTGAGATGGCGGACACACCCAGCCTACCAATGCATGGGAAAAGTAATCCCCACGGGTGCAACAATGCACTAAGGTGGTAAATACACAATAAACCCCTGACTACTTCGCACAGGGAAGGAATGACCCCTAGAGAGCAAACCAGACCCCCAGTACCAGAGGCCGATTGGGGACCAAAAGTGGCCCTGGAAAATTTCTGGAAGTGGCCTCATGTGGGCAGCACCAAATCAAAATGGGCAGGGCCAGCATAACAGTAGGCGGGGTTACTACATCAGTATACCTGCGAACTGGAAGTTGAAAGATGCGCGTGTTTCTACGTAGTCACAGGTGTTGCACAGAACCAAATAATTTGGCCGCGGACACTGCAGGAAACAGGGCTGATTACTTTGAATACATACTTAATCATATGTATATGAAGTTTTCAGCCCATGTATAATTCTGAACAATGGGAGGAGGGAGAGCACCTCTCATGGAGGGGGAACATGTTTATGAGCTCACCTCCTAAAGCCTTAAGGGGCATACACATAGGGTGATTTCAGACCCTTTTCTAAGGTATCTGACTAGATCACCTTCGCTTGCCACAACTTTACTAAAGGTAATAGATGGTGACATGGACACAGGAGGGTAGAGGCGTGGACCCAGAGTGGTGGCGTGGTACACTGAGTGGCGCTGCTTTATCTATATCAAATTCCTTTGCCCCTAAAGGTGGTGAAAAAAACCTACTATATATACAGTATATACTTATTTATTTTAAGTATAGTTGGAGCCATTTTCATTCAACCCAACTATGTGGCATGTCTGCCCGTCTTGACGCACCATTAGCTGAGACACGCATGCTTTACACTTGCGCACCACATTTGCGGCAATGGGACATGCAAGCATGTGAGATGCTAGCGTGTCCCCATCTTGGCGTGTTGCTTGGCTGAATGAAAATGGCGCCATTTGTAGATACAAATGCTGCCTCGTACAAATTATTCATCAAATTATTGGGACGCAGAGTCTGAAAAGCAGCAAAGCAGCAGCAGTATTTGTGGTTGCTCAGTGTTGTGACTAGACATAATTAGTCCCCTCCATTGCGTTCTTGGGCCTGTGGGGAGGAGGAGGCATATTAAATTACAATTGCATTATGTCGGCTTTGCTATCACCTCACAGGCCATCGAATCGTGGTAAAATGCTGTGTGGAGAGGGGACAGCACGGCGCTAAGATTCTGGGATGGAATGCATTTGAAAAAACATTTGTGGTCAGGGCCGATGCTAGGGTGTTCGGTGCCCTCCTGCAAACTTTACATTTGCACCCTCTCATACTTTACAAAGGGACCACGCACACAAAAAAAAGATGTGTGGTCTCACAAGGAAGGGATGTGGCCACACAATAGTACACTCATTTAAAATTACGCCACACAGTACACCATCTTATTCACATTATATAGCACCAGTGCCATAATTAGATATTTTGTTGCCCTGTGCCAGAATGTGAATTTGTGACTACCCCACTACCACAGCGAGAACTGGGAGAAGGGGCGTGGCAACGGGACAATACCAATAACACCGTAATGCCCATTACACTTTATGGCACACATGGTACTGCCACACAGTATTGCCTATTTCACATTATGCCACACATTATGATGCGCTTACACATTATGCCACACTCCGTAATTCTCCTTATACAATATGCTGCACACTTTAATGCCCATATGACATTATGCTATGTGTAATGCCCCAAGTACTCCTGCTTATACACATAATGCCACCAGTAGTGTCCCTTACACATTGGCCAGAGAAGTGCCTAATGCATTATGTCCTGTCCAGCCCTGAGCCCAGCAGAGCCTGCAGAGGCACTGAATTGATTTTCAAATATAGCACCAGCTTTTGAGCCAATCCGAGGTCTCAGTCCAACAGCCAATCAATAACTGCAGCTGCTGGACCACATGATGTACCCACAGTGCAAAAGGGGAAGGCACCACTGGCACACACCTAGTTATTGCCCTGCACAGCACCTAGTGCCCCTTATTCACATTACGCTTCACATTAGTGCCCATTACACAAAATGTCCACAGTAGTAGTGTTGCTTACACATAATGCCCACTGTTGTCCTCAGTAGTATCGCTGACTATACATGATGCCCACACCAGTTGCTGAAAGTCTTAGCGCTGACTATACGTAACACCCACACCAGTTGCTGAAAGTCTTAGCGCTGGTTATACGTAACACCCACAGCAGTTGCCGACAGTAGTAGCCCCGATTATGCTTAATGCCCACACCAATTGCCGACAGTAGTAGCGCTGATTTTAGCTAATGCCCACACCAGTTGCCGATAGTAGTAGTGCTGATTTTAGCTAATGCCCACACCAGTTGCCGATAGTAGTAGTGCTGCTTTTAATTAATGCCCACACCAGATGCAGACAGTAGTAGCGCTTCTTATAGCTAATGCCCACACCAGATGCCAACAGTAGTAGTGCTTCTTATACCTAATGCCCACACCAGTTGTAGACAGTAGAAGCGCTTCTTATACCTAATGCCCACACCAGTTGCAGACAGTAGTAGTGCTTCTTATACCTAATGCCCACACCAGATGCAGACAGTAGTAGCGCTTCTTATACCTAATGCCCACACCAGTTGTAGACAGTAGAAGTGCTTCTTATACCTAATGCCCACACCAGTTGCAGACAGTAGTAGCGCTTCTTATACCTAATGCCCACACCAGATGCAGACAGTAGTAGCACTTCTTATACCTAATGCCCACACCAGTTGCAGACAGTAGTAACACTTCTTATACCAATGCTCACACCAGATGCAGACAGTAGTAGCGCTTCTTATACCTAATGCCCATGCCAGATTCTGACAGTAGTAGCGCTTCTTATACCTAATGCCCACACCAGATGCAGACAGTAGTAGCGCTTCTTATACCTAATGCCTACACCAGTTGCTGACAGTAGTAGCGCTTCTTGTACCTAATGCCCACACCAGATGCAGACAGTAGTAGCGCTTCTTATACCTAATGCCCACACCAGTTGCTGTCAGTAGAAGCGCTTCTTGTACCTAATGCCCACACCAGATGCAGACAGTAGTAGCGCTTGTTATACCTAATGCCCACACCAGATGCAGACAGTAGTAGCGATTCTTATACCTAATGCCCACACCAGTTGCTGACAGTAGTAGCGCTTCTTGTACCTAATGCCCACACCAGATGCAGACAGTAGTAGCGCTTGTTATACCTAATGCCCACACCAGTTGCAGACAGTAGTAGTGCTTCTTATAACTAATGCCCACACCAGTTATTGACAGTAGTAGCGCTTCTTATACCTAATGCCCACACCAGATGCCAACAGTAGTAACGCTTCTTATACCAATGCTCACACCAGATGCAAACAGTAGTAACGCTTCTTATACCAATGCTCACACCAGATGCAGACAGTAGTAGCGCTTCTTATACCTAATGCCCATGCCAGATGCTGACAGTAGTAGCGCTTCTTATACCTAATGCCCACACCAGATGCAGACAGTAGTAGCGCTGCCTATATGTAACGCCCACACCAGCTGCCGACAGTAGTATCGCTGCCTATACGTAACGCCCACACCAGTTGCTGACAGTAGTAGCGCTGTCTATACATAATGTCCACACCAGCTGCCGACAGTAGTAGCGCTGCCTATACATAATGTCCACACCAGCTGCCGACAGTACTACGCTGCTTTTACAGATGAAGCCAGCCTCATTGTTGCTGCTGGCATGCCAGATGCTCCGATCTGGCGGGCGGCCCGTCAGCATACATTGACACACAACGTCTTGGACGCTCGCATGTCCATGGGCCGGGTATGAGGCGGGAGGGCGAGCATAAGAGACGCACACATGGCAGAATCCCCAGCAGTAGGGATAGTCCCAGGAAAAATCAACCATAAAAAGTGACAGTTTTACGACTAGCCCACATTCCTGACATTCCTGACATTCCTGATCATATTGATATGAACTGGCGACGCTTTGATATCGTTTCATATTAAAGGATGTCTGTTTTGAATCGCTTGTCACGGAATGCTGCGACCCAAAACAAGAGGATGATTTAAATATTGTAATATGTGAATGATTACATTACAGGAGTGGATACAACACTCTTGCATCTCAGACATTTTTTTTTTTTAGCTAATGTTAAAAATTAGTGACGCATGCCAGTCAGACATCTGAAAGCCATTACACCACACATAGCTGCATTGGTCAGTTTAATACAGGCATCTGCAAAGCATTATACACACTGAGGGTTTGACCTCTGTATACCGCAAATGACTATTAAAACTTAAGACTTTTATTGTTTGATTCGCTAATTTGGATAATGGTGTTTTAACAGTTGGTGAGGCAATGACTTTATGTCTTTGCATCAGTTCACATGACCAGGGGGTGATGGCATAGGCCGCATATAACTGTTATACATATTGCAGTTAATGACGCAATTTGTCACGCATTTAAGGCCAGACATTGCGGTGGTTCACATTTTAAAATTGTTTGTTTCTCAAACACTGATCAATAGGATGGCTATGTTTACACAGATGGCACTGAATAGACAGGCAAAAACAGCAGCATTTTACAGGGACAGGGGCATTACAGTGTTGTTACAGCTGTTACAAGCTACTGTATGACACTGTCAGAAAATAGCAAAATAAAAAAAAAAAAAAATGTGAACTGTTCACATGTTTTAAATGATTGTGCAATATGTCCAATATTTTAAAATTAATCATGTATATAACCACAGCTAGCTGGTTGTACTATTGACTCTCCATTGTAGGACAAAATAAAAACTAACATATCTGGTTGTGCTATTGACGCTCCATTGAAGGACAAAATAAAAATTAACATTGGATGAAATCCTTATTGTATCATTGAAAAAAAATTATCACTTTTGTATTATAGGTAGCTTTCCACTATTGGAAAACATTTTGTAGGGATTTATTCCTTGATCCATCGGGGAATTTTGTGGGCAGGCCACCGAGTCACTATTGTTTTAACTTGTATACCTTGTTATATTTGCATTTCTGGTAGTGCGTTTAGGAATATTGTGGATCATAAGCCCAGCTATGTTGGTATTTTATAGGGAGTTGTATGATGGCGAGGGAACCCAAGATTATCGACGGCCAGCGGGGGTTGTTTTTACCACAACTCCAGCACTAAACATGTACAGGGCACAATCTGAACATGTTCAGATTTATTCAATCGCAATACTGCGTTAACACGACGATGTATGCATGGTCTAATTCGCAGCTGGGCGTATAATTCAGGAGCTGCAAAGCAAATTGTTATGAAGCGTCAGGCAGGTATGTTACAGGGGAGCATTTCAAAAGTAAAATTTATAAATCGCCATATGCATCGCGTTATGACAACGTATAAATGCGGCATACACCTCACGATATTATGCGATATGTTTGTAATAAAATTTTTAAAAAAAATGTAACGTATAAATGCTGCATACCGGGTGCAATATTATGTTTTATGGCTGTAATAAGCTTCAAAATAATTCATACAGCTATATCGCCATATTTAATATCCAATTGTTCAGAATGATATGAACTGGATCATTTATGAAAAACATTGTGTATACAACAACACTGTAAATAGTTATTACAATTCAAAGTATAACAAGTTTAAAGTATGTTTGAAAATGAGCTCAACCCATCAGGGCGGAAACATCTCAATAGAAAGAGGTGGCCCCCTTGGTTAGTTTCTGCTATAAATATGCGATAGAGATTAAACATGTTGAAGACATGGTATTTTGTTATCCAGCGCTAAAGCTTCATGCGTCTCTAAACAGTCTGTTGAACGACAAAAGATCCTACAAACCGAACACCTTAGTATTGATGATCCGTCATCGACACACTCTTGCCTGTGACACGCCTTACAAAAGAAAACACAAGCGTGATTGTGTCTATGGTGGAATGAACTGTTGCACCGGTCGCAATAAAATCTTGAACCAAGAAAACCTCTGATGTCTTTGATACCAAAATAATGATGGTCGTGATATAGCACAAACAATGTGCGGTCACTGAATCGGCCCTCTGAATCGAAATAGCGCCAATCACTATTGTTAAAATATAAAACCTTGATTGTCACTTTGAAGTGATTTTCAAAAAGTACAACATCGCTAAAGCTGAGTTCCTTATCAATCGGAAGATTCAAAACCTTATGCAACTGTAGCGCTCTCTCTTGAATCATATGGTCAGTGGCATCACTTTTATCCAGAAGTTTACAGATACTAGCAGCTAGACACAATTTAGACCCAATGTTCTTGAAATCATACAAGTAACGACTACGCCTTTCAATGATTAGGCTGTGGGGTATTCTTCTAAGACCACGCCCGGATAGGGCACCGCCCGCTCTATTTCTAAAAACACTGATCACAAACCTTAAACCATCTGATGTTAAAAATTCAGCATTACTTTGAAGTGTATTTGTAATCTGATTCAAAAAACTGACAGCGTCTAATGTCTCTTGCGGCTTTCGATGTGAATAGATGGCGTTGTGTAAACCTCCACCCTCCAACCTTAACTGCACCCGGTCGTTTGGGTCAACGCCCGCCAGGAAACCATCGAGCATTGTCTGTATGGCGCCATGCACAGCTCTCACACCCTCTACAAATGATGTAACCCTATCCAGATTAACAAAGCGAAAATGATTGTGGTATTCAACAGCTCTGAAATTAGGATGGTGTCGTTCATAACGATTAATTGCTTCTAAGTATACAGACTGATGACCATCGTTATTACCGGGTGATGGGGCCTGGCGTACATCGCCACTTGTCGGGGACAGCGTGCCCCGTTCAGCATTGACGTCCAGCGACCCATCATCCGGTAACGCGGGGGTTTGCGGCTGCTCTATATGATCAAACTGCGCCCGCAGGCCCCGGGCTATTCGCCGAGCCCTGCGGTGTTTGATCTTTTTCAAACTGAATAACAGTTTTAAAGCTCTTTTCAACCTTGACCGTAGAAATAAATTTGACATGTTGTAAAATGCATTGTTTTTAATACTTGATTTTTTCTTACAGACATTTAAATTTAAGAGTCGTTTCAAGCCGCTACCCCCCATACATAGTCATGTATCTGTCTCAACAATTCCTGGGAAATGGTGAATATTAGCCCTTACAAAATCCCCTGTGTTTGCATTCCGTTCAAGAATTTGCATTGTTACATCAATATAACGGTTAATAATTCTATCAAGAATATATTTTTTACCCTGCGGCTGATTTTCATATTCACCCATTAACTCCGTTCCAAATTCATCCATGTCTTTTGTTATTTTCTCCATGAATCTGATATCTGAACAAAGTCGGCCTATCAAAGCATAATATTGCAATTCGCCCGCTGCGTCTAGTTGATCAGCATTCTCCTGTCCGATCGTTACATCGTTTGTTAGCGGGGCAACATCGGGCGCGACCCTATTCGATGGCGTTCCGCTATCAGACGCTGCAAGATCAACAGTCTGCTGCGTTATTGGAAGTATAGCCGTTGTAAACACAGCTGGTATTCCTGAAACAACAGTATAGCTCTCAACTATACTATTCTGAGAGCCAGAAGTTGTTGACTCTACAACAGTTGTAAAAAACTCTTGAGCGTTCATATCGATTAATGAAGCATCGCTAGGCCTGTAATGTGCTTCTGTAACAGGCCTTTCCGGTGTATCGGGAATTAGGATTGTCTCAGTCCGTGGCATAGGTGCAACTTTGTTCACATATTTAGAGCCTGCGCCTTTTACACCGTGTACAGGGCCGTCAGAATCATTACTTAGTTGTGAAGTATCACGACCCCGCCTGCGCTTCGGCTTTACACATTCGTTATAGTCCAGTTTCCTTTTCAAAGTGTCACAGCCTAAATCACGCTCAGTGTGATTTGTACGTGACATACCTGGCCGCCTCTTGCACGGTTTGCCTTGCCTGCGTTGTTGGTCCATAACCGTTGACACAGAGTCATTTAAACCTTGGCGACTGTTCAGCGGTGTGGAGATCGGTCGATTCTCTGCATCTTCCATGAAGGAACGCTGTCCCCGCTTCCGGCTTGTCGTTGGTCTGATCATTTGACCCGAATTTGTGCTGCAGCCGGGCAGTTCGGTATTGTGTTGTTGCGCTTCAACTGTAATAATGGCGTTATAAATTAATTAATAATTCACAGGCCGCGGGGGCTGAAAAAAAAAAAAAACATCATTTGTTTTTAACCCACCTTGTATAAAATGCTGCTGATTAGATTGTAGGTGATTCTGCGACGGAATTTGGTTCGCAAAGTCTCGCAACATGAGATCGGCCGACTCTGTCCCGATTGTTGGTGCTTCTAATGATTGCGATGGCGGCAGGTTCAATATATCCCGCAATATGAATTGAGTTGCGTCTGGACCGATTGTTGGGCTGTCTAATTGTGTAATAGAGTAAAAAGTATACAGTTAGTATAAGGTAAAAATCGTGTAATAAACGACAGCTGCTACAGACGATTACATGCTTAAAGGTATCGTAATAACCGGCATCGGTTATAAGAGCTTACAAGCTTAAAGGCCTTTAATTTCATTTTTAAATAGCGCCAGTTATAAAGGGTACCCGTTCATACTTGTACTTACAACTGTTCTCGGACTGTGGCGGATCGGCGTACCCCGTAGCGCGATTCTGCAATGTGCCATATGCGTTTTCAAAAGCTTGATTTTCACCGTCCAGTTCGGAAATACCCATCAGGCTGTCGCCAGCGTTGTTTAAATGATCTGTTGGTTGATAATTAGACATTTTCAATTAGATTAAAGTTGCAAAGTTTGTTTATATCAAAATAAATTATAAAAACAAGCATAACAACATATAATTTGACGTATAACGAATGATTAAATATAATTCAACTCACTTCTGTGGTATGGGTAAGGCGGCAGGGCTTCAAAAAATGAAATGCAATCTTCATCCGTTAATTCATAATTCATCTGTGAAAGGAAACATATTTTTGATCATAATAATTACGCATAATTTTTTTAATTTTAATTTTAATTTTTTTTTTTTTTTTTTTTTTTAATAAATAAATAAATAAATATAAGGCGCTTGTTAATTTTAAATATAGCGCATTAGTTCATCAGCCTGCATCAATAAAAGCCATTCTTCTATGTATAATACATAAAGCTTTAAGAGCCTCAGCTATACCAAAATACGTCACTAGGTGTCACCAGCATCACACAAAACTTTTACATTTCAAAACTTGGAGACTAGGGTGAGTGAAAAAATCCCAATTGAAACTCTGAGTGCCTTTGATATATATATACACAACTACACACAAACATTCACTAACAGTTATAAACATGTATAAAGGCACATAACATTATAATAATATATCCTGGGCATTGTTTTTATATGCTATATATATATATATATATATATATATATATATATATATATATATATATATATATATATAAGACTCATATCACAATCCAATAATCTTTACGCCTATAGAGCGTACATCGAGACCATTTTGAATTATAGCTCAGACGCTTTATCTACAAAACACACAACAGGATTGTTTTACAAAGATGTGGCTGGAGAACACAACACCAGAACCCTGGATGGTCTAAATACTGGGTTTATAAAAAGAGCAAGAGCAACGGCGCAAAGTCGAACGGTGGAACTGTTGGGGCCGCTACACTGCGATCTTTTTCATCAACATAAGTTGATCTTAAACGCTGTTGATTTGAAGATAAAACTCACCAGAAACAAAGACTCTTTCTGTTTAATGTCCATGGAAGCGGATCCCTTTAAAATTCAGATTGTCGCTGCGTCCCTGTTTGTGAAAAGAGTCCAGGTCTCACCGGCCGTCCGGATCGGCCACGCCCAGGCTTTGTTAACCGGGAATGCTAAGTACTCCATAGACCGAGTTGGCATGAAGATATATAGTGTGCCGATCGGTAGTCGGGTGTTTAATTTAGAAAATCTGTTTTTAGGCCAAGTACCAAAAACGGTTATAGCCGCATTTGTAGACAACGAAGCATTTTCTGGAGCCTATGACAGGAACCCTCTACGTTTTGAACATAAAAACGTAAACTTTGCATCCCTATACCTGGATGGAACACCGCATCCGGCTAAGCCGTTTCAACCAGACTTTGAACATGGTAATGCGGTTCGTGAGTACATGTCGCTCATACAGATCACAAATAAGCAGAAATCAGACTCCGGTATACTAATCGACCGTGAAGAGTACCTCAACGGCTACACTTTATTCGCTTTTGATCTGTCGCCTGAACAGGAATGCGCAGAACACCTATCCCTAATCAGAACAGGGAATCTACGTGCCGAATTCCGCTTTGCTGAAGCGCTAGACCGGACTGTCAATGTGATTATTTATGCTTTATTTGATAATATCATCGAAATTAATCAAAGACGTGATGTGCTGTATGATTATCTATAAATGAGATAAATAACTTTTATATTTTTCGTATATTTTAACAACTGCCATTACACAGCCGCAAGATGAACACATTGCAGATAAATTGCATACTGTACGCAGACCCAACAACCCGAATATGCTTTAAAGGGACTTATCCGTATGATATGCTGCCTAACTGTAAACTGCCGCAATACCCCAGTGCCTTTGTAATCAATACGCATAACAGCAGGCAACCAGGGGAGCACTGGTTGGCCGTTTATTTTAACGAAAGGCGCGAATGTTACTTTTTTGATTCTTACGGCCTAGCACCCGACAGCGCCCTATTCCCAAAGCCTATAATACAGTTTTTAAAAGCGAATTCAAAAAGTATTTACCATCAAAATAGTCAGTTGCAAGATGTTAACAGCACCGTTTGCGGCCACTATTGTATATACTTTATATTTTACATGTGTAAAAATTACAAATATTCAGATGTACTGTCCCGTTTTACCTGTGATACAAAACGTAATGACCGTTTCATTTCAAACTTTGTAAGACGCCTACCACGAAGCCATTGTTTGAGCCATTACACGTTTAAATATGTACAGGCTTGTGTAACTTGTAACCAACGCTGTGTTTAAAGCATTTTATGTACAATGCTTCATAAATATGGTGATTATAATAAACAACATTGTTTTTAACTTTATAACGTGTTATTGTGTGATTCTTACAATTACTTGATTAGAAACAAAGACCAAAACGTTGAATTTCTAAATCAGAAAAAATATATTTTATTGTTTCATGAAAAACAAAATTACAGTGAAATAAAAGCTGTAACAAATATAACTCTTCACGCGTTTTATGTACAACAAGTCATAACTATATTGATTCTAACATGAGTAAGGATTGTCATCATACAAACATCATAATACAAAATATTCACACAAAAGTTAATGTATAAAACAACATAAATAATTTATAAGTTATAGGTTCAACCACTGTGATTCCTGAAATAAATTTACGGATCTTTTCCTAGGTAACAAGTAGCCGTGTTGCGTTGTTAGCCCCGGGGGACTTAAAACATTTATACGACTTTTTTGATAGTTTTGTTTCGGAGTGTCAGCGATTAAAGAATCATCAGAGTCAGCGAAGGCCGCTGCTTTTAAACGGTCAAGCTGCAGTCTATTTGAGGCATTACCAACGACTGTGGATGGTATATTCAATTCAGCCATAGCGCGCATAAACTCGGGCCAACCATTAGGCATCTTATGAAGCGATACGCTGTGATTTTGTGTGATGCCCCTTATCAAATCGATCATGTTGGAACCGGGTACAGTGTTCCCCTTATACAAAAACACGCCTTTATCATTCCAATTTGTGATGTGTTTAGAGCGAGACATCTTGCTCATTAGTATTTCACAGTTTTTTTTATACCTCGAATTAACACCATTCAAAACATCTTGATAAACTGTGTCGGCTGCATCAGTTTGCACGGCATTAAATGAATCAGCATCAGCATTTGCACCGGGTGATAAAAGGGTTAAAGTTGACATTTCTCTATCAGTCTGTTTACTCAACACCAGATATCTCTGTAAAACGGCAGTGTATCGGTTCGCCTTTTCGTATTCTGATAATGCATTATTATGTAGTATGCTTATGATCTCCGCATCTAGACCTTGCGTGGCTGTTTTACGTATATCGTCGTTACTCGGTTTGTTGTGTAAACGGTCTATCTGCTGCTGAGGCACCAGATACATTTTCTCAGCAAATTCCATCAACGATTAGATAGCAGCCCTGTTATTAAAGGAATAGCAAAACCAAGCAGCGATCCAATAAAGCCGCCCGACTGTTTCACCAGACGTTTCTTTTTGCCAATGGCACATTTCTTATTACAAAGTGATTTTATAAGGGCCTTCTTCTTTTTAAGATAGTTCAATTGCCGTTGTGACAAGGGTATTTTACCTTTAAGCGTATTGAGAGCAATCTCACAGATAGCAGTCACCAAATCATTTGAAGCGTTTGATAAAATAGCGTTTCTTTGGGTCGGCTTCGCTTTTATCAGCATTTTTAAAAGCGCCCAATTGCGGCGTATCCGGGTCGACATGTTCACCTTTGATAGATAAATGATGAATGACTAAAGTTTGTACGGTTATAGCTATTTAGAACCGCGTTTCTTAACGACATAAGCAACCGGTGTGTCGGGTGGGAATAAGCCGCTTCGTAAACGATAATCGTCAAGAGCGTTGTTTCTTAAATCAACCAGTAAATAATTCTGTTCGTAACCTTTCTGAAATATGTCCTTATATTTGGAAATGCGTACGTGGTCGCCGTTAGCTAAACAAATGGGTGTTTTCTTACTTTTAAAGTAATCGCCGTACGTCGCCTTGAAGACTCTCAACACGTTAGAATCATTCACGGCACTTGGCGCACACTTGATCGTTCTATGATAAGTGCTATTATAACTGGATATGAAATCTTGTAAAACATCTATATATCTGTAGGTATTCTTTGCCGTGAAATACCGCCACATTCGCGTTTTTAAAGTCCTATTGAAACGCTCTATAACAGCGGCTTTCACATCATTATTGGTTGTGAAATGTTGTATTCCAAATTTTTCTAACAACTTTTTTAGGACTTTGTTTAGAAACTCTTTACCGTTGTCGGTTTGCAGCTTCTTAGGCACATCCCCCTGTTGGAATATTTTTTCAAAAGCCTTAGCGACGGTTGTAGCGTTCTTAGCGGGAAGGCTCACGGCCCAGGCCCGCTTACTGAATATATCGATGATAGTTAATATATATTTAATACCATCATTGTGTATTGCCAGATCTATGAGCGACACCAAATCACATTGCCATTGTTGATTTATCCCCGACACGCAGATCATATTCCTTTTATAGTTTTTTCTCGCCGGCTTGTGCAATGTGTATGCGTCTTGCTCTTGTAACCATTTTCTTACATCGCTTCTTTTAAATTTATTTTTAACCGCTTCATAATATTTATCAATACCGCTATAACTACCTGGCTTTAATACATCGTAATAGCTCTCTTTCATTCTCTTGTTTTGGGTCGCAGCATTCCGTGACAAGCGATTCAAAACAGACATCCTTTAATATGAAACGATATCAAAGCGTCGCCAGTTCATATCAATATGATCAGGAATGTCAGGAATGTCAGGAATGTGGGCTAGTCGTAAAACTGTCACTTTTTATGGTTGATTTTTCCTGGGACTATCCCTACTCCCAGCGCACCTCAATGATTGGTGTGCGGGGGACAGGTACAATGAGGATGGCTCCATCTGGACATAGTTTGGTGACAGTATTACTCCCTCTCACACACTTTTTGTTTTTACCTTAAAATCTGTGGCAGCTCAGCCTCTCCTTTCATGTACCTCCACCCCCTCATCCCGTTTGGCTCCGCCCCCTGTTCAGTGTCTGCTGGTCTGACACTGATGAAGTTAAAGGGGGGTTTGGACATGGGAGCTAGGAAGGAGCTTCAGGAAGCTGGCGCTGCTGCCTGTAGTCAGTGTGACGGGCAGCAGCAGCCACTGAGGACAGCAGCAGCAACAGGGAAGGGGGGAATGGGGCTCCTCTCTGCTCCTGTGCTTCTGACTCGGTGTCCACTGGGCTCTTTGATCCTCCTGCGGCACCCCCCCCCCTTAGGGAGGCGGGGCTAGCGCCGCTCAGAGAGAGCCAGGCTCAGGCTCTCAGAGAGAACAGTGGGTGAGAGGAGTCACCAGCAGTGCCAGACCAGTGACAGTCGGAGTGCCTGGCACATGGTGACTATACTACTGGGCTGAGCCGGCTGACACTAGTAGCTCAGCCTCAGTGGCAGAGCCTGAGGTGAGCTCAGCTGTAAGCTGTATGCTGTCACTGTGTGCTCACTGCTGCCCCGGCTGCCTGCAATTTTAAATTCGGCCTCAGTAGCATCGGCCTCCCGGGAAAGTTCTCGGTAATTATAATGGCCAAACCGCCCCTGCCCAGTGCGAGCTGCTGCAACAATGCAGAGATGGTACAGTACAATTTAAATAAAAGAAGAGCTGCAGGGAGAACCCCTGACTTACCTGGGATGATGGTATCACAGCAGAAGGAACTCAGGGGACTGCAGCACAGGAAAGGCAGGCAGGAGCACTGATTGGGACCAGGAACACAGACTCTGTAGCACAGGACGCTGGATACAAGGGCTGGTCCTTATCGGTTAATTGGTTCCAGAGATGTTGCCGGTAAACCGATTTTTGCATTTCTGAAATGTAATTTCTGGCTGTTCATGTTGTTTGAGTGCAGATTTCTCTGGAATTTCACAGGACCGAAATCATTCAAAGCCCACTCAAAAGTTCTTCAATATGATACTGGTCTCATGTAAATTGATCAGTTGGTTCTGAAGATATATAGCCGGTTGATTAAAGGGGGGGAGGGGGTGGTTTTCTTTCCCCCTCACACCAGAAAATGCGGGTGAGTCCCTGCTTTTTCTGGTGTGAAAGGGTATTTTTTCAAATAGCTGGGTCCTGCAGTGCTCTGAATACAGCCGGGCAGCCCCCTGCTCTCTGCCTGGCTGTCAATGGCTGTCACTTCTGCCCGGCGGCGGCTGTCTCCCAGTTACCCTGAACATGTATTCCCCCTTCGCAATGAGCATGGAACCCATGGCAATGAGCTGTTACGATCCGCCTCCAGCGGATCAGTGTAAATGTTCAGTTTATATATTCTGTTTGCAGTTTGTATGTTTTCCCCTGGATCAGTACTCTGGGTTTTGCTGATCCAGCTCCCTGGGTCTCATGCATACCCTGCTTCTTGGGTGTGGCTGCATGCAAGGTTATATAGTTAGGTTCTCAGCATGCAGACGCTGATGGTTATAGTTCCCAGTACAGTTCTGTTTGTCTTGGTTCCTGCTCCAGAGTGTTCCCGGTCCCAGCCCTTGTATCCAGCATCCTGTGCCCAGCCTTGCTTGTTCTACAGAGTCTCTGATCCTGGTCCCAATCAGGGCTCCTGCCAGTTGTGGTATGCGATTCCGACAGTCGGGATCCGACAGTCATTAGCCCGACGTCGAGATCCCGACTGGCCGGACTCAGACAGTGTGGCCAGCGCAACAAAGCCCCTTGCGGGCTCGCTACCCTCGCCACCTATTCTATTCGCCCTCTATGGGGGTCATGGACCCCCACGAGGGAGAATAGCCACCGGCCGCCGGGAACCCGGCCGTCTGTGTTTAACAGTGAGGGACCCGAAGTTGGTTTAATGACTGTCGGCATCCCGACTGTCGGGACCCCGTCCGGCACCCCTCCTGCCTGCCTGTTCCTGTGCAGCAGTCTCCTGAGTTCCTTCTGCTGTGATACCATCATTCCAGATAAGTCACAGAGGCTGGGAATGTTTCAAAACAAACACCTGGTAAACTGATCCAATGTTAGAACATTGTAAATCTGGTATCTGTTCAGTGAAGAGTGATTGTAGCCAATTGTTTAAATGTAATGTGCTGTAAAAACAGATCTCCTATAAATATTAGAAGAATTTCAGTTTGTGACTCTAATTTATACAGACAGCTGCAGCAAAGAACTACATTTATACCAGGTGCTTTGTGCAGTCAGCTGTCACGTGTGAGCAGGGCCGTTTCTAAACAATTTAGCTCCTAGGACGTAGAAATAAAAATGCCCCCCCCCCCCCCCAAATACATAACATGGTATTGAAAAAATTGCGTGCGACGGAGGCACGTGCTGAAATAGGGGTGTGGCTTAATATAAGGGCATGGTCTACCAGGGAAACAATTACCTTACATCACACTTTTGCAACCTGCATGACCAGACATTGGTTACCGCAGGAATTGTCATTGTCCTCCCGCACTTAAGTTGGTGGGCTGAAGGCCACACAGTGACCTAGTACGCTTCACAGATCAAGGCCAAACAATGACAGGCTACTTAAATCATGATACACTGTTTATCCGTGATGACAATTACACTTTACGCCGCACACTGTGATGAAAAGTACATATTACACTGCAGACCGTGATGACAATTACACATTATGTCACACACCGTGATGGCAATTACACATTATGTCGCACACCATGATGCCCATTACACCCCACACTGTGATTACACGCAAAACTGTGATGGCAATTACACAATACTCCCCACACCGTAATGCCCATTACACATTATTCCCCACGCATCGCTGCCACACAACTGATGCCATTTACTAATATGCCCCCACAGTGCCAGATATGCCCCAACAGTGCCACACCTATATGCTGCCACAGTGACAGCTATGCCCCCAGTGATATATATGCCCCCACAGTGCCACACATATGACCCCACAGTGCCACACATATATGCACCACAGTGACAGCTATGCCCCCACAGTATCACACATATGCCCCCACAGTGCCAAATATGCCCTCACAGTGCCACACATATGCCCCCACAGTGCCACACATGTGCCCCCACAGTGACAGCTATGCCCCCGCAGTGCCACACATATGCCCCCACAGTGCCAAATATGCCCCCACAGTGCCAAATATGCCTCACAGTGCCACACATATGCCCACAAAGTGCCAGAAGCAGCACAACTCACTGTCTCTGGGTCTCCCCCCACTGCCATCGCCTCTTCTTCTTCTGTTGCTGCTGCCTTGGGGAGTGGAGGGGAGCGCATCATGCATATCTCCTTCCCCTTCACTGTGTACCTGAGCCGCCAGCCATTCATACCTCGCGGGCTGGATCCTGATTGGCTGTTGGCCCGCGAGCTCTGATTGGCTGACAGCCCAGTGACACAGTGAGCGAGGGGAAGTAGAGACGAGCAATGCATTCCCCTCCCCTTCCCTGGTAAATCAGCTGTGCCCACTGCCTGTGGGGTGGACAGGGAGAGGAGGAAGGGAGGCGGCGGCGGTATTGGGGAGAGCTGCCGGGCGACCCTGCTGTTTAACAGAGGCGGACAAGCCGTGCGGCGCCCCGAGCTGCTGCACGGCTTGTCCGCCTCTAGAAACGGCCCTGCGTGTGAGCATGCAGGGCCTGGTCACAATGGAAGCTGCAGGGAAACACAAGGGCACTCATACTATTTAACACCATTGGATAAGGTCAGACCAAAGCATAACTTAATATAGACAGTGGCGGATTCAGTGTGTGTGTGTGTGTGGGGGGGATTATTTATTTTTAATAATTGCATTAAAGAGCTACAATAAAAGATATCTGCAATGCTCTCATCTCCCAGCGCTGCCCCAGCCCCGCCTCCTGATAATGTCACCTGCTCTGATTTATGCTGGGTCGGGCGCCCGTGGGAAAGGTACAAAATCAGCTTGCAAGTGGAAAAGAGGTATAACAAATAGGATAGATGCTCATCCCATCTTTTTTCTGTCTCCATAAACTTTTTTAACATAGATTTGAATGTACGATTTAACTTTCCACTAAGCCATCAGTTTGAGGATAATATACGGAGGTTCTATAAAAGATTTAATTTTTAACAACTTTAATACCCCCTGCATTAATTTGGACATAAAGTTTGTCCCTTGGTCAGTAAAGATTTATTTAGGTAACCCAACCCTGGAAAACAGCTCCAAAGATTTAGTCGCGACCTGCTTGGCTGTGGCAACCCACAAGGGAAATGACTCCGGATAACGAGCGGTGTAAACCACCTCAACAAAGATGAATTTATAACCTTTAGTAGGTGGTTCAATCGGACCCACTAAATCAACCACTATTTTTTTCCTTTTATGTGGTCACCTAAGTTTACCACACCATATACCCCTTATACAAAACATGCAACACAGTAGTATCCCCCTTATACTGTACTTGCCTCTTACACATTATGCCACATGGAATGAGCAAAAATTCACACTCTGGCACATGGATTGAGTCAAAATTCACGTTATGCCACACAGATTAAGGCAAAATTCACATTTTGCCACATGGATTGAGCCAAAATACACACTATACTAAATGGATTGACCAAAAATTCACAATATGCTTCATAAAAAATTACATAATAATGCCCATTACATATTATGCCAAACACCATAATGACTATTAAAAATGATGCTACATAAGTGCTGCTTACGTACATGCTCATGTAAGGTAGGACTGGGTGAGTGGACCCGGTTGCCGTGATTCCACAGTTCTGCTGGCCTCCTGTGGGCTAAGGCTTCACCAATAACAGCCACGTTTGTAGGGCTGAATTAGGTCCAGCCCCAGAGCGGTGCCGTCTGGTCTTCAGTGGGACAAGGTGACCCACAGGAAGTGAGATGCACGGCAAGGTGGGGTGAGATGGCGTACACGCTCAGCCTACCAATGTGTGGGAAAAGTAACCCCACGGGTGCAACAATGCACTAAGGTGGTAAATACACAACAAACCCCTGACTACTTTGCACAGGGAAGGAATGACCCCTAGAGGGCAAACCAGACTCCCAGTGTGAGCTGCTGCAACAATGCAGAGATGGTACAGTACAATTTAAATAAAAGAAGAGCTGCAGGGAGAACCCCTGACTTATCTGGGATGATGGTACTGTATAACAGCAGAAGTAACTCAGGGGACTGCAGCACAGGAACAGGCAGGCACATACTCTGTAGCACAAGCAAGGCTGGGCACAGGATGCTGGATACAAGGGCTGGGACCGGGAACACTCTGGAGCAGGAACCAAGACAAACAGGACTGTACTGGGAACTATAACCGTCAGCGTCTGCATGCTAAGAACCTAACTATATAACCTTGCATGCAGCCACGCCCAAGAAGCAGGGTATGCATGAAACCCAGAGTACTGATCCAGTGGAAAACATACAAACTGCAAACAGAATATATAAACCACATTTACACCGATCTGCTGGAGGCGGATCGTAACAGCTCATTGCCAGAGGTCTCATGCACATTGCCATGTGGGATTACATGCTCATTCCCAAGGGGGAATACATGCTCGTGGTGACAGCAGCCGCAGGGCAGAAGTGACAGCCATTGATAGCCAGGCAGAGAGCAGGGGGATACCCGACTGTATTCAGAACACTGCAGGACCCAGCTATTTGAAAAATACCCCTTTCACACCAGAAAATGCAGGGACTTACCCGGGCTGGCCCCTTTTACACCTGCCTAGTCCATGCATTTTCTGGTGTGAGGGGTAAAGAAACCCCCCTTTAATCAACCGGCTATATCTTCAGAACCAACTGATCCATTTACATGAGACCAGTATCATATTGAAGAACTTTTGAGTGGGCTTCGAATGATTTCGGTCCTGTGAAACAACTTTAGTATAGAAACAGGTTTGCTCCTTTGTGGAGCTGGTGATATGTCTGCACTCTAAAAAAAAATTTTTTTTAAATGTATATGATCCGCAGATCAAATCCCCACATTGGATCGGTTCGCGGGGGTGCAGTTCCCAAACAGTAGTAGTTAAGCAATGAACAGGAAGGAAAAAGGACTGTTATTTAGGGAACGCACTTGGACAGAAAGTAATCACGTAAAATTTAACTTTTAATGAGTCATATTTTTAAAAAGGTCCCATTATATAACATGATAGGAAGCCGCAGTGAATTTAAAGAGGTTAAAATCACACGTACAAACATATACACACAGATGGTGTTTTAGTGATAAAGAATTAAGGAAAAAAGTGATCCTAAAAAGATCTTAAACTGAAAGATGTCAATTTTATTGATTGAGCAGGTCTTCAATGTGTAAAGAGAATAAATTGTTTATTGTCTAGAAGATGTTGTTATTTTATAAATGCCTCTGACAATAAAGATTCTTGTGTTTGGTACCCAAGATGTGTTTTTACTGTTTGGTCACTGATACTCTTGTTTGACTCTCAGCTGGTCCGCTGAAGAGTCATGGGCACTTTAGTGCATAGGGCCCAGGGATAGATGTATAATTATCCTCTATGTTATGTTCAAAAATACCACCAGATAATTATAGTCACCTATAATTGGTATCCTTATTATGGTTGTCTGGTAGGTATTTAACAAAAACAATACAGGCAGTTCCGGCTGTATAACGTATTGGATATTTGGTCATCTAGGATACTGTCTGTTATTTACAAAGAGAGCATAACATTAAATTGCTTCCTGATCAGTATACTGTATTCAGGAAGATGGATTACTAATTGCTATGTTCGAGTATTGATAATTGTATGCAGTCACCTAAATTGGGGACCGGGTGGTCTTAACAATTCTGGCAATACTTGCCTCTATTGCTGCCACCTATCAATTATTATATGAGCAGATCTGGGAAAAACCCTGCTCAGTACTAGTTTAAATACTTTTGCAGGCAAGGGTGCCCTCTGCTGCTCATATCAGGAACATAGCATAGGAATCCTTAGTAATCAGTGTAACACATAGGGAAATTCTAAATAACTAAACACATTTGAAGATTATTTCTGCTAATTGACATTTCAGTATAGATCTAACCAACACATGTTTCACTGCATCTAAGCAGCTTTCTCAAGGCCTTGAGAAAGCTGCTTAGATGCAGTAAAACATGTGTTGGTTAGATCTATACTGAAATGTCAATTAGCAGAAATAATCTTCAAATGTGTGTAGTTATTTAGAATTTCCCTATGTGTTACACTGATTACTAAGGATTCCTATGCTATGTTCCTGATATGAGCAGCAGAGGGCACCCTTGCCTACAAAAGTATTTAAACTAGTACTGAGCAGGGTTTTTCCCAGATCTGCTCATATAATAATTGATAGGTGGCAGCAATAGAGGCAAGTATTGCCAGAATTGTTAAGACCACCCGGTCCCCAATTTAGGTGACTGCATACAATTATCAATACTCGAACATAGCAATTAGTAATCCATCTTCCTGAATACAGTATACTGATCAGGAAGCAATTTAATGTTATGCTCTCTTTGTAAATAACAGACAGTATCCTAGCTGACCAAATATCCAATACGTTATACACAGGGCTATTTTTGTGCAGGCTCCAGCAGGAACTGTGGCCCTTATTCTAGTTCACCGTTTCTGACAAAATATTCCTCAGATGGACAAAACCATGTGCACTGCAGGTGAGGCAGGTGTTACTTGTGCAGAGATAATTAGATTTGGGTGGGGTTTTACACCTGCCTCACCTGCAGTGCACATGGTTTTGTCCATCTAAGAAATATTTTGTCAGAAAGAGTGAACTAGAAAAAGGGTCACAGTTCCTGCTGGAGCCTGCACAAAAATAGCCCTGGTTATACAGCGGAACTGCCTGTATTGTATTTGTTAAATACCTACCAGACAACCACAATAAGGATACCAATTATAGGTGACTGTAATTATCTGGTGGTATTTTTGAAAATAATATAGAGGATAATTATACATCTATCCCTGGGCCCTATGCACTAAAGTGCCCATGACTCTTCAGCGGACCAGCTGAGAGTCAAACAAGAGTATCAGTGACCAAACAGTAAAAACACATCTTGGGTACCAAACACAAGAATCTTTATTGTCAGAGGCATTTATAAAATAACAACATCTTCTAGACAATAAACAATTTATTCTCTTTACACATTGAAGACCTACTCAATCAATAAAATTGACATCTTTCAGTTTAAGATCTTTTTAGGATCACTTTTTTCCTTAATTCTTTATCACTAAAACACCATCTGTGTGTATATGTTTGTACGTGTGATTTTAACCTCTTTAAATTCACTGCGGCTTCCCATCATGTTATATAATGGGACCTTTTTAAAAATATGACTCCTTAAAAGTTAAATTTTACGTGATTACTTTCTGTCCAAGTGCGTTCCCTAAATAACAGTCCTTTTTCCTTCCTGTTCAGGTCCTGTGAAACAGCCAGAAATTACATTTCAGAAATGCAAAAATCAGTTTACCCGCAATATCTCTGGAACTAATTAACCAATATGGACCAGCCTGGTATCTGATTGAAGGCCCAGCGATTTGGGTTCAACTGAGATCAACCGCGAGCCTGAGGAGGAACTGGCAGCCATTGGAACCGTGTGGGGGTCGGAATTAGCGGGTCCCATGTTATCCTATGGGGAAAATGTTCCAGCTTTGCCCTGCGGTATCTTCGGTTCCCGGGGAGCTAGCGACGTGGGGCAAGTCTCGTTGGAAAGCCCTGGCCCTTAACTACAAAATATTGGAGAGTGGGTCTGGAGCTACAGGTCCATCAGGCCCATTGTTAATCCGGCCCTGCTTACACTGACTGTGCTGCTGCTGCGATGGGCTCTCCTCCTCCCTGCACCCGGAAGAGGATATTCACTGCAGGGAGGAGGAGGTCACAGGTCCGGGCAGCACAGCGCTGTGCCCCTGACACCAGGTACAATATTATATGATTGTTGTTGATGATATCCCTTATATACATTGGTACTACAGTGCTTATGCGATTATACCACCACATTTATATTGCTTTCTATATTTTGGTTATATGTGAAGAGTAGAATAAACTGTATGATAGTCAGTGCAAGGGGTGCTGCAGCACAGAGACACCGCTGGAGCCTGGACTGGTAAGTATAGTGGTGTAAAATTAGTGTATATGTAATGAAAAGCGAGTGCTAATAGCGCATGCGAGGATAAACTTCTAGGCTGTGGGATGGTGTGAGCTTTCCACAGTGCTGTTAGGTAGGCAAAAACAGTTGGTAGGTAATTTAAATATGGGGAGTGTTAAGGAGGGGCAAGCAGACATTTTGTCTGATACAGGAGTGTCGGACATTATTTTCTCAGGAATTTTCACCGCCCTCCCTGCCCAAGTCACCTTTTTGTCCCCATCCATTTTTTTTTCTTTTCCGGTTGGGGTTTGTCAACATATATTTGTGTCAGGAAAGAATGGCAGTTACAGTGGCTATTGCACCGCTGTTTTTAGGGTGCACTTTTTGCCCAATACATTGTATACACTGGTTTTCCTACCGGGGTTCATTGAGGCTTGGCTTTCTGGCCAGCCCTATTATGGTGTATTGGGGAGAGAGTCAAAAACCCGGCACTTGTTGGCGTTGCCAATAAATTGAGGAACACCATGTCCTGGACATGAGTGTGGGCGTTAAGTCGTAATGTCACTGTAGGTCTGGCCATTCTTTCTTATTGCCACCATACTTAGTTTAAAGATTATAATAAATTCTGGTTGTCCAATTAGAAAAGGCATGAGCTATTTGCTAGTGGAACAGGCCTTGGGTTCTAATACAGTGTGTGACGCTTGCAAAAATTATGTTAATTTTTTTATATACCGTAGTATTTCTTTATTCCTTTCAATTTTTTTCCATATACAAAAATTTATGATTTCTATAAAAAGAGTGAACTCTCCCCCCCCCCTTCCCCCATCTAATGGGACTTGTCCTTTCTACCTTGCCGTTAGTCTATTGTTCTTTCTTAGTTTTTTTCCTTTCCTGGTTTACCAATTCTTGTTACTTTAAGCTGCCGTGCCTTATCCATTTAGTGTCAACTTTGTGAACTCTGGGTGAATTATGTGACTTATATTTTTTCACCATTATAATATTTAGAGGTCAGCCACCTCTCCCACACTTGGTGGAATTTCTTTATCTTTCTCCATTTTGTGTACATATATCTCTCATGCTTTATTGTGCTGTTTACTAAATTTACCCATTGTGTGAAGTTTGGGCTGTCCGACGCCAGCCATTTTCTAACTATTAGTACTTTTAACAGTGTTAATACATTTTCTATAAATTGTGAATCAAGTTTGTTTATTCCTTGTTGTGGCATTATACGCAATACACAGACTTTCCCATTTATTTCAAAATTCCCATTTCTTATAAGATTAATCACTTGTCCCACTCGTTCCCATATTTTTTGTATATGGAGACAGTGCCAGATCATGTGTATGAATGTGCCCTTGTAGGCACTACATTTACTAGTGATTCTGTAAGGAGATCTGGAAAACATTAACAGAATGAACAGTTGTATTTGTTGGTACCTAATGGACGAAGTTGCCCTAGTTGGGGATGACAGAGCTTTGTTCCACTCTTGCTCAGATATATCTCCTAGGTCTTGGTTCCAGACGTTTTTCTTTTTTTCAATCTGAGTATTTTTATCCCGCTTACCAGAATTTTATATATACTCAATACCTTCACTTCCCATACAGCTATTAAGATTTGCTTCATTGGCGATTCTTGTATGTTGATTTTCTCTATAACCGTAGGTGTCATTAAGGCTACTTCTTAGTTGTAAATATTGAAAAAAACATATTCCTATCAACATTGAACTCACACACCAACTGGTCAAATGTTTTTATATGACCCCCCGCATAGATTTACCCTATGTTTTCTATACCATATCTCCCCACAGTAAGGTCTAGTTTCACTGTTCCTTACACCGCTGTCCTTCCTTTTACTTTCATTAGCCCATATTGGTAGGTCTGGATCTGTACCACTATGCTCCAATACCTTATTTGCATAATTCCAAACCTTTTTTGCTTGTTTAATTAACGGCACCTTCGTTGTTTCACCCTTGTTTCACCCTTATTGTCAAGTATAATTTGTTTAGGGATGTATCCTTTTTTTACCTGATTCACCATTACTTTTACATTTTCTACACCGTCCCCTCTGAGCCATCCCTTTAGAGGCCATAGCTGGGATGCCACATAATATTATCTAAAATGGGGGAGTCCCAGCCCTCCTTGATTTTTATTTCTAACTAGGGTACCTATTTTTATTCTTGCCCTTTTCTTCCCCCAAATAAAAGACGACATAATACTATCGTTTTAAAAATCCTGTTATTAAATGTATTCTGCCTGTTCCCGTTAAAGGGAGTTTTACCCACGTTTTTGTTTTTCCCAGGAACCACTTTACCAAAGGGTCAATATTAAGTTTAACAAACTCTTTTAGTTGGTTTGATATATATATATATATATATATATATATATATATATATATATATATCCCTAAGTATTTCATGTTGTCCATCCATTTCAAAGTTTTTTTACTCTTTATTATGTATTATGTTGGACTTGGACCAGTTTATTCTTACTACCGAGGGTTTACCCAAATCTTCTATTTCTTTTAATACTTTTGGTAGCTGAGTAGCTGAGTTGAGTGGTCAGCAAGATAGATCAACATGTCATCAGCATACATCGATATCAATTGTTTGTTTGGTTCTCCCTGACCCAGGCCCCTGAGAACTGGGGACACACAAGGGGCTATATTGCCAGATTGAACAGCATCGAGGACAGCGGGCAGCCCTGCCGGGTGTGGTATAGGGGTCCAACAGTTGGGATCCTGACAGTCATTATCCCGACGTCGGGATCCCGACTGGCCGGACCCAGACAGCATGGCGAGCGCAACAAAGCCCCTTGCGGGGTCGTAGACCACCACGAGGGAAAATAGCCGATGGCCGTCGGGAACCCGGCTGTTGGTGTTTTGACAGTCGGGATCCCGTCCGGCACCCGCCCTGCCTTGTCCCCCTTGCTAAATCAAAGTTTTCTGTAACAAATCCATTGACCTGTACCCTCGCTCTGGGAGCGTGGTACAACAATCTAATCCAGACAATGAATTGTACTCCAAACCCAAACTTTTTTAATACTGCCCACAGATATTTCCATTCTATGCTATCATAAGCTTTAGCAGCATCAAGCAATGTAATAGCTGCCAGCTCCCCCCGTGGCTGCTCAACCTGGACATTGACATGGAACCTTCTAATATTTAGTGCAGTACTTTTATTTCTACAGCAACCTGTTTGGTCCATATGAATAATTTTTGGGATAACCTTCTCTAGTCTATTAGCTAATATTTTGGTGTCAGTATTTATCAAAGAGATTGGTGTATAGGATTCAGGTAAGGTAAGACCTTTACCTTTTTTGGAATTACCACGATTATGGCCTCATTCATTGAGTCTGGGAGTTTTCCTTCCTGCATGCTTTCATTGAACATTTCTGTCAACTTTGGTGACACTATACCAATTAATTTTTTTTTTCATTTTTTTTTTTTTTTCATTTTTTTATTGTGTAATGCATTGCAAAATAAACATCTCAAAGACATTGCAACATTTACAAAGTGATCATACAATTCTTCAATTATTTTGTTGCTTACCAATTCATTTTTTATAAATCTCTGCTGGTAAACCGTCCCCCCCAGATGCTTTCCCCGTTGGGGACATTTTAATAGCTTGTTTAACCTCTTCCACTTTTATGGGTTGCTATAGGCCAAGGGTCCTCAAACTATTTTGCTCTGGGACCCCGTCAGACAATAAAAATAATTACGGGACCCCAGCAAGTTACTGCAGAAGGTCATCACGTCACATGTGTAATTAGCAGACAGCACATACATGGCAGCATTGTGGAGGCACAAAATGATGTGAGGAGACTAAAATAACAGACAGTTCAACAGATTTTCCAGACTCCTTGAATCACTGACTGAGATTAGAAAAGTCTACCCCATGCTGAGAAGGTCGGGACCCACGGTACTTGTGAGTTATCTGGGCGTCCGATTTTGGTACTAGATCGCATACGATATCGCATGCGATATCGCATGCGATTTGCGATTTGCATGCGATTTAGCATGCGATTTGCATAAGATTTGCTATTAATTTCATTACCCCACTATCCCCAAAGTGTGTCTATCAACGTGAACCCGAAGCGTGGCGAGCGCAGCGAGCCCGCGAGGGGCGGCGGTACGCGTCCTCCGACCTTTTCATGCCCTACTATCCACTAGGGCGTGGAGTGAGAATAGAATAGTGTGGCGAGCGCAGCGAGCCACCGAGCCCGAAGCGTGGCGAGCGCAGCGGACACCTTCACAGGTATCCGCGTGCCCTTGCGGGCTTCACAGGTGTCCGCGTCCCCTCGCGGGGCTTGCTGCGCTCGCCACGCTTCGGGCTCGGTGGCTCGCTGCGCTCGCCACACTATTCTATTCTCACTCCACGCCCTAGTGGATAGTAGGGCATGAAAAGGTCGGAGGACGCGTACCGCCGCCCCTCGCGGGCTCGCTGCGCTCGCCACGCTTCGGGTTCACGTTGATAGACACACTTTGGGGATAGTGGGGTAATGAAATGAATAGCAAATCTTATGCAAATCGCATGCTAAATCGCATGCAAATCGTAAATCGCATGCGATATCGCATGCGATATCGTATGCGATATCGCATGCAAATCGCATGCAAATCGTAAGTACCCAAATCGGACGCCCAGATAACTCACAAGTACCGGACCCACTTTGGGGGTCAGGACCCACAGTTTGAGAACCACTGCTATAGGCTATCCTGGTGGTCCCTATTTATACTGGCCACTTAAATTCCTGCCAGATATTTATTTATTTCTGCAGGCGCACATTCTGCTGTGGTAGCGTATAATTTCTTAAAATATTGCACAAATACTTTCAGGTGTTGTATCCAGGGCTATTTTTGTGCAGGCTCCAGCAGGAACTGTGGCCCTTATTCTAGTTCACTCTTTCTGACAAAATATTTCTTAGATGGACAAATCCATGTGCACTGCAGGTGAGGCAGGTGTTACTTGTCCAGAGATAATTAGATTTGGGTGGGGTTTTACACCTGCCTCACCTGCAGTGCAAATGGTTTTGTCCATCTAAGAAATATTTTGTCAGAAAGAGTGAACTAGAATAAGGGCCTCAGTTCCTGCTGGAGCCTGCACAAAAATAGCCCTGGTTGTATCTACCATCTTTCCATTTCTGGAGTTTATCTGTGTTACGTTAGAGGATGGTCTATCCCCTCAAGCCAGATTTGCCATATAGCTACCAGGCCTATCGTAGACCATATATTTGTTATGGGCAAGAAACGACTCCTGTCTCACCGGTCGTGACTGTAACTCCTCCAGCCATATTACGTAACTTTTAACCATTCATCTTTCACTTTTTCCATTTTTTTCCTGCTAATGTTTCATTTCTAATGCTTTGCTATCTCTCTTTAGCTCCAAAGTTTTTTTTCCTGGCTATTTTTTTAATCTGTGCAATTCTTTTTATTAACAAGCCCATCATTATTGCTTTTCCCGCATCCCAAACTATATCCTGAGGAGCTGAACCTTCATTGTTACTGAAGTGTACCTCCCATTCATTTATCACCTCTAGACCTTCTCCCATTTGCTCCAACCAGGAGGGGTGGCATTTCCACAGTCTACATCCCTTTCCTAAGTTTTGCCTAATGTGAATCATAATGGGTGCATGGTCGGATATTCTCCGAGGCAGATATTTTACCCTTTCTACTTGGGGCACAAGGCTATCATCCATCAGGGCGATGTCAATTCACGAGAGGGAATGAAATGAGTGAGAGTAACATGAGAAAGTCTGTGTCCCAGGGTGTTTCTCTCCCCACCATTTGACATTGCAGAAATATATACCTGCCAAGTTTATCTACTTCTTTTCCTCTTACTACCCATGCCCTCTTGAGGGCCATTGTCCTGTCTCCTGTCAAGTGGGTCTCTCCTAGACATACCACCTGTGCCCCATATTTTTTGATCTGATTCATAACCGTGGCCCTTTTAATCTTATCGTTTAGTCCACGTACATTCCAATACAGTGTTCTCACCATGTAATTGTCCTTTTATCCTCCTTTTATCCCCCTCCCAAATGCTCCCCCTGCCCCTGGCCACCACTCCACCCCACCCTCCCAAATGCCCAACCTAAAGAAAATGTGATTTCACTTCTTATTTCAAACTTTTCATTCATATTCGAATCTCATTGATTATCTTTATGGCAGGGTTTCCTTATAAATGGTTGCTTATGTGAGGTTTTGCACAAACACAGAGCATTTTAAATGCTTGTTGTAAATATGAGATTTCTTTACCCTTCGCAATAAAAACTCTACAGAACTTCTGCGTAAAGCTGAAAAATCCTGATGATCATAATTATGCCAGAGCGTCGTAGCATTCAGCCGGAGAGGTGGAAAGGTGTTAGGTTTAGGCACTAGGGGGGACTTAGGGTTATGGTTAGGTAAGGTGGGAAGGTTAATGTAAGGCTGTAGTGGAGAGAGTTAGGCACTAAAAAGAGGGTTACACAGTTAGGTACTAAGGAGCAGATGTATGAAGCAGTGATAAGAGAGAAGTGAGTCATAGGAGAAGTGGCCCATGGCAACCAATCACCACTAAAGTAACATATATAATTTGAATAGTATAAAATTATACAGAGCAGCTGATTGGTTGCCATGGGCCACTTCTCCTCTGGCTCACTTCTCCTCCCTTATCACTGCTTCATACATCTGCCCCTTAGGGGAAGGGTTAAGGTTTGACTGTGGCTATTTCTGCATTGTAAATCCCGTTAGCTTCTTATTTTACCCTTGTATGTCCTATTGTCATGTTTTGCTGACTGCACATTGTAACCTACGTAGTGCACCCAATATGGCCACCTCGTCTGGAACTCTCCTGTGTAGAAAGAGCTGTGACTGGTTCTGATGATTTAGCAGCGATCTCTCATAATCCCATTGTGTGTAGGAGGAATAATCCTTGGAATTGATAACACAAAATGTCTGTCACACCTTTGTATGAACATAATACAGAAGTTTAGGTTATCTGTAACGTGTCTTGTGCCAAATTGGAGAAAAATACGGTACTCTTTACCTAGAACGGCGTCCATCGCGGTCATCGGGGGTAAAAAATCGTGGGCATCGCGGCCATCGCATGCACTAAAAAAACGGGTGCGACGCGATGCCCGCGATTTCCCATAGGGATCAATGTTAAAAGTGTCAATGGACGCGATTTTTGTGTTCAATGCCTCAATGCCCGCGATTTTTCCATAGGAAACAATGTTAAATGGGCCACAGAGCCCTAATAGTCCCCCTGAAGCCAGAAATGGCCCCCACAATTGTTAACGCCACCCCACGATCAACGTGAACCCGAAGCGTGGCGAGCGCAGCGAGCCTGCGAGGGGCGGCGGTACGCGTCCTCTGACCTTTTCATACCCCCACTATCCACGTCGGCGTGGAGTTGAGAATAGAATAGTGTGGCGAGCGCAGCGAGCCACCGAGCCCGAAGCACGGCGAGCGCAGCGGGCCCCGCGAGGGGACGCGGATACCTTCACAGGTAAACGCGTCCCTTCGCGGGCTTCATAGGTATCCGCGTCCCCTCGCGGGGCTCGCTGCGCTCGCCACGCTTCGGGCTCGGTGGCTCGCTGCGCTCGACACACTATTCTATTCTCAACTCCACGCCGACGTGGATAGTGGGGGTATGAAAAGGTTGGAGGACGTGTACCGCCGCCCCTCGAGGGCTCGCTGCGCTCGCCACGCTTCGGGTTCACGTTGATCGTACTGTATCAGATAATAACAAAGCAATGGCTAAACCACCATATGCATCTCTCACACCTCTGTACATTAATAAGTAGGGAACAGTACGGGGAATTGATGCAGCATAGTAGGACACCTTAGTGCCTTGCGACACATCCCCTTACAGCTCCATACAGGGTTTATCCAGCATCATTATGATACCGCCCTTAGGTGTCCTATGCACAGCCCTAGTGGCTGCTTAGAATGGTACTGCCCCCCTAGGTGTGAGATTTTGTTTTTATCCAATACTGTCCTGTCGGTAAAGTGATCAGTGATATATTACAGTAGGCACGCTCCGAGTCTGCCGCCGCATCTGCCCTTATCTCTGTCGAGTCACTAACGCTTGTAATGTGCGGCTCTGTAGGGACGTGCCCCGGTGCTGGGACAGCTCCCCTGCTCCTAGCACTGGAGCAGGGTCAGGGAGAGACAGAGCTGTGTCCCCCACGAGACACAGCTTCCCCTGGCGCAGAGATCAGCTGTCTGATCCCTGCGCCACTAATGAAGCGGGGAGCGGCAAAGCGGCGGTGGATGGAGCGGGGTTTTGAATTTGCCGCCAATTTGGCTGCCAATTCAAAACGCCGCTCGCGGTGGTTTGAACCTTCCGCCGTCCGGGAGCCAATCAGGGCTGCCGAATCGGCGGCCAATAGGAAACGGCCGCGGCGAGCCAATCAGCGCTCGCCGCGCCGTACTCCGCCCCGCCCCCAGCGTCTGACATCAGACGCCACCGGGAGGGCGAAGAAGAAGACGACTCCACACCGGCGGAGCGCAGGAGCGCTCCTGAAGACGCAAGAAGATGCCGGAGGGGAGAAGAGGTCCGGCGGCCGCTGAAGAGGCCAGAAGACGCCAGGATCAAGACAGAAGATATCCGGCGCCTTTTGCAAGAAGAAAACAAGCGGCGCCGCCGCTGGCCAGAAGAAAGAAGATGGCGGCCGGAGAGGCCAGCGGGGGTGGGATGCAATAGAGCTGACGAAGCTCCCCCCCGCGGCCTCTCCCAACACCAGGTAGGGGCCTTTGGCCACCTACCCCCCATCCACCCTAGACCACCGTGGGCACATTCAAGCCCTTCCGGCCTGTGGGCGCATTAGTCGGGCTTTCTTGGCCCGTGGCTCATTTGTTTGTTGGGCCCTCCTGGCCCCTCAGAGAATAGGTGGGCCCTTTAGTTAGGAAGCTGGGCCCTCCAGCATATGATATTTGGCACTGTGCGGGCATATGATATTTGGTACTGTGGGTGCATATCTGGCACTGTGGGGCATATCTGGCACTGTGGGGCGTATATGTGTGTGGCACTGGAGGCATACCTAGCATTGTGGGAGGCATATCTGGCACTGGGGGCATAAAGTTTTGGTATGTAGCCACTCCCCCTTGTGTCATATGACCACGCTCCTGGCCACTCCCATGTCCACGCCCCTTTTTGGTGCGCGCGCCTTTGGTGCGCATGATGTTGGCTCTTTGGCATGACTGCCGATATTTTTCGGCTCTTTACCTCTGACCAGTTGGCCACCCATGATCTAGGCAGTCCCCATTATGACATCACAGTCCCCACCTGATTGGCCAGGGCTGGCTATTTGTGGTTTGAGGCCCATTATGACATCACAACTCTTGTTGTCTTTTAAATGATAAATGATTGACCTAAAAGAAATATGATTCCACTTCTTATTTTAAATATTGCATTCACATCAAAACCTTACCATACATCAGCAATCACAATTAATGGATTTCCAGATCCAGAGATTTTTTGGCCAGATAAATGGATGACTTGCCCACACATTACAGATTTATTTCAGTGATCGGCAGATTTTTCCATCTAAAGATTGCATCTTCGGGGGAAATTTACCAAAATGGATTTGTAGAAAAAAGGTGTATTCGTAGGGAGAAATACACCTTTTTTTTTTTACGAATTTGTATTTTCTGGATTTTCTATCTCCAAAATACAACAATTCGTAGTCCTAGGGATGGAACATTCGTATTTGTATTTACAAATACGAATGTCTACACCATCGATAGGATACGACAGGAATCACCATTCAAAAGAATGGTGGTTCCTGATTTACTAAGCAGCCGTATAGAAAATACGGCTGCTTTTGTCCACGAGAATACGGCAGAAAAATAGAACACCATTTTCCTGTCGTATTCTCGTTTTAGCCTGCACGGATCAGTCAGATCCGTGCAGGCTGCGGTGTAAAAATAAATAAAATAAAATAAATAAATAAAAAATGAGTAGGGGTCCCCCGTATTTTAAGAACCAGCCCCAGGCAAAACCAGCCAGCAGGGTAATGCCACAGCCGGGGGGAGACTTTTTATGCAAGTCCCCCCGGCCAAAGCATTCATCCCTACCGACCAGTCAGCCTGGCCAGGGGCCCTGGGGGAGTGGGGACCCCCCCAATAAAGGGGGTCCCCCCCCTCTAGGACTTAACTGACCAGGCTGAAGCCTGGTGCTGTCCCCGATGCCCCTGGGCGGTGGGCATCGGGCTGATTCAAGTGTAAAAAAAATATTAAACTATTGTTTTTTACTGTGGCACTACAAGTGCCAGCAAGCCTCCCCAGCAAGCTGGGACTTGGAGAACCACAAGTCCCAGCCTGCTGGGCATTAAAGGGCCCGCTGGCACTTGTAGTTCCACAGTTAAAAAAATAGTACACAAAACACACTGACACAAATTTTAAATAAAAGTTTAATACACACATCACACACTCACTGATACTTACCTATCTTGATCCCGTCGGTAGGTCGCTGGCTCCGGTGTCGGCGGCTCCGGTGTCGGCGGCTCCAGGGTCGGCGGCTCCGGGGTCAGCGTCCTGTCTGAAGAAAATCCATGGTGGACCTGTGGAAGGAAATCCTACTCACCAGGTCCTCCATGGATGGTCTTGTGTCTTCTGTCTTCTTTTCCAGGGCTTATTTCTTTATCTTCCTTCTTCTTTCTTCTTCTTTACGCTGCCGGGACTTTCAGAGCTTCAGAGATGTTTCCTCCTCGACGTCTGGACTAAGAATGAATTCTAGCCAATCAGGAGCCACCTAGCGGCCAATCAGGAGCCAGTAAAGTCGGCTCCTGATTGGCTAGAATTCATTCTTAGTCCAGACGTCGAGGAGGAAACATCTCTGAAGCTCTGAAAGTCCCGGGAGCCGTAAAAAAGAAGAAAGAAGATAAAGAAATAAGCCCTGGAAAAGAAGACAGAAGACCATCCATGGAGGACCTGGTGAGTAGGATTTCCTTCCACAGGTCCACCATGGATTTTCTTCAGACAGGACGCCGACCCCGGAGCCGCCGACACTGTAGCCGCCGACACCGGAGCCAGCGACCTACCGACGGGATCAAGATAGGTAAGTATCAGTGTGTGTGTGATGTGTGTATTAAACTTTTATTTAAAATTTGTGTCAGTGTGTTTTGTGTACTATTTTTTTAACTGTGGAACTACAAGTGCCAGCGGGCCCTTTAATGCCCAGCAGGCTGGGACTTGTGGTTCTCCAAGTCCCAGCTTGCTGGGGAGGCTTGCTGGCACTTGTAGTGCCACAGTAAAAACCAATAGTTTAATCTTTTTTTTACACTTGAATCAGCCCGATGCCCACCGCCCAGGGGCATCGGGGACAGCACCAGGCTTCAGCCTGGTCAGGTAAGTCCTGGAGGGTGGGGACCCCTTTATTGGGGGGCCAGGCTGACTGGTTAGAGGGCTGAATGCTTTGGCCGGGGGGACTTGTATAAAAAGTCTCCCCCCGGATGTGGCATTACCCTGCTGGCTGGTTTTGCCTGGGGCTGGTTCTTAAAATACGGGGGACCCCTACTCATTTTTTCCCCCGTATTTTGGGAACCAGCCCCAGAGCAGGAGCCTGGGGCTGGTTGTTAAAAATCAGGGAACCCCTATTTGTCGGGTTCCCTGATTTTTAATTACCAGCTCCAGGCTCTGTCAGCCTGGCAGGGCAGGCGACAGGGGGGGTCAAAGGGGACAAGTGTGACGGGCCCCAACGATCTGAAGGGCCCCAGAGCTTCCATGCCCCATCACGACCACCGTCTGTTCTAGCTGGCCTGTCAATGACCCTCGCGGCCAGGCCGTCTACTGTGTACCATCTGTGTGTGGCTGGGACTCACTGTGTGCCACTGCTGTCTACTGTGTGTGTGCCCTGCATTCAGCGCTCAGAACCATCTACTCTTTGTGTGCACACTGCCTGGGGCTGCAGCCGCACAGCCGTACTCGCCACTGGCACTGTGGCCTCAGTCTCCTGTACTTTACAGCCAGGGCCGTTTCTAGACAATTTAGCTCCCAGGGCGAAGAAATAAAAATGCGCCCCCCCCCCCCCCCCAATACATAACATGGTATGACAGTAATTGCGCGCGCCGAAATAGGGGGTGTGGCTTAATTTTAAAGGGGTGTGTGGCTTATTATAAGGGCGTGGTCTAGCAGGAAAACAATTACATTAAATCACACTTTTGCGACCTGCATGACCAGACACTGGTTACCGCAGGAATTGTTATTTACCTCCCACACTTAAGTTGGCGGGCTGAAGGCCACACAGTTACCTAGTATGCCTCACAGATCAAGGCCAAACAATGACAGGCTACTTAAATCATTATACACTATTTATCTGTGATGCCAATTACACATTACGCCGCACACTGTGATGACAATTACACATTACGCTGTACACTGTGATGACAATTACATATTACGCCACAAACCGTGATGACAATTACACATTATGTCGCACACCGTGATGACAATTACACATTATGCCGCACACCATGATACCCATTAGATTAGACCCTACACTGTGATGGCAATTACACAATACTCCCCACACCGTAATGCCCATTACACATTATGCCCCATGTGCCGTTGCCGCACAACTGATGCCGTTACTAATATGCCCCCACAGTGCCACACATATGCCCCCACAGTGACAGAAATATATGCCCCCACAGTGCCACACATATGCCCCCACAGTGATAGAAATATATGCCCACAGTGACAGAAATATATGCCCCCACAGCACCACACATATGCCCCCACAGCGACAGAAATATATGCCCCCACAGCGACAGAAATATATGCCCCCACAGCGACAGAAATATATGCCCCCACAGCGACAGAAATATATGCCCCCACAGCGACACAAATATATGCCCCCACAGTGACACAAATATATGCCCCCACAGTGCCAAACTCACTCTGTCTCTGGGTCTGTCTCTCTCATACTTGCCTACTTTTGAAAAATAGTTTCAGGGAGATTACAACTCACATTGGGCGGGATTCACTAATAACACCCGCTGTACATCGCCGGCATTCGCATAGTTAATAATCGCATATGCATTAACATATGCGATTATTAACGCGAAAGCGAAGACTGGCGATGTGCAGCGGGTTTCCCCCTCCCTCCCTGAACCCTTACCCGGCTGTGTGAGTGCGCCTTTCCTCCTCCCTGCACTCGGAAGCTGTGCAGGGAGGAGGAGAACACTGGTCCGGGCAGCACAGCAGGAGGCTGCCCGGACACAGGTGAGGGGGGTGCGACGCTGATCGGCGGGGGGCGCGCGTAGCGACGGGGGACGCGAAGGGAAGCCCATAGGCTTCCATGGGGTTACGCCATCTAGAACTGGCGTAACCCCCCGCAGTGAAGCTCCGGCGGTGGGTCTTTGCTGCATATGCGGTAAAAACCCCGAAAACTGGGTTTTTACCGCATTTTCAGTTTGGTGAATCCCGCCCATTATAATGTAGCATGCATCGTCCATTTGAGGGGGTGTGTCTACCTAATCCTATGGGTGTATGCATTGTACCTCAGGGGTGGCAAGTAAAGACTAAAGTACAAAGTGCAGTACTTGCTATATATTGACATCACGGCTACATTGCACAGCAGGGCTACACACAATTCCCCAAGTACTAGAGTCGCTTACCCACACAATCCCCACAGTACTAGAGTCTCTTATGTGCACAATGCTCGCAGAACTAGAGTCGCTTACCCACACAATGCCCTCAGTACTAGGGTGGGTCACTTACCCACATGATGCCCAGAGTACTAGGGTCACTTACGCACTCAATTCCCAAAGTACTAGGGTCACTTATGCACACAATGCCTGCAGTTCTAGGGTAGCTTACCCACATAATGCCCACAGTATTACAGTCACTGACCCACACAATGCCCGCAGTAGTAGTGTAGCTTACATACAAAATGCCCACAGTACTAGGGTCATCTGGCACGTTGGTGGGTGGTGGGCGTTCGTTGGGGTGGCAATTTCTCGCTTGCTAGACAGCAAGTGTACGCTGCCTAGTGTGCAGGCCTGAATCAGGCCCGCATTGACTACCTACAATAGTTAATCCCCTAACACATAATGCTCACAGGAGCAGAAAGGAGGAGACAAGCAGAGAAAAGTACATAGAGGGAGATAAGAAAATAAACTTTCAGTTAGGATGGGAAATTGTCCCAAACTTACCCATTGTTTGCAGTGTTGGAGAGCCGCGGGCTGTATGAGGGGCGGGGCCTGATGGAGGGGGCGGAGCCACGACTAATAGCTGGCAAATGAGCAATACTACACTACAGCAGCAGCAGCAGCACTGGGGATCTCCGGTGAGCACTGCAGAGACACTTCCACAGCGAATGCTCTGCAGCTTGTCAGTTTCGGTGTGCACTGTGACAGGTGTAGCAACAGAGAGCGAGAGAGGCTTTGCTATCTGATGCCTTCCCGTTTTTTGCTGACCTGGGTGAGCAGACCAGCTTCCCTGCTCTCCTACACATGATATTGCGGCGGCCGGCTTTTAAATATTGCAATAATGTCAAACATCGCGTCGGGACGCGCATGCGCAGACTGGATGTTTGGCCAGGACCCGGCAAAAACCGGGAGGATAAGGGAACTTAGCGGGGCTGGGCGCCCTGGCTGTCTAACCGAGGCAGACAAGCCGCGCGGCGCCCCGGGCTGCTGCACGGCTTGTCCGCCTCTAGAAACGGCCCTGTTTATAGCGCATGTGCAGGTTGTCTGTTCCGTTCCTGCTCGTGATGCTCGGCATTCTTTTGTGAAAGTGACAGGCCAGCAGAAGGCAGCAGCCAGGAGCCAGGCCAGCAGGACTGAGAACAAGAGAAGTCCGCACTTGGAAGCAGGATCTGGAGCAGAGAAAGGTTAAATGAGGCCCGTGCAGAAGAGGGTTGTGTGGATTTGGGATTAGGTGGGGGCCCCAGAAATATCATTGTACAGGGCCCCAAGATTTCTATTGACAGCCCTGCAGCCTGGTGCTGGTTTCGGCTGTGGGGGGGACCCCACGCCGTTTTTTTTAAATATTTATTTATTTTTCTATTTTTTTTTACACATTGCAGCCTGCACGGATCTGACTGATCCGTGCAGACTGCTACAAATAATTTGTATTAGCGGCCGTATATATGTGCCACTAATACGAATTACTACGACATCGGAGGGTTACAAAGCAGTCGTATATGACTGCTTTGTAAATCCCCCTCCGGAACACAACTTTGCATACGACTGAAACAGTCGTATGCAGTCGTAGGGAAAATACTAATACGAAAAACTAGATTTTTCATATTAGTAAATTTCCCCCTTCATATCTGGAAATTGCCCAATCGATTGTCATTTCAGCTGTTCATAATGTAAATAGATGAAGAAGACGAATTGGAAATGCCCACACATATAGAAAGTATCCGCAGATAATATCAGATTATTAAGCATGTTTAAAAATCTGATTAAGCAATCGATTGGCGATCCCTATTAATTTTTGATTGGGATTGCCAAAAGGGGGAGCCCACACATCTAAAATTAATTGTGTCAATCATCTCCAGATCTCAGGATTGTCACAATTAATTGCTGATGTATGGGGCCCATTATTTATTATGTTATGGCAGTATTTCCCTATGAATCTTTTGTTATGTGAGGTTTTATAGGAACACAATTTTCACTGTATTTACATTGTTTTATAGTGTTATAGTCTATCAGTGATAACCTCAAATAGGGATAAAACACAAATGATAGCACTGACCTAGTGTTGAGATATTTTTAATCAAACAATATGTGGCATATATTATAGAATCCAAGTTTGACAAAGTAACATTGGAACCTGCAACACCTGTATTAAAGTAACTGCGGATCCTGCATCACCTGTATTATAGCAACAGTGGAATCAGCGCCGCCTGTATTATAGAAACAGTGGAATCTGTGCCATCTGTATTATAATAAAAGTAGAATCTACACTATCTGTATTATAGTACCAGCATAGAGTGTGCCATCTGTATTATAGTAACAGCATAGAGTGCGCCACCTGTATTATAGTAACAGCATAGAGTGCGCCACCTGTATTATAGTAACAGCATAGCGTGCGCCACCTGTATTATAGTAACAGCGTAGAGTGCGCCACCTGTATTATAGTAACAGCATAGAGGGCGGGGTGCTCTAACATCCATGCCACACGTCCGCTGAACTAATTATAGCATATGCTCTAACATATACGATAATGATGGCAAAGGACAGCTCTTGCGTTAAGAGCTGTCCTTTGCGGTGAGCCAGCGGGTCCCAGCATCTCCCCCCTCTCTCCCTTACTTGGCTTACATTGAACTACATGGGCCAAAACCAATACCTGTATTGAGAAGGGGCCTAGGATCACCAATTGTCACACCACCTCCCCCATTTGTTTGTGCTTGTCCAGACAATATAAAATCTCTCCAAACAACACAAAATGGGGATATTTTAAGTTTGTTACATGTGACAACATGACACCATCCAGGCCTCTTTTAAAGCAGGATCTTCCCATTAAGCCTTTCTTAAATCAGGCAGAGGCCAAGGGGAAGTGACAAGAGCTCTTCATTTATACTATTTAACTGGATCTCAGCACATCTAGGCACAATAGTATTGACATGGTCATCAGGATTAATAGGAACATTAGTATGAGCAGGCATATAAACATTTACAGGCACATTATGATCAGTATTGTTAGGAAAATGGATCTTTTGTCCCACCAAAACATATCGAGTAATTCAGGGCGGGATTCTCTAAAATCCGCAGCCCAGTATCGCCGGCATTCGCATTTCTAATGATCGCATATTCTCTAAAATATGCGGTCATTAACGCAAGGGACAGCTCTTGCGGTAAGAGCTGTCCCTTGCGATGCGGCGCCGTTGCTGGACTTCCGGGTCTATGACCCGGGAGTCCGTCTGCGCATGCGCAGACCGACGCTCCGGCCGCGGGGCATGCTGGGAGGGATCCGTGACGGATCCCTCACACAGCGCTGCGGTAAGAAGCCCATAGGCTTCTGCAGGGGATCGCCAGCATTTTCTGGCGATTCCCTCCGCAGCGCTGACACTGCGAAGGGGGGTTAGAGAATACAGAAATGCGGTAAAAACCCGATAACGGGGTTTTTACCGCATTTCTGTGATAGAGAATCTCGCCCTCAGTGTCTGTGATCCTTTCTCCTTTGTTTCTTAGACTTAGGAGCCTTTGCTTGGGACAGAAACAAATCTGTGGAAAAAGAAAATGTCTCCCCAAGGCACCTGTGAGGCCAGTTATGACCTACTAAGACAGGGGCTGGTAACCATGGACAAACACCCACACATAATTGGAGGTCTTTCACCTGATCATCTAAAGGACCATAAACACAACAAATGTGGACTAGTTCATGGGGCAACAGCAACTCGGGGGACAACAAACCCCTTTGTGTCAGGGTAGTAGCAGAGCTGGAGTCCACCAAGCCCTCCACCAGTCTATTCCCGATTTGTACACATACCTGGATCCTAAGTGGAAGAGGATAAGACACTAAGGGGGAAATTTTCTAAGATGTGATGTTGCTATGGGGTACCAATCAGAATCTACTTCTTATTTATTTAGCACCCTCTAGAAGATAGTAGACAGGATCTGATGGGTTGCCCATAGCAACATCACATGTGAAGTAGAATACACATCTTAGTAAATTTCCCCCTAAAGCTGTAAAGACACTGGAGAAAGAACAATCCATCTCCAGACATAACCGTTCTTGGTGTCCATCTTGGCCACGCAATAAACAAACCTGCGCTGAAGTTGTTGGGGACGTTACGAACTCTGGACCTCCAACTCCAAGGGAATGAGCAGCAAATGCTTTCCCTGTAAAATGACCTCTTGGCCTAAAATCCTTTTTACACATAGCGAAGGGAGGAGCTGTGGGCCACAATTTCTCCAAAGCTGTTTTTGCAGATTCACCTCTAATTGAGTGTCTAAAGACAAAATAATATGCTTTAGTTATTTATATTGCAGATAGATGCCTCTGGGACAGGATTAGGGGCAGTCCTTTCCAAAGAGGTAGATGAGAAGGAGAGACCTATCCTATAACTTAGCCAGAAATTGCTGCCCAGGGAACGCACATATTCTACTGTGGAACTGGAGTGTTTAGCTATTTATTGGGCAGTAGAACAGCTAAAGTATTATTTGCTGGGGTGATCATTTCTGCTCATTACAAACCATGCACCCTTAAAATTGATGTACATGAACAAGGAGGTAAATCAGGCATTACCAACCACGGTCCTCAAGGCACACCAAAAGTGCAGGTTTTGTAGATATCCAGGCTTGAGCTCAGGTGACTTAATTAGTATCTGAGGGATTCTGATTAAACCATCTGTGCTGAAGCCTGGATATCACTAAAACCTGCACTGTTGGTGTGCCTTGAGGACCGTGGTTGGGAATGCCTGAGGTAAATGCTTGTATGACTTGTTGGTTTTTGGAGTTACATCCAGTTAAGTTTAAAGTGCAGTATCACCCTGGAAAGCATGACTTAAATACAGATGCCCTTTCCAGGAAGTTTGTGGGTCCTGATCTTCCTCACAACCCTATAGTGAACATAGGGGAGGAGGAGGAAGAGGAGGAAGAATGGGAACTGGAAAGCATGGTGGAGGGGTGTGTTCCCAAGTGGATGGCACAAATAGAGTTAGGTGAGGCAGAAAGCTCACCTAAAAAATCCTAGCTTCACTGAGGTGGTTGAAGCTAAGGCGGAAGAAGTGTGACAGGATTAGTAAGATTTCCCTTTTTAGCACATTACAGCAATTAAACATGGATCCAGACCAGGTTTTGGTTGCATCTCAGGAGTCAGCTGCAGTCAGAATTGATTGATGGCACCTGTAAGCTGCCTATAATAATGGTTTCTGTGGGTTCACAATTACCTTCCCAAATCCCCTAACCATTTATATCTTCCTAAGAGGTTGCTATCTCTATTCCAGTCCCAAGCTAATAAGGGAAGCATCTCAAAATGGTATCAATTCCTACTAACAAACACAAATTCCCAGCACAACATAAATGGGGAAAAGACTTGTCCGATGTGTTCATTGAGGATGCCTGGAACTGTATTTTTAACTCCTGCTTTAAAATTTCTAAGTATATTAACTATTCAGAAATGTACTTTAAATTAGTCCATAGGGCCTACCTCACACCGAAACAACATAAAATTTGTCCCGAAGTATCTCTGTACTGTTGGAGGAACTGTGGAATGGTGGGTGACATCCTGCATGTTTTTTGGTCTTGCCCAGTACTCAGACCATTATGGAGTGCAATTTCCAGAATTTATCTCCAGAGTTCTGGGTATGGATGTTTCCTTGGACCCTCTCTCAGCCCTGTTCCACCACTTCCCAGGCGTGATTTCGGAGGAGGACCGCTATATTTTAGGCCACATCTTAATAGCCACTAAGGCTGCCATTGCCCAATAATGGAGGTCTTCTGCCATTCCCAGTGTAGAGATAATCGAAAATAAAATACACAAACACTACCTCTTTGAAACCTCTACTAGTCCATTTCTCTCCTCGGTTGCTGCTGCCCATAAAAGATGGCAGCGGTGGAGTGAATATAGAGAAAATTCAGGCCATCCCTCCACATACAGGCCCCAAACTGACTTAACTATCTTACAGTCACCTATCTAGACCCCAAGCAGTATTGCCCTTAGGAGTAGGAGGTGCCATATGACCAGAAATGACATTTTTCCGCTATCGCTCTGATAATATAGACCAATGATGTACCTATTGCTTTTTCCATTTTTGCTTCTCTTTTCATTATTCCAAATGTTTCTTTTAAATTTTTTATTGGTTTTCCCATATGTTGTACATCCATTTTGAACACTTGTATGTATACTATTGAAAATGTAATAAAGAACTAATGTTAAAAAAAATAATGGTTTCTGTGTACAATTGAGGAAGAAATCAGAAACCTCGGAGTAAACCCATGTAAGCACAGGGAGAATAATCAAACTGCACAGTTAGGGCCATGGCGGGAATCGAACCCATGACCTCAAACCTCAGACATCTTTTAGCACACAAAGAAGTAATTTGTTCTGCCGAGTGGCCTCTAGTGGTCACTGTCTGTACTTCAACTCATAGATTTGAGAAGTAGTTAGCTTTTTAGCTATATAGATGCTTGATACAGCCTTTACTAGTGTTAAACATTATTTCTGTATTCCATACACTATCCAGCGTATAAAAAGACCAATGTGTACATTAATTTATCCAGGGCAGTTACTCAAATCTTCCACCACTCCCCCTGACTCCAGCACTTGTTTCAATGTTCTGCAGAGTTGGCGATTGTGAATTGAATTTTGAAACCCCCCTCTTGAAATCCTGCATTTGTTCCTGGGGCCTATGGACATGGGAGGAGTAGTACTGAAGGGACACATGTGTGGTTCACAGTGGGATCCAAGTGTAATGCCCTGAGGGCCTTGAGAAAGCTGCGTGGGCAGTAAAACATGTGTTGGCTAGATCTATATTGAATGTCAATTAGCAGAATTGTAATAATCCTCAAATGTATTTAGATATTTCCCAATATGTGCTACACTGAATGAATTTTGATGCTATGTTCTTCTCTCTGTGAACAGCAGAGGGCACTCCTGCCTGTGAACTATTTAAACTAGTATTGTGCTGGGACTCTCTAGATCTGTTCACATAACAATTATTAGGTGGTAATAATAGAGGCAATATTGCCAGAATTAGTAAGACCACCCGGTCCCCGATTTAGGTGACTGTACTTAATTGTTGGTACTTGAACATAACATTTAGTACTTTTCCAATATATTTAATTTATTCCTGTATATAATACACTGACCAGGAAATAACCTAGTGCTATGTTCCCTTTATAAACAGCAGAGGGCACCCTTGCTGACAAAGCATTTAAACTAACATACAGCCGGGGCTCTCTAGATTTGTTTATAAAATACCTATTAGGTAATAATAATAGAGGCAATTGTGCCAGAATTATTAAGACCACCCGGTCCCTGATCCAGGTGACTGTATCCATTTGTTGGTACCCGAACATAGTACAGGGGATATTCATATATCCACTCCTGGGCCTTGTATATAAAAGTGCCTAGGACCCCTCAGCGGACCAGCAGAGAGTAGTAAAATAAGAGTATCAGAAATGAACAGTAAAAATATTGGGTGTAAAACAAAATAATTTTATTGTCAGAAGTAATTATACAATAAAGACAATTTCTTGACAATAAACCTGTCTCCTATACATTGAAGATCTGCTGAACCAATAAAATTGACATTTTCAATTAAAGATCTTTTTAGGATCACTTTTTCCTTACTATTTTTGTCACAAAAACACCACCTGTGTGTATATATGTTTGTATGTGTGATTTTAACCCCTATAAATTTACTGCGGCCTCCCATCACATTATATAATGGGATTTTTAGAAATATGATCTATTAAAAGTTACATTTTATGTAAATATTTTTGTTCGAAGTGTGCTCCCTGAATAACAGTCCTTCTTAAATTTCTACTGTTTGGGAACTGCACCCCCACAAACCAATTGATTTAAGTGTGGGGATTTGATCCATGGATCATATGAAAAAATCTATAGAGTGCAGACATACCGCTAGCTCCGATAAGGAGCAAACTTGTTCCCACACTATCCAGCGTATAAAAAGACCAATGTGTACATTAATATATCCAGGGCAGTTACGCAAATCTTCCACCACTCCCCCTGACTCCAGCACTTGTTTCAATGTTCTGCAGAGTTGGCGATTGTGAATTGAATTTTGAACCCCCCTCTTGAAATCCTGCATTTGTTCCTGGGGCCTATGGACATGGGAGGAGTAGTACTGAAGGGACACATGTGTGGTTCACAGTGGGATCCAAGTGTAATGCCCTGTACATGCTAAACAAGATTTTAAAAGATATCGCTCAGAGGGCACGCTTTCCCTCCGCAAAACCCCCTCAGCAGGAAAGCCTCTGTAATCTATCCAAGCTGACTCATGTAGTGTGCTGAAGGGGAGATGGCCTGTTGAGCCCCTCCACTGTTGCCCTGTGAGTTTCAACACTAAGATGGTGCCGCTGATGGCTGCCTAGGACCTGTACCCCTAGCCAAATGTGTACCTGTGTCAACCCTGTCGTGTTCTATATCTGTACCAGGGGTGGAACTACCGCCGGTGCAGGCGGTGCAGTGCACCGGGGCCCAAGAGGTTAAAGGGGCCCGCTGCCGCCGTCTGCCCGGAATGACATTTAAACTTTTTTTTTAACATGTGCGCGGCGCGCCGTATGTGGGGAAAGGAGTGTAAGCGGGGATCGCGGATGTCACTCATGGCTGCCTGTGTAGTGGTCTACGGCTTCCAGAGTGGCAGGCAGCAGCAGCAGCTTGTTGTCTCGGTCACCGCCGGGGCATACGGGAATGGATGCAGCAGCAGCACCCTGCCTGCAAGTCATTCCGGCCTGGGACTGGTCTACTGCGGTAGCCTAGCAACAGGCAGCCAATCGCAAGGCTGCCTGTTGCTGCTCTGACTCCGAGCAGATACAGGAAGTTATTCTGCTCTGAGGCTGAGCATGCAGGCGGAGCGGAGGAGCGACAGCACCAGGACCAGGCACCCGGACTCTAGGTAAGTACAATTAAGGGGGGGCTGGGGGCCGCATACATTATCAAAACGGGGGCTGGGGGCCGCACACATTATAAAAACGAGGGCTTGGGGCCGCACAGCTGACGCTGAGCACACATGATAAAAACAGGGGCTGGGGGACACTGAGCACACATGATAAAAACGGGCTGGGGGATGCTGAGCACATGATAAAAACGGGGGCTGGGGGAAAAATAGTTAATAAAACCAATACCTGTACATTTCTGTTAAAAAATATATATATATATAGGTACCAGGCCAGGGCCTACAAACACTGGCTGAGGAAGTGACAGGCCGCATCCACTCGTGTATATGTATATATATATATATACACAGTGGATGCGGCCCATCACCCCCTCAGCCAGTGTCTATAGGCCCTGGCCTGGTGCATATATATATATATATATATATATATTTATTTATTTTCACAGAAATGTACAGGGAATGGTTTTATTTATTAATATAAATATATACCTATTTTTCTGTGCCCTAACTGATATTTTTACCATATTGAGAAACTATTGTGCGGGGGGGCCCAAAGCATTTTTTGCACCTGGGCCCATGGCTCGCTAGTTCCGCCACTGATCTGTACTGTTTTACTGTCTAACTATCTGGCTTTTGCAATCACCAAGTGGCTCCGCTGAATGGCTGCCTGGGAGATTATACAGCTCAGTAAATATGTCCTCCATGCAGTGGCGTAACTATAGCTCCACAGCCCCCGCGGTGGCGGGGAGGCGCTGAGGGGGTGTGGGCGCTGGGGGGGCTGCGGGACTATTATTACTACTCACTGCCTTCTGCTGTCAGCGCCTGTGCCGGGTCCCAGCTCTCCCGGCTAATGCTTCAGCGCTGCTAATACAAAAAGTGACACTCGGAAAATGGCTGCCCCCATACTGCAGACAGTTTTTTGTCTGCAGCATGGGGGCAGCCATTTTCCAAGTGTCACTTTTCAGTAGCAGCAGTAGCCGGGAGAGCCGGGACCAGGTGCAGACGGATGCGGTAGGAGGTAACACACCCCCACCCCGCCCACCCCACCCCCACCCCCGCACTCCGGCTCCCCTCCACTGGCAACACAATTGCGGCTGATGTAATGGCCGCACGGGGGGTGGCGGCGGTTGTTTACCCTAGGGGGGTGCCCCCCTGCATTTTCGGCAGGGGGGTGCAGAATTATTAGTTACTCCACTGCCTTCATGTCCGTGTCCCTCATCAGGATACATAATGTATATCTGTACATGTGATATATATCTGTACTGTCACTGTTTTACTTGTTCCAACCATGGCTGTTGTACAGCAATCCAATTCCAAGTATACGCAAGTATACCTGGCCAATAAAGCAGATTCTGATTTTATATATCTATCTATATCTATATAGTATAACAACTGTATAAATTGCATAATTTGTTAACACCCATCTACTGTACCTTTTATTTATCTGTTATGGTCAATTACATAAAAATTATTCAAGAGACTTTTTCATCTGTTTACAGCTCATACATACAACCTATAAATTTGCGCCTTCTTATTACTTCACAGCATTTGTGTTCTTTGCATTTACCATTGTGAGTAACATTACAGTTTTCTGCCAGCAGATGGCAATATCTCTCTTAAAATATCGGATATCACAAACACCTTGGGTCAGGGGTTCCCAATCTTTTTTGATTCACGGCACCCTAGAGAATCAGAATTGTTTTCACTGCACCCCTAGGTCCCAAAAAAATTAACTAGATTGGGTTTATATGCGATTCTTAGCAGCATAGTGGTAAAGGGAAGGATTTGCTTCTGTTTGTACACATTCTATGATTGGCAGCCACCAGCACTGGTTTTGCTCATAAATAATTAACCATTAATAATTTGAGTTGGTCCTAGACCACCAAGCCGCGGCACCCCTTTATGTGTCCCGAGGCACCCCAGGGAGCCACGGTACACAGTTTGGGAACCACTGCCTTGGGTCAAATGTAATAGGCTGTGAGAATCAGAAAGTAAGAGATTTTGGGAGAGTTTTCCCATTTTGAAAAAGCAGCAATCATTTACATGGCAAAATTAACATGATTTATCAGTGTAATTGATTGCTGCTTTTAAAAAAATATGGAAAAACTCTCCCACAATCTCTCACTTTCTGATTCTCACACCCTATTACATTTGGCCAATTGTATGATATTCTGACAAACATCAGTGATTAGGGAGAGCCTTGTATAGAAAGTGGAATGGTGCCCATACATGGTGCGATAATTACATACATTTTGCACTTTTTAGTTCAAAACACATTGCATGTACAAATCACACCGTGTTCACTGTGGTTAGCGATGCAATGCGCGCTCCTGTCAAGATAAATCATATCTGCATCCGTCAGGAGCACATCACATCTGGGGTGAAATGTAATAGGATGAGAGATTCAGAAAGTGAGAGATTTGGTAAGAAATCTCCAGTTTTTTTAAAGCAGCAACCACTTACAATTCAATATCAAACTGGCTTTGCAGTGTAAATGATTGCCGCTTTAAAAAAACTGGAGATTTCTTACCAAATCTCTCACTTTCTGAATCTCTCATCCTATTACATTTCACCCCTGGTTTCTCTTGAACTCCTCTGGTGCACCCCGGGAGTCCTTTTACATGCGATAACTAAATTGCATGCAACATATAGCATGTACAAAATGGCACTTGCAAGTCAGATGAAGGACTCCCAGGGAGCTGCCAGTGATGTTCAAGGGGCCTTTAGGGTCAGTTATGTAGTGATGTAAAGCATTGTGCTTCTAATTGTCCACATGTTTTATGATTGGCAGTGACTAGCACTAGTTTTTTCTATCACTTTGACCAAAAGTAATTTGGTTTGGTCCTGAACCACCAACCCAAGGCACCCTTGCAAAAGTCTTGCGGCACCCGAGAGTGCCAAGGCACATAGTTTGGAAACCACTGACATACAGATATAATGTTTAATTCTTGATGCTGGAACTCCATGTAGTTATCTCTGTGGCTGAACTGCAGTACTTCTTCCTGGTACATGTGTCTTGGTTCTGGCAGATTGCTAACCATTAAGGGTCAATGTCAGATGGGAGCCAGTGATCTTAGAGCACCTGGGGGGAAGGTCGGGGGTGGTGGTGACTGCCCCGGGTGCCGGATGTTATACCCATACGTGCATGCACGAGCCAAATTACTGCCTTGCCCCAGGTGATGACGATCCTAGCTTCAGCCCTGCTCGGATACTCCGACCATGAACTACCTCTCTGTTTCCATGGTGCCTGCTCACCTCTCTGTTATTTTAACAGTTTGGATGATATCACCAGCCTCCAGCCTACTTAAGTGAATCTGGCCTGCTGGTACAATGTGTGATTATGGCATACACTTCTTATGTATCTTGCTTGTGTTATGGACTACTCTGCAAAGACTGTGTTCCAAGATGGGGACGGGGTGTATACCAATTATCCTTGGCTTGTTTGAGGGGCGCTAGCAGCAGGGGCCCTGTCAGCTGCTGACAGGTATATTGTCCTCATCTGCAGCACCAGGATGTAATGCATTTGGCACTGGTGAAGTTGTTCCTGGCTGCTGTAATCTCATTCCACAGTGCATCTCTTGTGATTGACAACGCTTTCAACCAATAGTAGTCCATTCTATGTTTTCACCGTGCCTCTCACTGTAGTAGTTTGGCAGGCTAAGAAAACAAATCAGAACACCTGTGAAGGTCTTTTTTTTAATGTAAGGACGGGGTGTGGTTGGCCTGTCAATCTGGAAGAGATAGGAGGAATCTGTGGTATTTATGCCAGCTGCAGGCCATTTGTCAGTATGACCGATGCAAAATATTCACCGGTGACTAGGGAGTAGGTCTCTGTTAGTGTCAGCAATGTTGACAGCATACTCAGTTGAATTCACTGTTTTGTGGTCATCCAATAGAAAATGGTGTTATAGAAGTCCAGAAATAGTGCCCAAAGTTGTGTCAGTGCATGGAATGATAAGAGGAGTTAGTTTCCGCTCCCCAAACCACAAAGAAGCTAAAATAAAGGAATTCAAAAAATGCTTCTAAACGGGCAGCATCAAAGCCAACAGCTACAGCTGCAATTCAAACAGCAGTTGAAACTGGTATAATATTAACAATAATTGTGTTATAAATGTTGCTTTAACAATGCCAGCAACAGCAGATGGATTCTAAGGAGGAACCCAAGCTTCAAAAAATGCCAGATGATGATGACATAGAAGCCTATCTCAACACCTTTAAGAGAAGGTTGAATAGGGTGAAATAGCCACCAAAAGTATAGGTGGAGAAACTGGTGTCATACTTGACTAGTGAGGTCCAGCTGGTTGAGTTGGCTCCATACCCTAATTTTATTGTTAACATAAAAGAAAAATGGGTTTCTATTAAGGGGGAAAAAAAATAAAAAATCAATAGATGTACTTGTTATTCAGATGCCTAAATATTTGAAACAGTCTACCAAACAAAGAGGCACCGAGACTAAAGGCCCATACACATGGTGCAATTCTGACTAAAAGCAAATTGATTCAATGCAAGAAAGATAGGAACAATATCAGGAATTACGGAGATGGTAGGGGCAAATCAGAAACCAGGGTACTTATATATTATCTGGGCTCCCATGTTAAACGCACCCCATTTTTTCATACCCCTACTATCCAACTACGCATGGAGTTGATGTTATATAGTGTGGCGAGCGCAGCGAGCCACCGTGCCCGAAGCGTGGCGAGCACAGCGAGCCCCGCGAGGGGACGCGGTCTCATAAGAAAAACGGGAGCCCAGATATTACATAAGTACCGAAACCAGTTGCATATCATGGGGGAGCAGCTGCATGGGGAGAGTCAGCACCCCTAGACTTTTCCTTGGAGTTCACAAATTGTTCACAATGAGGTCTTCTCTGGAGGCTGGGTGGCGGCATGGAGGGGAGGGAGAGGGCCTGCCAATCGGGAAGTTGTATAGTGTCCAGGCCGAGTGAGGAGCAGAAATCCGGAAGATCTGAGGGGTCTTTGAGAGCAAGGGACTGGCCGCTATGTGAGACCTGGTGGGACAGCAGAAACCCCCATCTGTACTTGATTTCCTTTTGGCCCCAGGGACGTAATCTGCCGGGTCCACTACTTTTCACAAAAAGAGGACATTCTGGAAGGTGTGGATGCATGATCTCCTCCTCCTCCTCATCCACCGATTCCTCACCCCCTTCAGTGTTGTGTACATCTTCATCCTCCTCACAGAGTATTTATTCATCCCACTGGAATGTCAGAAATTGTTGCCAGGTCCTTCAGTCCAGACTAAATGTCCAAACTTTGTCCTGCATCACCGCCAGTGGGATGTTTAGGATTTCTCAGTTGTTTCCTGGCACTCCAGGACTTTGTGAAATAGAGCTGTAGGTTCTTTATTTCTGCATCATTCTACGTTTCGGTCTGTTGCCAGACTGTCATCAGGAATGATGACGGTCTGGCAACAGACTGAAAAGTAGAATGATACTGAAATAAAGAACCTACAGCTCTATTTCACGAAGTCCTGGAGTGCTGCTTCATCTAACTACACATTTGCAACAGAGGGCACTGGGCAAGATTTCCAAGTAGCGTGAGTGCCGGATCCACGGCACATATATATAGACATTGTAGGGGCTCTGCACACACTAAATTAACTGATAATAAATAGTGGAGATTTGGTTCATGAATTGATCGATGCATTTAAGCCTGCAGCCCCCTTCACGGGACACCACTTTTCTGCAGGTCCTAACACTATCGCTCAAAATGGCTACAATACACATAGCTATCACATTAATGTTTGATTCCAATTAGTATATTATATTAGTGTGAGGTCTATCTCATCTTCGAAGTGGAGGACAGTCTGTCACAAGTGGGGTATGTATGGGAGCGGGGTGGTGAGGGTGTACGTGTGCCAGAGCAGGGGTTTAGTGATATCAGCATTTAACTTTTGTATACATAATCTGGACAGTTTCTTATCACTTGCGCACTGAAATTATGTCTGTCAGATGCTCTCAATATTTATCCTTTTGACTAGATGTCATCACAATTAGCTCTAAGTACAAGAACTTTCACTAATGCTGTAGAACTGGTTCATCAAGGGAACATATCTACATTCTTATCACATTTGCTGTCTTCACCTGTTTATCTGATTTGATGTACGGAAGGAAAACAACACAATCATTCCTAAAAATATCGATTTCTTGTAATGAACAGTTACCTGGTAGAATGTTAAGAAAAACATATGCGCACGCAAAAAATGTATTTCTGCAAATATGCAGAGATGTCAACATCTGTCTATCTTCCATCATAAGGGCTAATTCAGCATGGATCGCTAATTAGAGAATTTGCAAATCAAGCAATTTGAAGAGGGGAAAGGGGGAACTAGGGGCTTTCTCGCACAGACTAGGCAAATAGTTTCATATATATGAGCCAACGTATAATATTGATCACAGAGCTACAAGAGTCGCAAATAATCTAGTTGGCGGTGCTCCCATGAGTCATAATAGTTAGACCTCAAACAGAACAAGAAAGAAAGATGACTCTTTTTCTGGGGCACTTATTTAATTTTATTGTTTTTTATAATAATCTAAATTCTCATATCACAGATTTGTGACCGTATCAGTGGCATAACTATGGTGTGGCAGCCCCAGCTGTGGCTTGGGGGAGCCAGCGGTCTTGGTGCGCACTGAAGAATACCTGCTTTCCTATACAAATACACAGTTTGCTATCACTCAGTAGTAGTGGGCAGCAGTTGCTGTGTAATGTAGCTGCGTACTGTAGGTGACAGCCCATCCCCCCTCCCCAGTCTCTTTGCCTCCTCTGCTCCTGGGGGCGGTGGGTGTCATTACCCGCACACACTTCTGCTAGTATCCCCGGTCAGTCCTTGGAAGCTGAGGCTGGTAACGGAAGGCTACGGTATGTCAGCAGATGGGATGTCCTCCCTGTTACGCCGCATGGGCGCACGTCACTCTTGGGGAGCTGCAGAACTACACATGGCGGCGCATAGTGGCCCAGGTAACCAGTCTGCACAAAATATGCCCATAGTGTACGTATGGCACATTCATGAGGGAAAATAGTGACTGGAAATGCATATGGATCGTAAATGCAATTTACAGGGCTTGACTGACAGAAATCCAGCATTTGGGGAGGGAAAGCTGTTGTTTTCTGCATGTGTGCCAAATGTGTACCCAGGTGTTTTTGAGGAGGGTCTGTGAAGTCCGCAATGACCTCTTCCAACCTGTCTCAGCCTCCCATTAGTGGAGCCTCAGATCTACTTACAATTGCACAGATGGTCGAAAGCTCTTCAATGGTTCAGAAATGATGTATGGTTTTGCAAATGGATTGTGATTAGGCATATAAGCATATTTCTGCAGGTCGGCATGTGCCGCAATTGCATAAAAACAACCTTAATTTACTTAGCCTACATAATGCGGGGTACACACCAGGGCAACACGCTCACAATGCACATCGCAAGCGGGTCGTCAGTGTTTCTTCCGCTCACGATGACGTGGGGGGCACGAACCGCTCACGATCCAATGGCGACCCGCACCCGGCTGTATAGTGGTTTCCAGATCTTACCTGCTGCAGGTAGGATCTGAATAAGGACTGACCGACCCGCGGGACCACGCATCGGATCGGTATCGGACCACACCAGGGCAGAAAAGGGCCCAATCACCACGCAATCTACATCCAATCGGTCAGAATTGGATCTAGATTGATGGGATCGGACCCTTGTTGTCCTGGTGTGTACCCAGCAGTAGACTGCTCCTTCCTGCCATTCCACTTCTCCAGTAATGAGGAGTAGCAAGTATATTGTTGTAGTGGGTAAATTCCAGACAACCAATGGGAGGCAAAGTGTCGCAAACAAATAAGCTGACAGGCAGAGCCACTGTAATAGCATTTTACAAAAGGATACCATCAACAGTTCAAATATAACAGTTCAGCTTACTCTAAGGTAGCAATGCAAATAAGGCAGAGTGGCCCTTATTCAGATCTGATCGCAGTACAAATTTGTTTTCAAAATGGGAAAAACCAAGTGCACTGCAGGTGGGGCAGATGTAACATGTGCAGAGAGAGATAGATTTGGGTGGGGTGTATTGAAACTGAAATCTAAATTGCAGTATAAAAATAATGCAGCCAGTATTTACCCTGCACAGAAACAAAATAACTCACACATATCTAACTCTCTCTCATTCTCTGCACGTTACATCTACCCCACCTGCACATGGTTTTGCCCATTTTGAGAACAAATTTGTACTGCGTTCAGATCTGAATAAGGGCCAGTATTCACAGCAGTATCAGTGTGCAGATTCCTCCAGGACAGTGAGAGCTTCTAAAGGTGCAGCCTCTGCATAACCTAGTCCTGAGGCTGGTCCTCTCCTACCCCCTGCCTGCTTAAATCCTGCTATCAAGCCACCACCCACTTGCTTGCACCTCATGTCATCTGTATGCCTCGTCTTCCTACTAGATTGTAAGCTCCTCAGAGCAGGGCCCTCTTCCCTCCTGTTGTTAAAGCCCTCTTCTCTTCACGTTTCACTCACAGCTCTCCCATACTGAAACATTCAGCGGCTATCTTTGTCCGCATACTCATCTCCATCTTTAGCCACCAGCCCCTAGTAGTAAGTTGTTCATGTCCTTACTACTTACATCTAAGCTGTAGTGTGTATTGCATTGTGGTGCTCTTTTTACCTGTACTCTATTTTTGTTATTTACTTACTGTAATGTTAAGTTATGTCTCCCTGTACTGTTCCTGTGTATGGCGCTGGAAAACACTTGTGGCGTCTTATAAATAAAATATAATAATAATACTACCAGAGATTCTTCTCTGCTAACTCAGCTCGTCTGGTTTTTATATCTTAAGGTCCCGTTACAGTCACTGGATTTGAGCTGATTTCACCCATTCTCGACGGAACAGGTCAATTAATCAGCCCAAATTGGGTCAGTTTGCTGCCCCCGCAGGACCTTTCTGTGCGCATCGGACCTGAGTCATGCAGATCCGACCTCTAACTTCGGACTCCCACCCGGCGGAGGTCTGGGCGGGGAGCAGGGGTCACATGCAATCCATCACAAGTATAAGGACCGCATGTAATCCATCCAGGCGGCTCGCAGGTGATCAGCTGGACGTACACTACTGCGAGATCTCAGCAGTGTATGCCCAGCTTACGCTGGTTTTCATTAAGAAAAGGCGTGGTTCCTCCCTGAGCAGCAGGTGATTGGTCCTTTTTCACCATGTGGGAGAGACCCACTCTGCCACATATGTATATATAGGTCTGCAATTGTTGAATTTCATGCTTATGCTGTGTGAGAAGAATGGGATCAGCCACTGGTACGAATTGATGCATTACAAGTGGCTGATCCTGGGGTGATTAAGCTGTTTGTATCCACACACAAAATAAAATTGTCTGACAATTATCCTACCTAGCTGCTCCGCTGGTGTTTAAACAACTTTGTTGCAAATGACTGGTGTTCTCTGTCTGCTTCTTAGTACTCACTTTGCATCAGAAACTATAGAATACCTCCCAAATGTTCCATTTTTCACATGACAGTCCTGTTTTTTTTTAGCACTGTCCTATTCTAACTTCTGTGGGTTGCAGTTTCCCACAGTGGTGGGGGGAGTTGGGAGGCTCCCAGTTACTCACATGAGCAAGCAGAGAATCTATTTGAAGGAGAGAGGGACTAGGGGCATGGCTAGCAGCATCTAGAGTGCTGGGCATGCCCCCACAGTAATGGCAACAGGAGACGTGGCTTGTAATCCCTTAATTGCTGTGAATCCACACCCCCTATGAGGAGACCACACCCTTTTCTGTTGTAAGTCTCCCCTGATTTTGTTTCTACATCATTAATTTTGGGAGGTATGCAAAAGGTTTGAGATGAATTATGTATGCCTCAAGATGGCTTAAGGTTTGTACACGGAGGATTATGATCACTGAGCAATTTTGTCTTATTATTGCACATGGATATATTGCTCAGCGGCCATATCCCACCGTGCACCGTTTTCCCCAGCGAAGGGCTGGCTATGGGACTGCTCCTAGAGATTTGTCGTCCTTTACACCAAAAACAAAATGACCAGTATGGTGTGTACAGGGCTTTAGAGATGGTGATTGTAATGATGCCACCGCCAGGGGAAGCTTTTTAAATAAGTTCCCATGGCCATAGCATTAACCCCTGACTCATCAGCCCAGGCTGGGACCCTGAGGGAGTGGGGATACCCCCAATAAAGGGTTCCCCTCCTCCAGGCTACCCAGTGCCTGGGCTGAAGCCCAGGGCTGTCCCCAGTGCCCCTGGGTGGTGGGCACCAGGCTTATAGCCATAATGTGTAATGAAAAAAAATAAAAATATAAACTATTGGGTTCGGTTGTGGAACTACAGGTCTCAGCAAGCCTTGCCCGAATACAGAGATTTGGAGATCCACAAGTTCCTGAATGTGGACTATTAAAGGGTTGGTACTTGTAGTTCTAAAACGTAACCACTAGTCAAATGACACACACAGACACCAAGAAAAAAAAGCTTTAATACATGCTACATTCAGCCATACATACTTACCAGTGCCGGTTTTTACCTATGGGCTGCAGGGCTGCAGCCCCTCCCAGGTAAAATCCGCCACTGTCTCTGCCTAAAGTGAAGCCAGATGCAGTCTGTTAGACTGCACTGACTTCACTGTGACTGGCAGTGACTTCCTATTGGAATTCTGACCTGCCAGTCACAAGGCATTCCATTGGGAAGTGTTCACTCCCTCCGTGATGCCTCTCTCTGCGCAAATGCGTGGCAGCCCCCAAAACGGGTTCTGCACATGCGCCGTACTGCGGACCATACTGCGCATGCGCCGGAACCCGGGAACCTGATCAAGCCTCCGGGGGTTGCTGCAAAGGCAGCCCCCCCTCCCGGGGGCTTGGGCCAGTGCATGCGCAGTATGTATGAAGTTACTGGGCATGTGCTGGCCCCGTGAAGGGGACGGGGTGCGCGGGACTTCCGGGTACGCATTGCAGCAGCCCCCCCTCCTTTATAATGGTAAGAGCCGCCACTGATACTTACCTATAGGTTCCAACGTACTCAAGTCTTCTTCTCCATTTAGAATCCATATGGGTACTTACGGAAATAAATTATACTCACCATTCAATTCGGTGTAGATCGCATCCTCTTTGGTCTATTTAGGCATCCACTGGTTAAAATAACAAACCGACAATCCTGATACCATAACGAACAAGTGCATTTACACTTTGGGTTCCTCCCCTGAACTGGGGGATTTGCCAGTGGTGTCATACTCTGGGTCCTCCCCCAGCCATTCAGAAGCAGGCTGCAGGGGATCTCCGTTGCTTATTGGCTGTTCGCGGCTCCATAGAAGCCCATGTTAAAGTCCAGAGGCGGAACTACCTAAATTTCCCACTCTATCCCTCCTTTTCCTGCCATCACTCTCTCTGTCCCTCTTCCTGTCGCCACTCTTTCTGTCCCACCTGCCCCTGCCGTTACTTTGTGTCCATGCCCTCACTCTCTCTGTCCCTGTTGTCACTCACTCTGTCCCTTTTTTATTCCCTGCTGTCACTCTGTTCCTCTCTCTGTCCCTATGCCCCTGCTGTCACTGAATTTGGCTCCTACTTGTGTGGCATAATGAGAATTTGGCTTATTCTGTGGGAATTTTGCATCATTCCATGTGTTATAATGTGAATTTTGGCTCATTCTGCTTGGCATAATGTGAATTTTGTCTCTTTCCACAAGGTATAATATAAATTTTGTTTCATTTCACATGGCATGATGTGCATTTTGGCTAATTTTGCATGGCATAATGTAATATTTGGCTCATCCCGCATGGCATAATGTGAATTTTACTCATTCCATGGAAATTTTGTCGGTACTTGTGTAGTTTCACGGCGCCAGCTTCCGGGTGTACGCTCGCCACGAAATATGTCCAAAAAAGTAACTTAACTCCATGCCAACATGGATAGTTCATACCTCCACTATCCATGTTGGCATGGAGTTGATTTTAAATAGTGTGGCGAGCATAGCGAGCCACCAAGCCCGCATCGTTGGCGAGCGAAAACTACACAAGTACCATTTTGTCTCATACTGTGTGTCAGAATGTGAATTGTGGCTCATTCCATGTGGCTTAATGTGTAAGGGGCACCAGTATTAGATAATATAAGGGATCCTTCTATTGTTGCGTATGATGTGTTGTGTGTATATATATGGGGGCCCCAAACAACTATCTTGCATAGGGCCCCAAGGGACCTAAATGCATCTCTGTACCCCATAACCTTTCCAAATGTAGCACTATAAATCATCATATACGACACAAATTTTTTTATCTGTGACAATCTGCATGGGGCTGTCAAAACCTTGTTTTATTTATATTAAATTGCAAAACTAAACAAAATATAGAGTGCAGAACATAGTAAACATAATATATAACAATACATAATAAAAAAAAAAAGGCTTTAATTGCCTAAACAGTACTTGTGCAATTTTCAAGTAGGAATGAGAAGTCATGCACTAGGACGCTGCTGTGATGGCCCTGTATGTCAGGCACATAGGATGCGTTTGTCAGTGCCTGATGACCTGTTGTCGTGCTGCCTGACTGGCCACACCCTCCTAATAAATATGAATTTACTTGCCCTGGGGAGGCTCCTATTACTGCATGCATGCATGCTTCTTTAAGCACACAAAGGAAGGGATCAGAGCCCTCTCTCTTCATTGACTTAAGCCATTCCCTTGCTGTCCTGCTGCTGCTATCCTTTTGATGAAATAACAAGTGCGCCCATAGTTAATGCTTCTAATAGTGAGTCAATTTCTACGTGTCCTGATTGTATGTCGGATCCCTACATCATCTCCAGTAAAAAGATATCACTTGTCATGATTTATGAATGAACGTGACTGCCTGACTGCTGCAGAGAGGACGGGACACTGGGTGCCGGCTGAGACATCAGCAGCAGCAGCAGGATCGCTCAGTGACTGTTGTGTGTTGGAGCAGGGAGAGCATTGGGATAGTGGGCTGGGCTTGTCCCTTCGCTCCCAGCTCACTACTGCAGCAGCCGGCTGTGTGTAACACCAGAGGCAGCAGCCAGCACCTGGAGACTTCTGCATGACTATTGCAAAGGTAAGGACGTGTCACAAGAGGTGTACTTTGCATACAGTGAGCGTAGGATAACGTTACTTGTGCTATTGTTACTCCCGTTTATTGTGCAGTGTTGATATGTGAGCTCTCAGATACTGTCCTGGATACAGCGGGTATGGGTGTAATCATGTGTCCATGCAGTGTAAAATCTCTGCATTACAGGTTCGGTGTACAGTATATGGTGACATACAGGGTGCCTTTGCAGCTGTAGACTCTACTGCACTGACACATGGATGCAGTGCATACTGATTGCTGCCCTGTGTGTACAAGGTGATCTACTGTACATGTACACACCCACTCTCACCCAGCCATAAGTGAGCACTGTTCCATTTGTTTACCTGGTACATCCTTTGTATAGTATTCTTTGGTGTGGTCTTCAAAGTAATTGCTATTGGTCACAATAGCTGTGTTAGATGTTCTCCTGTCATCCTACTCATTACAGATTTAACACATTTAGTACAGTACTGTACACCTATGTGCTAAATACATGCTGGGACTACTCCCTTGCATGTTGTGGTTGTGTGCCACAACTTTATAAGATTATGAGCTACACACTGCGATTGTCACATAGCAGCTGTCATCACTTCTTACTTGTGTCAGTTTTGTAAAAATTGAATAATTTCCCCCATACCCAGTTACTTACAGCATTAAATTATGAACGTTTAATGCACATTCGTTGGTCGCTCCTTCACACTTGTCCTTCAAATACTTTATATAGATAACATTGTTATTAGTTCCAAAGAGAAGTGTATCAAGGTCTGGACACGTTAAACAATCCTTTGGCTACACCCTGAATACACAGTTTAGCATGTGCACAGTGTCTTGAGTATGGATGTCTGTATTGATTAGGACAGCCTGCCTTTATGTACTGCATTGCTGTCCGATATTGTTTGAACCAGATTATTTTGGAAATAATGATGTTTGTCTCTTTAAAGTCAGACATGTGTCAAGAAATACTGCAATATATGGGTAGTAGTCATTAGTCTACCATGTCATAATAGGGGAGATTGAGCAAAGTGCATTGACTGTGGGCCCCATCCAAATACTTCTTGGATTATATTTTGTTGTATGGACTCGGAGTCACTATCCGTAGTGTCAATACACTTCATAAATGACTGAGGACACCAGTTCTATCAATAAGTTGATCAAAGAAAAGTTTTAAACAAACATAAGTGTGTTGGCGAAATTATTGAGGACATTTTTTAATATATGCTGTGTGAATGCGCATTTAAAATTATTTTACAAAGAATCTTATATTAATAATCTATACAATGTAGTAATATTTTGCACTCTCCTTATATAACATATATTTTGTTAATTGTATTTAAGTATTGCAGATTACTATTGGGAGCAGCATAATAATTGCCGCTGCTCAACATATATATATATTTTTTGTGTGCCTGATATTATTTTAGTAGTAATAATAATAATAATAATAATAATATTATCTTTCATTTTCATATCAGTTAAGCAACATTTGGTTGATTTCAGTTTTTCAGCATTTAAAACTAGTGGAATAATATATCACTTAAAAGAGATAGGATGAGATTTAATAGGATGAGAGATTCAGAAAGTGAGAGATTTGGTAAGAAATCTCCAGGTTTTTTAAATCGGCAATCATTTACACTGCAAAACCAGTTTGATTTTGAAGTTGACATGATTGCTGCTTTAAAAAAACTGGAGATTTCTCACCAAATCTCTCACTTTCTGAATCTCTCATCCTATTAAATCTCACCCAAAATCTCTATAGCACTGTACTGATTTTTCAGTCAATACCTAATAATACATTTTCCTTACCTATCCATAACGTTAAATGAAGTCAATTTGAGTTAGTATGTATGTATGTAAAATACAGTATATACAGCATTTTAAGATAACCTGAATCTGAACTATTCAAAGATGAAGAGAGCTAACTAGATAAAGCAATAACCAATCAGCTCGTACCTGTCATGTTTCAACCTGTAAAAAAAGCTAACTCTTCATGCTTTAATAAATAACACCCGAAGTGCAAAATCTGCTTATTGGGCCGATAAATTGTGGGAAAAGTTTAATATCGTATGCCATCAGATCAGATCCTGAGATTGCCATAGCTGCCACAAGGTTTTGTTTTATCCTGGGACAGTGATTGGCATCGCATACGATATATTGTATACAAAAGGACCGCATACAATGCAACGTATGCAATCATAGGGTAGTTGCCTAGGTATTGCATGTGGTAACACGGCTAATGGTGCCCATACATGGAGTGTTGTCCCCATGCAACGCGATGCACATAGCACAAAAAATATGTGTAGCCGGTACTTTTTGTCCTAGATCGCATCCCATCTAGTACAATTAGCATGCTGCTGTAGCACAAGGAACGATTTTTGTACTAGATGCGATTTAGTACAAAAGTATGGAGCACATCACTCCGTGGAAATGAATAAACAGTACTTATATGTTAGATGGGTGCCCACTATAGTAAGTACGCTCATACCCCCACTATCCATGTCGGCATGGAGTTGATTTTATATAGTGTGGCGAGCGCAGCGAGCCACCGAGCCCAAAGCGGGGCGAGCGGACACGGAAAAGTAAGCAAATAGCTTAGTGGGCGCCCAACTAACATATAAGTACCGAATAAACAAATGGTGATGGTGCCATTGAAACATGGCCCAAACAATTATTGTACTCATTGTGGCCTAGTTTTATAGCTCCTCTTCAGTTTCTTTGGCTAAAAGATTAGCTGCATATTTACTATACACCAGTGGTTCACAAACTCTTTGGAATCACAGTGCCCAAGAGTATCAGGATTATTTTCACGGCGCCCCTAGACCAAAAGTTTGTTATTGGTAAATTAGAAAAAAATATTATATTTAAAACATTTTGTTTATAGATAATCCTTGGGGTCAGTTATGTGGTGAGGGACATGATTTGCTTCTGTTTGTCCACATATTTTATGATGGGAAGCCACAAGAACTAGATGTGCTTATTTACAATGACCAATTTGAGTTATTTCTGGACCACCAACCTGGAGCACCCTAGGGTGACAGGGCACACGATTTGGGAACCACTGCTATGCACTTAAAATTGCTGACAGTAGTTTTAGGTTCTGGACTAATCCATTACATAGGCAGGAGCAGTGTATAATAGTAGGTCATGCCTGTCATGCGATGTCTAGAGGTAGCATTTTAATGACATGGATCCTTAGGTGTAACAGAGTACGTAATGTTACCAGACTGGTGAAAGTTAAAACTGTCTTTTGTTTGTTTTTCCTAAATGATGTGCTACAGCTGGGAGGCCACTGTGTAATAGGATATGATATCTCTTCAGCTTGTTTAATGCTTCACTTTATTGTGTAGTTAACTACCGCAGTGCCACAGAAACATATTAGGGTCTAAATAACCGGTGCTGTAACTGTATTTTGGTGAACTACTGATCTTGCACTGACCTGGTAGACAGGTTCTGCTTCCTGCAGCATTTTTACCCAAGTCTCCTTCTTTCATCCTACAAAACTGGTCTCCAAATAAAGGGCTTTGTGTGTACCAAGTATTGGGGCCTTCACATGGGTCAACACTGTTGATGTGTTAGCGCTGTGTGCTGGATACTGGAGTGGGTTTTGGATGACACTGTTTGCGCACTATTTTAGCTCTCCAACCCTGCTGCCCTCTGCTGACCAATCTTAAGAGCAACACTGACTCTTGTGTAGTGGACCAAAAGAGTTTTTTAGGTCTGCAGAGAAATGGCGCAAGGGTATTTGAGCTGATATGCTTAAATAAATCTGGAACCGTTTAGGGAATATAATAACCAGAAATTTTATTGTACATAAAAACAAAAACAGTTTAAAAAAGCAGTAAAAAGTGCAAGTGCCAATTTTTACAAAAGTGCAAATGCAATATAATACATATACATATAATGTATTTCACAAAAAACGGGGACAGATAAGGTATTGATCTCACCAAGCGCTGTGTGCTGGGCGATCTGTCAGGACCAGTGTTCTCCGTTGAGAACACTAGGCCTGACCTGCAATCTCATTAGATTTTTGGGTACTTATGTAGTATCTGGGCGTCCGATTTAGAAATCGGATCGCATCGCATCGCATGCGACCAAATCGTATGCGATGCGATGATCAAGATTTTTCCATAGGATTCAATGTTAAAATGGTCTGAGTCCATTTTAACATAGAATTCAATGGGAAAAAGGAGTCCTTTTCCTTTCCCCACTATCCAAGTGGGCATGGAGTTGGATATAAACCTGTGGCGAGCGTAGCGAGCCACCGAGCCCGAAGCGTGGCGAGGGGACACAGAATACTTTTTAAGAAATATGCGTTCGCTCGCCACGCTTCGGGTTCGGTGGCTCGCTGCGCTCGCCACGCTATATAAAATCAACTCTATGCCCACTTGGATAGTGGGGAAATGAACAGGACCTTCTTAACATTGAATCCTATGCAAAACCGCATCGAATCGCATCGCATCTGATTGTATGCCTTAAGGTAAGGCATACAATCACAAAATCGGACGCCCAGATACTACATAAGTGCCGATTTTTGTTGCATGCAGGATATTAATCGCCGGGCGATAGCTCTTGCTGGATAAATAGGCCTTCCAGGCCCAAGAGTTTCTGAGGTGCTCCTTATACCCCTATGTGCCATCTGTCAGACCCCTCCATATGTCCATTTTGTGCCATCCTACTGCTCCAGCATTTTATTTAAAGTTATGAAATGACTGAAATCTGAAAAGGTACCATCATAATAGTTGTTTAACTAAGCTATGGAGATGTACTATCCTGTAAACACTAATAAAGTAGCGGGCAGTATGCTCCAAACTGTCAGGATACATGCTGTGTTTGAAAATGGCAGTTAGCTGCTGTTTGGCTGTTTACTACTCTCCTCTTTATCCCTTTTCAAGGCTTAGTACATCTCGACCATAGGGAGGTCTAGACTAACAAAAGCAAGGGCATTTTACCAGCACTATTGGTCAAAAATGACAACAGTAGTTAACTTTGTGCTTTCCTGTCATGCTCAGGTTCCGCTCTTGCTTCTGATTGATTGCCAGCAGAAGTAAAATGAGGTCAGGATATGATATCCTGTTATGGTGGTGGACTAGAGGTCATTAGGCACAGCTTATGACACAGGAAGAGCTGTGCCCCTTATGCACTTGGTGTACAGTAAGAGGGTGTTTCCATAATCCCAGCAATGTTCCACTGCTTGGGATGGTGTAGGATGATCATGGCCACTCAAAATATTTGCAGAAATAATGGGAGATTGCACAATTTGGCACGCAAACTACAATACCGAATGAACAGATTAATTTCTTAATGGAGCAGATTGAAATTATTTTACATCACAACTACTTTATTTTAACTCAAAAGGAATCTTTGTCGTCAAGTGGGAGGACGACCACATTTGGTCGAACAACATCTTCTCGAAATATATGCTTTTTTGGCATCGCTACATAGATGATGTGTTGTTCATCATGTGTTGTCAATACTGTACATCAATAACAACAATTTGGGATTAGAATTCATTACCACGAGTCATGATAAAGTCATATATCTGGATCTGGAACTCTTAATAGAAAACTACAATATCTCCACCAAAACTCAAATTAAAACAGTTGATGGAAACTATTACCTCTCATACAACATTAACCACCACAGACGTTGGCTAAATCACATTCAAGGAAGCCAACTATGCAGATTAAAAATAAACTGCTCAGAACAACAGCCATACCAAGAACAAAGCATAGTATTGACACAGAAGGTTCATTGAAAAAGGTTGTAAAGAAGAAACCATTAATAAGGAAATTGAAAAAGCAAACCAAGTAAAGAAGAATAACCTAATACGATACAAAGACAAAACAGAAGAAAATTTTGCAACTATCCCAGCATTCATAGCCCATTACAGCTCCAACCACAGTGAAATCGGTACTATTATCAACAGACATTGGCACATACTACAACTAGATCAAGCACAAGCTCCAATCATCTCCGAACAACCGTGTATTGTATTTAATAAAGCAAGAACTCTTTAATAAGAATTAACAGCTATTCATCTAAAAATGGAATAAACCAACAAAAAAATGTAAAACAGGATGTAAGACCACTAATATCAAAATAACCAAACCCATCACCAATATCTCCTCAAATTTCTCCATAAAGAAATACACCATCAAGACCATCTTTCGTGTGACACAGGTGTCATATACTTTTTGGAGTGCCCATGTGGCCTACAGCATGTAGGTTAAACTAAGCAGCCTAGCGAATTATGTTGCTTGTCAATCTAATTCTCTACGTAACCGGCCTAGAAATAACTTCACACCAACACACTTATCTAAAAATAATGACGCGACACCGATAGCTTAGTTTAAATGGTCATACTTATTTATTTAAGAAAGAACTGGTATGACCCCTGATAAAGGGGATGGCAAAGACCAGGCACCTGAGACCAGAGACCGTTCAGGGGTGTTGCCCAGGGCAACGACCAGGTCGTTCCCAATCTCCTAAACACCCCTTACCAAAGGCACAGCCCGCCCTGCGTGGACATCCCCCCGCCTCTAAGGCCTGACGCGAACATATCCGCCTAAATGTTCGTCGCCCCACCACGCTGAGTCGAGGCCCGTCCGCCCTCCTGGCAAGGAGAGGGGTAATACCACGCAGGGACCACCTGACACCCTTCTAGAATCCTGGTCGAGGGTGCTGTCCCGCCACAGCAATGGTACCCTCTGCTGTCCTGGACACCTAGTACCAATGACCCGCCATCCCCTATAAACTGAACAAGCCGAAAACTAAACTAACTGTTTAAAAATATCCCTTAGAAACACCGCCATGCCCTCCTCTGAGAGGTGCACCCCATCTGGCCTGTACATGCCTGGGTTCTCCCTCACAATCTCTGGGTGTCTCACTGCCACTCCCCCTTGCCTTACCACAAACCTGGTTAAGGCGTGGTTCAATTTCCTCCTAGCCCTCTCAATTGCCTCTGCGTTTTTAGCGCATCTCCGACAAAAATGCAGGACGATGTCTGACCAAACCAGCCTCAAGCCGCTCCATCTATGCAACAAAGCCACAAGATCTTTCTCCATTTTAATCCTTAAGGCTATGCCTGTAGTTTTAGCCAGGTCATTTCCGCCCAGATGTATGACCAGTATATCCGGCCTGCCAACTCCACTAGTTTTCTTCTCTAAAAACCCAAGTAGGTCCTTCCACAACATACCTCTAATGCCTAACCACCGCACTGATTTTGCGTTCGCCAGCACGGGCGAGGTTCTAGCTAAAATGTGTCTTTCCGCCCAAAAGACATAGGAGTGGCCTACAAACCAAACTACCCCTGTGGGGCCAACGGTAGGGGGAGGGGCTGTAAAGGAAGCAAAAACCTATTCGTTAGTATCTCTACTTATGCTCTATAGTTACAATTAACGGGAATTTGACTAGGGTCCAAGTGGAGGTGAAAAACTCAAAAACCTCAAGAGGGCTTCTAAGTGTGGGGCCAGATTGAATTAAGCACCTCTTAGAGGAAAAATAAAAAATTCACTCCACACCGACGATTGCGGAACGCTAATCGTTCCATAACCGTTTGTAAACATAATGTTTTTGGACCCGCGCAACAGGCGCATACTGTACTTAACTATGTCTAACTTATACTTATACTATACACTTAAAGCATGTCAATTCTAACATATTTCTTAAAGCTATCGGATTTCCACCTGCCCACGGCTTTGATTGCGCTCTGTGGCAAGCCTGCCACTGCTGCTGACGTAGCTGCGCCAATCCGGAACGAATGCGTTCCGAAATCCTCAGGCCTTAGCCCTAACGCCGCTACTCCCTTCTTCATGACCGCAGCAAACTGAAATTTCGTTAGCGGAGACCTGTCTGCATGCGCCAAAAATTGTGCGGCCGCACAGTGTCTCACTGCTACAAAATCGCCAGCTAAAGTAACTGGGCAAATGTTCTTGTTTGGGTGTGGTTTTAGCGTGATCCAGGTGCCCCTGCCTTGCTGGTCTGTTTTAGACCTCCTCAGCCTGCATTGCACCTGCTCCCTGCCAACCACCACGTCCTCCCAAAGTATGCCCGAGTTTACTCTCTTATTACGCGCAGTTAGCTCGCTAACTCTAAAAGCGCCGTGGAAGGCCCAGGCGAAAGCCACCCTAAAGAGTGCTAGCTCCGAGCCATTGTCTGCCACCGATGCCAACACTTGCAACAGCTCGACTAACCTAACTTCGTCCAAGGGGCGCCTATTATCGGGTTGACCCGGCTGAACGCGTGCCCAACCCTTCATCGCTTTACTGAGAATGAATGACTTAGTTGGATCCGACATGCTAAATAGACGGCAATGAAAAGCTATTCCAGCCAATGTCGCCGCCATAGCCGACTTGGACCGGCCGCTATTATAATTTTCCCATACAAAAGCCAGGAGGCAGTCATCAACGGACTTACCCCTAGCCTCCGGCTGCTGCTGATATCTACACCAATCCTCCCAGGCTTTTCCATATGCCCTACGAGTAGCTGGCGCCAAAGACCGAAATGCCAATTCTGTCATGCCGGCTCTACCACCTGCCAGACAGAATTTGGACAACTTAGGCCGGTCTCCGCTGCTGCTGGCACTAGTTCACGGAACCTAGCGAACTGAAATCTTGATAAAGCGTCTGCGACTTCATTCTCAACGCCTGGTACGTGCTTAGCCCTGAAATTGATATTGTTTTTCAAGCAAATAAGGACAAGGTGCCTCAACAATCTCAATGCTTCCGGTGATGTTGCCCTTTGATTGTTTACAGAGTGAACAACCCCTAAATTATCGCACCAGAAGACTATGTTTCTGTTTGCGAGCTGTCCTGACCATAGCTCCACTGCGACTATGATGGGGAAAAGTTCCAGTAATAACATGTTTACTGTGAACCCCTTGTCAATCCAGGATTGCGGCCACTTCCCACAACACCATTCCCCTTGAAAGAAAGCACCAAAACCCGATGACCCCGCAGCGTCTGTAAACAGCTGCAGTTCCCAGTTCGAGGCTGCCTCGGATTGCCATATGAGACTATGATTAAAACTAATCAAGAATTCGGACCATGTCTTTAAATCATCCTTAATTTCCTTCCCTAAACGGATGGTATGGTGCGGATCCTTAACCCCGGCTGTGGCCCTCTCTAGTTTCCTGCAGAACACCCTACCCATAGGTATGACCCTACAAGCAAAATTAAAAGAACCCAGCAGGGACTGGATGGTCCGTAGCTGAACCCTTTTTCTTTTTCCGCAATCAACAATTAGTCCTTGCAGCCTGTGCACCTTGTCCGCTGGAAGCCTGCAGCAACCCTCCCCAGTATCAATTTCAATACCCAAGTACGATAGGACCGTTACTGGTCCCTCTGTTTTATCGTGGGCTATGGGAACTCCTAACGACTGGAACACCCGCAACGCGACTCGCAATGTCTCCCCACATGTTGCTCGACCTGCTGGTCCTACTATAAGGAAATCATCCAGATAGTGAGCTACCCCTCTGGAGTCAGCCTCACTTTGAATGCACCACTGAAGGAAAGTACTAAACCTTTCAAAAAACGAACAAGAAATCGAGCAACCCATGGGGAGACATTTGTCTATGTAATAAGCCCCTTCTAGCTTAAAACCCATAAATCTGAACGAATCAGGGTGCAGTGGGAGCAACCGAAACGCAGATTCTATGTCTAATTTGGCCATAAGCGCCCCTGGACCGAAACTCTTAACCAAACTCAGAACTTCATCAAACAACTGGTATCGCACGCTTGCCAACTCCCCAGGAATGGCATCATTAACGGAATTGCCGGGCGGATAAGACAGGTGCTGTATCAGGCGAAATTTGCCTGGAGTCTTCTTGGGCACCACGCCTAGCGGTGATATGCACAGACCTGGTATAGGGGCTACCTCAAAAGGTCCCTCCATCCTACCCAGCCTGACCTCAGTTAGCACCTTTGCCTTAACCACATCCGGCAATTCCCTGGCTGACTTTAGGTTCCTATTTGTGTAAGTGAAAATTTTTTGGGGAATGGGTAGGGGGAAACCATAAACGAAACCCTCCAACAAAAACTCAGCATCTAACTTATTGGGGTACTCTTTCAAACAACAAGCCAACTGGTGTACATCTATGGGGGATTCAGCCTTATTTAGAGCTAGACGTGCCCTCTCCCGATTTGCTGCCCCCTTTGCAGGATTTGGCAGGATGACCTGCCCCGCATATTTTACATTCGTGCTTAAAACGGCACTTTGCCCCCCTGTCACATTTGCCGTCGTTGTAGGCGAAACATCGCCCTTTCCCCCCTGACTTCCCCGACGCTTTACCCCCTTGAAAGGACTTCTTCCCGGCGGCTTCTGTCATGGGCTCCCACCAAATCTCAACGTGTTTTGAGCCCATGGGCATGATGGGGGAACCCTCGTGACAAAGACGGAATTTTTCATCATATTCCCTCCACGCCGGACCTTTATAACTCATGAACATCTCGTTAATGAGGTGTAAGTACCTAATAACATTCAAATACTCTGTAGGCCTAAGTGTAAGGTAACATGACATAAGTAAGGTAACATACTGAGGACTTCAACCAGGTACAAACTAGAGAGAGAGGGGGGGGGGGGGGTTGTGCTTGCGCAGCGTTGTACTTATCCTTTGGGTCACAGATCTCACTGCAGATCAAAACTCAAAGAGGAAGTGCAACCCCTGTGACCTCAGTTATATACCCCTGACCTGGGGTGCTACCCCCTGGCCACCCATTGGTGGGGGCTTCCCGCCCTGCATTAACCCCTCCTTCTATGCCTAATCATTTTCAATAAACTTTATTACACCAGCCCAAATTCGCAGTCTCTTAACTACACTTGGGCTTATACAGCCCTCGTTCCACCTAAAATAAAAATGATAACATGTTTGGCGGAACACGTCTATAACATTAATAGAGGTCTGCTAACCCATAGCATTTCCTGGAGAAACATAAAAAAAAGACTCTAAGGAACTGATATTCACAGCTATACAAAAAATAGAAGTAAATTGGAGAGGTGATCTAGTGACAAACTTTAAGAAAAAAGAACCAAACTGGATTTTTGACTTGCAGACTTTATTTACTCTAATTTACTAAGATGGAAGTTCTATTTCACATGGGATGTTGCTATGGACAACCAACCAGAATCCATTTATTTAGCACCTTCTAGAAAATAATAGATAGTATCTTATTGGTAGATCTCCCTCGGCCATCAGGAGCAGATAGGACAGGGATAGTTAGCCCGCATCAACCTTGCTCCATACAAGCGGCAGCGGGACTCCACTGCCTAGCTGGTTATATCGCTAGTTGCCAAAGCAGACTCCACTACACCAGACCACTCTGCCACCACTGCCATCTAGACAAAAAAGAGCTGTAAACATATTGGCATATCTATAGAAAAAATACATTTATTATTTTATTTTTATTAATATATTTTAGTTTAGAGAGCCAATAATCTAATGGCAGCTGGTCCCCACCCCACAGAAGTCAATTGCAGTGTTAGCCTTCTATTATGTAGGATTTTACAAATGCTAATACTATGCATGTAAATCAGTCTTACAATGGAAGGCATTGTTTCTAATGTCAGCATACCTACTTGAGTTGTTGTGTGGTGTGCTGTGCTAGTGTTGGTGTGTGGCTTTCTGTGCGCTCAGTATATTTACCATTGGGATTTCCAGAGTTGTTTTTTACCAACTGCAAGGAGTGCATTATTTTGAAATAAAAAGTTTAACATCCCTGTGTTATTTAGAAGTGAAGTATTTATTGGATCCCATTCCCTTTTATCTTAGGATGGGTTCATCAGTCAGATTTATGGGAAAAAACTCTGGGGTATACTGTGCTGGAAAAAATTGGGATAAATAGCAGCCTTACTTTTTAGTTAACTAATTGTCACATGAAGAAAATGCATCTCGTTTAGAGAACTCCTGATACAGCAGCTTTGTTAGTACGGGTGCCGGACGGCTCCCCAACAGTCGGGATTCCGACAGTCATTACTTTGACGGCGAAATCCCGACTGCTCCCTCGTGGGGGTCCACGACCCCCACTCGCCACCGTGCCTGCAGCATGGCAAGTGCAGTGAGCCTGCAAGGGGCTTCATTGCGCTCCTCCCGCTGTGCAGTCGGGATTCCGACGTCTGACTAATGACTGTCGGAATCCCGACTGTTGGGCAAATATACCACACCCTGTTAGTACTGACTGAGTAGAATTGTATGTGCAATGATCTTATTATTCTATTTCTTTTATCTACTTTAAAAAGTAGACCTAAATTAGTAAGAGATTATTCAAAAGTTTTTATTATCTTCTTGGTAGTTTTACTGGTTTATATCTGCACAAAGTCGATAGTGGGCAAACACAAACCATCAACATTACCTTTGCTCATGTTATTTGAATGCAAAGTCCAGTCAGTGAAACCTAATTAGACCATAAAAACTGAAATCAGTGTAGTATTGGCCAAGCAAACTTGTAGTTTTATAGATGCCTAATAAAAATTTGTCCTCATCTTCCCATTGGCTTAGTGGTGATGCTGTGCCAGTCATTAACTGACTTTATTCTGCTGAGATTGGTAAATGAGTACATCTAGTTTTAATTATTCTTTTAGTACATAAATTGGCACCAATTGCTGCATTACATCTATTGGATTAATCAGTATAATACCGGATGGCTAGCCTGATCAGTTAGCTTAAAAAATAAATAACTGTAGATAAGATGCATTATTTTGGCAATACCTTTTGCCTTTACAACAAATCCTCTCAGTTATAGTTTATATTTTTCGGTAAAGAATATGATTATTGGGGCGTGGCCTGGAGTAGCTAGGAGTAGGATGTGTTTGCCAGCTCTCCCATTCAAACTCCTGTTTAAACATCCTTTTTTGGAAATACTGCCCTTTACAGGTTAGATATAGCGGTGGGGTAACCTGTCCTGTATCCCCTGAGGTGCCCGGTGGATTCTTCTCCTGTGCATGCCTATATGTGGTCCGGTGTTCTCTGTAGGGGGCGTAGGTCTCCAGTGTCCGTCTCCTCCTGTCAGTTACCCGGCGCTCCTTATTAGACTCTTTTCCATTCTTGGGCTGCGCCTTGCAGTGCTCCGGACTAGTCTCTCCCGGCTGCTCTCCTTTCGCTGGATGATTAAGTTCCTGCATGCATGATAAATTTAGTCAGATTGCCGGTCAGGGCCAGTGGTTTCATCGGAGAACAGATTGCTCAGCAGACATTGCTGACACATCGCTGTGCAGTTCTGTGTGTTGCGCGATCTAGCATTGCTCAGATTGCTCAGCACAGTCACCCCCTGTGTAGGCCCCATAACACTATAAACTGCAACATACTGATTTGATATTGGGTCAATCCAATATCACTGCCCTCTAGGTCTAAGTGGAAGCCTAGGCTACACAAAGGATGATCCATCTCTAGCTGTACTCATATTGTATTAAACCCATTGCTACAAATTTACATAAAAGGGCCCATAGAAACATGGACTAGTTGCTTTATATTTATATATATATATATATATATATATATATATATATATATATATATATATGTTGTGTGCCAGCTAGTGATGATACTAGAATACTTTACTGTACTGTATACTGGAATATATTTCCAATACATTTATGGCTTAGTTGTACAGGTCATTGTACTAACAGTGTTTGTTATCCTGGTTTATATTCTGTTTTGCACCTGGCATTGTCCTCTCTCATCAAATTACCCACCTGTTCTTCTCACAGTCACAATAGTAATTGTGCGCTTCCTACCGAGGCTACGTATATTATATGACAATGTCTGGTGTGACCATTCACCTTCTGCCCCACAATATTGTGGATTAAAAAGTGCCTAATACAGGTTGAGTATGCCTTATGTGAATGCTTGGGACCACAAGCATTTTGGATTAGGGATTTTTGCGGATTTTGGATTTTTTTTTTTCATATTTGCATACACTAGCAACCTTTACCTGGATGATCTGTGTGTCTTGTCCGTTCACGGTCATTGCTCTCTATGCAAATATAAATCTGACACAGACGTTCACTGATTGTTTTCATTAAGGTTAATTTTGTCCAAGTTAGTACAGTGATAAAGTAAAGGGATATACACACAGGGCAATGGGTGCTTAGTTTAATGCTGAGTGATGTAGGCTAGGGAAACCGTCCTTGAGCTTCCCCGTGGCTAGATCGCCCAAACACACATAGCGATGCGTGTATGGGCAATCTGTGCTAACTCAGTGTTCTTTATGCACATACACTCAATCTATTTAGACTTTGACTGCACGTACTAATGATCTAAAGGGGTGATGGTGAAGGGGGGGACTGCGCATCATCATCATCATTACTATGGGGTGTACACACAAAGCAATTTAAGCGATCTAGACAGATCATATAGAAAACCGCAAAAGATTGCCCCGTGTGTATGCCCCGTAAGTGCTACGTTGGTAAGCAGGCTCATTTTCTAAATGAATCGCTAAGCTTTAAATTGATTCTATTGTAGTACAATGCTTGTATATGTCAAAGGCTATTTTTTTTTCTCCTTGAGATTAATCATACCTTTTTTTTTTTGGCTTTGACTATGTGATTTTAAGAGCAATCTTTATTGTAATAAAAGGTGGAACATATAAATTGGATTACACAAGTAACATGTATTGTAAATTATATTGTTATAGGCAGTAAGTAGCAATGTCAAGTTATTAACATAATGAAATAGACTAATGCTTTGTCTGCTCAGTATAACATGCCTCTCGGTAAATTCATGTGTCACACATTACTGCCCAAACATGCCTATAAAATAAATAACCAAACATTATATTAAAATAGTTGCTGCTGTTTTATTTTATTTGAATGAGTTGGAACTTGTTTTTATTACTATACTGTTTTTATTAACAAAGCGGACCACAATATAACATGTGGCAACTTAAGTCTCCTCTAAAGCCAATAATTTATTTGTACTCAAAATTATTTTGCACGTTAAAATAAAATGAACCTTTAATGCAAAATGTATGTTTCATATAGAACTACCAATGCCATTCATTGGTATACTGGACATGAAGGTATTAAATTATAGGTATTGGTCATTCTAGATCTCTGCACCTCTCAAAACCTGTGCAGTTCCTCTTTCCTGGGGGGTTTGTTATTTTTTTTTTTTTTTCCCTACAGCCCCGGATATGCCACTTAAGAGAATCCTGAAGGCCGCCGTTGAAGCCAGGGGACCAGGTAAGTATGAAAGTATGGTGTCAAATTCATGGCCCTCCAGCTGTTGTGGAACTACATGTCCCAGCATGCCCTGCCATAGTTTTAGGGATGTGTAGTTCCACAACAGCTGGAGGGCCATGAATTTGACACCATACTTTCATACTTACCTGGTCTCCTGGCTTCCACAGCGGTCATCAGGATTCTCTTAAGTGGCATATCCGGGGCTGGAGGGAAAAAAAAAAGTTTGACACCACTGCTGTAGGTATTTGTGGGCTACATGGAAAATAAGCCAATTCTTACTGTGCATGCAAAAATGTATTGCAACATGGTTTGTTTCCGCAACAAAGTTACTTGCTTCTTAGCTTTATTTCACCACAGAATCAGCCCCATGGTACTATTCCTTTCAGCATTCCGTGGTTGGCTCATATATATGTCTATAAATATAGTGATGCCTGCCATCTTGTTAGAATGCACATATTTGCCTACAGCACAAATGTGCATTCCAGTCTTTGAGAACACCTGAAGAATTCCGTAGTTTCTACTTTTGCAGAATTGTGACTCAAGCTGGAATGTGCATGGTGGAAAATTAAAACTTGAACTCTTAAATTTCCTTTTGGCTAGCACAAATGCATCTGAAAACAGCCTAAAGGTCCATACACACTGGGCGACTATGCCCAGCGTGTTTGGACAGCGATGACCGCTGTCATCGCTGCGGGGAAAGCTGCTCAGTGCATACACACTGAGAGGCTTTCACCCTGCCGACGGAGGGGGGAGGACGGCGTTGCATAGCAGAGCGCTATGCAAAGCCGCCCTGAAAGCCAATCGTCTGCTGGTATTACCAGCAGATGAGCTGCTCTCCCGGTGATGTTGCGGCAGCGCTCATCACCGGGCCATACACACTGGGCAGCTTTGAGCTCAAAACCTGTTGTTTTGAGTGACTTTCAGCTCAAAGTCACCCAGTGTGTATGGGCCTTTACTGTACAGTCCTAAGGTCACCTCGCTTAAAGCATAGGCTACATTGTCTCCACTGGAGACAATTAAAATCACTGTCACCATTCTGCCATAAGAATAGGCCTGTCCCACCTAAAGCAAGACAGTTGTAAGCTATAATGGCGCAGGGACTGAACTAAATTAATACAGTCTCTGTAAATAGCTACATGTTAACACCTATACAAATAAAGGTTAATAATATAGTTATAGTTATAATAATAATTATTACAGTTCTCATTTATAAACAGATGAGAATAAGAAATTCCTTTTATTTTATGTTATCATAAATGCTAATCCAAGTAACGAACTGTGCTCTGAGGATGGGCTCTACAATTGGAGTCATTGCAAGTAGGTCTTATGATGTGTACACACGGTGAGATTCCTTTGTTATTCGACTAAAGTACCCTACATACGCAGAGATTTGTGCCAGAGATTCATAACGGGAGATTCAGCATGAGAGATTTCAAATCTCTCAGGAGTGTGAAGGGCACTATGGAGGCATTTTTCTGAGTGATTTTACTACATCGCTCAAAAAATGCCCCTACGTCGCTCCGGGTGTAGGGCCATAGGGTTAGCGATGCGCAGCCCCGCACGTCGTTATTGCCTTTTCGATTAATAACCAGCACGCTGGTTATTAATCAGTCAGGGACAGTGTTCTCACCAGAAAACACTGGCCCTCACAGGTCGCTCAGCGTATAACGAGAGAAAAAATCGGACACATATACAGTAGGTGATACGTATACGTTATGCCACACTGATTAAGATGAAATGTATGTGTGGCAAATCGTGAATTTTGATGGCAGGGTGACGCAGGGACAGAGACGGCGGGGAGATGCAGGGACAGAGACGGCGGGGAGATGCAGGGACAGAGACGGCGGGGAGATGCAGGGACAGAGATGTCGGGGTCACGCAAGGACAGAGACGGCGGGGTGACGCAGGGACAGAGACGGCGGGGTGACGCAAGGACAGAGACGGCGGGGTGACGCAAGGACAGAGACGGCGGGGTGACGCAAGGACAGAGACGGCGGGGTGACGCAAGGACAGAGACGGCGGGGTGACGCAGGGACAGAGACGGCGGGGTGACGCAAGGACAGAGACGGCGGGGTGACGCAGGGACAGAGACGGCGGGGTGACGCAAGGACAGAGACGGCGGGGTGACGCAAGGACAGAGACGGCGGGGTGACGCAGGGACAGAGACGGCGGGGTGACGCAGGGACAGAGACGGCGGGGAGACGCAGGGACAGAGACGGCGGGGTGACGCAGGGACAGAGACGGCGGGGTGACGCAAGGACAGAGACGGCGGGGTGACGCAGGGACAGAGACGGCGGGGTGACGCAGGGACAGAGATGGCGGGGTGACGCAAGGACAGAGACGGCGGGGTGACGCAGGGACAGAGACGGCGGGGTGACGCAAGGACAGAGACGGCGGGGTGACGCAGGGACAGAGACGGCGGGCCCTTTAGATTTGATTGTTATGCAATCTTTGCTAACTCATGTGCCGTTTACATTCAATTCATACTATCTACATTCATTCTGCATTATATAGTCATTGCTGCACTGTCTATTTGGCTTTTCGATTTCAGCTGAACAGGAGCACGCATTGGCATTGAATCAGGATAGAAAGCTTAAAAACATGTTCTATTTCCATTTGATGTCTATGCAATACCGATTCAATTTTGATTATATAGTCAAAATCGAATGTCAAATTGTACTGTGTGTACACAGCATTAGTCATTCTCTTGCTTAGCATTATTATGAATGCACCTGCACAGAACGCATTACACGCTAGTTTCTCTTTGCCTTGGGCAATTTTCTGTGTGGTTAGAACAATCATATTATATACAGGTAAACAAATATTCTGCACTGCTAAGGCCCATGTTTACCCAGGCATATCACAGCACTGTGCAAATGCCTGCATGTTAACATTCAAAATGTAATAAATATTCATTTTAACCTTTTCTATTTGAACTGATTCTACTTTATCTTAGTGTTATTAGCGGTGACAGTTACATATTTTGTTCTTGTCAGTTGTAACAATGCTTTAAAAATAAATGAGAAATTAAAATCTGCCACATTACCATACCTCATTTTACACAGCTCTTATTCAGATAAATTTGTATCTAGATTTATGTTGTTTTATTGCCCATTTCACCGTATTTGCTGCTCTTCCAACAGTAGGCAGTCAAGGTATAGACCAGTGGTTCCCAAACTGTGTGCCTAGGCTCCCTGGGGTGCCTCAGGACACTTGCAGGGGTGCCTTGGGTTGGTGGACCAGGATCAATTCATATTATTAATGGTCAATGTAACAGGCAAATCTAGTGCTGGTGGCTGCCAATCATAATATATGTGGACAAACAGGAGCAAATCCTGTCCCTCACCACATAACTGTGACATATAAACACAATGTACTTAATTTAATTTAATTTATTTTTATTCTAAATTTCTCAATAAGAAACATTTGGCCTAGGGGTGCCTTGAAAACATTTTGATGCTCTAGGGCAGGTATTCCCAACCACGGTCCTCAAGGCACACCAACAGTGCAGGTTTTAGTTATATCCAGGCTTGAGCACAGGTGACTTAATTAGTATCTGAGTGATTCTGATTAAACCATCTGTGCTGAAGCCTGGATATCGCTAAAACCTGCACTGTTGGTGTGCCTTGAGGACCGTGGTTGGGAATGCCTGGTCTAGGGTGCCGTGATTCAAAAAGGTTTGGGAACCACTGGTATAGACAATGTCTAGGTGGACCACTAATGGTCGAAAGTGACTAGGTCGACACCTAAACTGGATCGATATACCTTAGATCGACGCAAGTTTATGGTTGACATAGGCAAGGATGACAGTCAAAAGGTCGACATGCCTTTTTTATGATTTTTTTCAAAACAGGTGCTTTTACATACTTTACTATTCAAGTGAGTGAGAATATAATAGTATGCCGAATGCAGCGACCCATGCGAGGAGACCATAAGCTTTTGTCGATCTAAGGCAGGGGTTCTTAAAATGTTGCTCTGAGACCTTGTAAGACAATAAAAATTATTACAGGAACCCACCAAGTTACCGCAGAATGGCCGCCACATGTTGTCAGTGAAGTGACTGCTATTGTGATGGGGAGGCAGTGAGTAATGGGGGGATGGAAAAGATTGACAGGGGTATGGAAGAGGGAATCAGTGGGTATTTACTTAATGAGTAGTCCCTTGTCCCCCACTCAACAGACTAATTAGCCTGTCTGTCAGCTACATGGAGCCGTGACCCCATGCTGAGGTGGTCGGGACCCACTTTGGGGTTGGGACCCACAGTTTGAGAACCGCTGATCTACTGTATATCGAGCCTTTTTCGTTGTCGACCTAGTCACTATTGACCATTAGTGGTCAGCCTAGTGACTGCCGACCTAGATATTGTCTATCATCTATACCGTAACCTCTTCCAACATACAGAGGAAGTCCAGGCTAAAAACAGCTATCCAAGTAAGGAAAACAGCGCAAATGTAACATTAAGCTGAAAGACAGAGGAAATGGGCTAAATATTAAATGGAACTCACCTTATACAGGAGACACAGCTGACAATTGTTCCAATTCATGCTGCAGGCTGTCAGGGTACAAGATTGGGGTGTGGGTTATCTCATAGACCATGTCTAGGTGGACAGTCAATAGGTCAATAGTGACAAAAGGTTGACATGGAAAAGGTCGTCACATTTTCAGGGTTTTTTTTTTCTGTGACCCGAGCATGTGGACTTCAAATTAGTGTAGCATAAATGCTTCAGGGGAGATGAGACCAAAGTTGAATTCATGAGCTGCAGGGGGCACTAGAAGGGATCTTAATTGTTTTTTTTATTTATTATTTCCTTTTATCTAAATAAATATAGGCACATTTCTGTCTTGGTGTTAACCTAAAAGGGAAGACTAGATCAGTGGTCAGGGAACTCGGTCCTCATTACCCCACACAGTGCATGTTTTGCTGGTAACCCAGCAGGTGCACAGGTGTACTAATTACTCACAGACACATTTTATAAAATCTACAGGTGGAGTTAATTATTTCACTTGTGATTCTGTGAGGAGACCTGCAAAACATGCACTGCGTGTGGTAATGAGGACCGAGTTCCCTGACCATTGGACTAGATGATCCGTTTAATTTGTATGTAACCTATTCAATTATACATGAAATATTGCTTTATATTGTATCCAAGGCTACCATTTGAGAAAATGGAGCTATCCCTTGGCCTGGAACGCTGCATGGGAACCTGCCCAATCACATTGGTACCCGTTTCTGATCTCTTACATGATTCACTGAGACAGAAGTGATTTAGCATTTTGGAATTAGTTTTCTGCAATTCTGGTAATCTAAAACTATACACAAACACTGAAGATCCTATACGTTTATGCTGTTTCTTACTCTATAATACACCATGTATTGCAAAATGTTGATAACCGCACATCGCCCAATAGTTCTAGATGTATGGAAAACTGGGCAGGTTAATTATTTACAATTCAGGTGTGTTTAGTTAAATGGGAGAATAAACCTAAAATGTCCCAACTTGCAAATGTGGAAAGGTGTGGACTGGTGAAATCTTTGTACCTTTAACACGAAAAAGACATTACTCTTCCTATGCTGGGAAACATGGAAAATATGAGTGGCCAAAGTTTATAAATTGTTTTCAGTTTATGAACAGAATAAATGCTAGAATGGAGGAAGGGAGGATAAAGGGAAGGTCTATTCTTATTGTAAATAATGCAGATCTGGGTCTAAATAATGTTCTGGATAAACTGATGTATCCTGACATCCAATGAGCATTAAGATAATGCACGTCTATGTATGTTTCCATAGGCTAGATTTATTGACATGAACAGATAAATACAATGCAATAAAGCTTCCAGTTTCACAATGACTGTTGCCTGTGGTGCTGTGTACTTCCTCTTAAAGGCCAGCTGAATTATTTTCCTGGGGAGGTTGATTTCAGTGGGCTTTTACAGTAATTCAAAAGCAATGACGGACAGAGCCTCCTTTACGTGACCTGTAAGTGGGAGATTAGTCGCTGGCAAGAAAGGAGAACGGGCTTAAGTCATAAATTAAGACATTCAAATGGCTCTTCAGCATGCATCAGGAATGAGCGCCTTGCAGCAGGTAAGTAGTGGCGTATAGGTTTTTAATGTACACTGGTCCTTTCCCAAATATAATTTATAGTATAATATCGGTATAAATGGATTGTAATAATAAGAAATAGCAGCAAGGTTGTTTAAGTTTTCATACAGATAAGTATTATGTGAGACTATTGCTGTATGTGAAAGGCTAATATGGATTTGGCGATGGTAGCTTAGCTTCTTAGTACATGAAAGCACTTATTGGATGACATGGATGACATATTCCAACGTCAATATGCAATTTCGATTTACAAAAGAGTCAATGATGGTTAAGATAAAGTAGTGTTATGACTAAAATAACGTGTAATGATCGCTCTCCGTCCCACATGCTGTTTATGAAGTACACATACGGAATCTTGTTCCTTTTTATGGTCATTTATTTGCCTTTTCTCGTCAATGACATAATGCAATATACGGAAAAGCAGTGAGATCTGGCCATTCACAACCTTTGTTCCATACACTGTACTTTATTAACTTTGGTTTATAGTTGGAAACATGTAATTAAATGCATTTTTAGATGCAATAAATACTCTCGGGCAGAGTCCGTAGGTTTCTTTCAAATATGTTGGTATCGGATTTCGACGGTAGGGGACCATACTACTAAATAGTTTCATACTTCAGCAATTTGATCATTTTGTCTAGTAATCCTCCAAAGTCAACACCGCAGAGGCATCTCCTGAGAGATGGTGTGCAGCTTGATCGATGTTGGGGGAATGTAGGCGCATAGAATGCTTTCCAAGGGAGGTTCTAATGCAGCACATCAGGAAGGTGCATGAACATTCAATTGCAACATGTGTCCACTTTTAACACATTTGACACCATCTAGGAAATACTCTACTATTAAATATATTCTTTATTATTCAGTTCAGCTGTAGAAGTTTTGTCACTCACATTAAATGCTAACTATAGGAAACAGATCTCATTATGGTAATATTTCCTAATTAATATGGTCCAGGCCATCTCTTGCTTCTATGCATAACATTGGGGTTTATTCTAGTTCATTCTTTCTGACAAAATCCTTCTTAGATGGACAAAACCATGAGCACTGCAGGGGGGGCAGATGTAACATGTGCAGAGAGAATTAGATTTGGGTGAGTTATTTTGTTTCTGTGCAGGGAAAATACTGACTGCATGATTTTACACTTCAATATAGATCTCACTTTGAAGAAAAACCCCACCCAAATCTAATTCTCTCTGCACAAGTTACATCTGCCCCACCCGCAGTGCACATGGTTTTGTCCATCTAAGAAGGATTTTGTCAGAAAGAATGGACTAGAATAAACCCCATTGAGACAAAGGGCAGTATTCAATGAGGCTGATTTGCCATGTTCTACGGTGAATGTGTGCTATTTTCGTGCTCTAAGGTGAATCTTTTTACTGAAAAAGTGATTCACCCTATTCAACATGCAATATTCACCGATGGCGAACAGTGAATGATGGACAATTCACCGTCTGATAGTCTCCGCAATTCGCTATGGTTATTAAATGGGTTTTTCAATGTGATTCGCCATGAGTGTATTCAATGATTAGATGGCAAATTGCTTTCTAAGTGATTTTCGCTGTGTGTCACCGTCATCGCCCATATTGGCCCATTTCCCATTTTTTCCCGATTACAATGTGAAAAATATTTTAACATTGAACCCTATGGCAAAATCGGGTCCATCGCGTCGGTCGCGTCGCGTGCCATGTTAATGCACCCGACCGATGCGATGGACCCGATTTTGCCTTTGCCGGCAAAATGGACCTGATTTCAAAGGAAATCGGGTCCATCGGGGTTAATCGTGTACCTTAAGTTAAGGTACACGATTACCCCCGATTGTGGCCGTTCTAGGAAACAAGTGTGTGTATGTATATATATATATATATATATATATATATATATATATATATATATATATATATATATATATATATATATATATATATATATATATATATATATATATATATATATATATATATATATATATCATTTTTTTTTTACACATAACAGCCAGCAGGGGGCCGGGAGCTGAGTGTCGCTCATTACATATTCATATATTCACTTCACACTGCTCCTGCTCATTACATATGCACAAGCAGGAGCAGTGCAGCAGCTCCCTATCCCAGTCCCCTGCCAGCTCTCCCGGGGGGCAGCTTCTGCTGCCTGTGTCCCTGGGAGCCCTGCTTCTGCCCCACAGTGTCCGGCGCAGGCAGGAAGGCTTCCATCTCACTGCCTGCCGCCATCCCCCAGCTCCCTGCGGCGCAGGGGTTAAGAATCGCCGTCAGGGGCAGCAAGCTATGCGGCGTTGAATAGGGCGACAGGGAGGGCTGGCAGCGAATGCTCCAGCCCTCCAGAACACGCCAACTGTGCAGCGAATCCTAAACAGGATTCGCTGCACATGCCGAGTATTCTCATTGAATACTGCCCAAAAAGGTAGAACATAAGCGGGTATCTTAGTGTTCATTCTAGCACCCACCATCTTTGAAAACCCATGCAGTTCCTGTTCCCTGCCAGGGGTGTCGCTGTCTGCTGTATTGCTTCTAGCAAAGTGTGGTCTGTATATCAGCACTGATATGCAAACCAGACCTGTGCTAGAAACACGACAGCAGACAGCGACACGCCAGGCAGGGAACAGGAACTGCATTGGTTTTCAAAGATAGCAGGTGCTAGAATGAACACTATGGGTGAAATTTACTAAGATGTGAAATACACTTCACAGGTCATGTTGCTATGGGCAACCAATCAGAATCTACTTCTTATTTATTTAACACCCTCTAGAAGATAGTAGACAGGATGTGATTGGTTGGCCATAGCAACATGACCTGTGAAGTGTATATCACATCTTAGTAAATTTCACCCTATATCTGGAGATGAGCCCTCCAAACCATTATCACTGTAATACCCCTTTCGCATCGCACTTTTAAAACGGTATATTGCCGTTTTTTTTTTCCATTTTAAAACGTTTAAGGCTGCAATGTGAAAGTGCCAGAGTTGATTTACCGTTTAAAGTTAACCGGTATTTCAACACGGTTAAAAAGCAGAGTCCTACACGGTTCAAAGCCGTTTTTTGGCCAGTTTGAACAGCTCTATTTCAATGGCTTGAAACGTGTGCCTTGGGGGTTAAACGGGTTGAATGTTTGAATGGTATTAAATGATTTTTAAAATGGTTTTCACCTGCAATGTGAAAGGTCTCAAGGCTCAGACCGTGTCATTACCCATTTCTGCAATGTGAAAGCAGTATTAGTTAACCAAGCAATGCTGAAAGGTAACAATTTGACAGTGCTGACTCGGTTGTAACATTGATATTAATTTTATTATTATTATTATTATTCTTAAATGAATCCCCTAACAAAAAGAAATACATTCCTAAAAATAAATAATACATTTCCTTTTCAAGCAATTATAAAAAAATATCCTGCAAAATAATTTTTTTCCTGCAATATATTATTTTTAAACCCACCCCCCTCCCCCCAAATTTTTTTTTTTTTTAAAAGACCCTTTTAGCCTATATACTCTTTTTAAATAAGCTGATTAAATAGCCTTATGGTCTATACACACTAGACATTGGGGTGTATTCAATGCGGCAACAGGGGGGGTTGTATGGAGAGGATGGCTTATTTTCATTGAGGAAAAGCCATCCTTTCTGCCCAATTCCCCTCCTTGTTTTCAAAGTTTGGAAGTATTCTTCGACCGTCAAAAGACGGAGAGGATCACCTTAAACGGTGGCGAGCCCGGACGTTTTAATGGGCACAGTCACTGTTTCAAAAGAACCAGTGATATTGTATAAAATATTACCCAGTGTTTACGCATCTTTACATGCCTTATTTTATTACAAAGATCTTCCTTATAGCCTATATTAGATCATAAGCTGTTTCTTTTGGCTGACTTGTCTCCTTATATCGAGGTCTATTTACTAAACCGTGGGGAGAAATAGTGGACAGATATAGCAACGAACCAGCTGTTATTTTTTTAAACACAGCCTGAAACATTGCAGTTAGGAGCAGGTTAATGGATACTTTATCGCTCTCCAAAGCTTAGTAAAGAAACCCCTTTCTCTGTTACCCGGAGGCTTTTGTGATACTAACTGCTTAAAGTGGCTACCAATACCGATTTGCTACCGTAGTGCTATTGCATTGAGCAGCATGGCCCTCCTTTTGCTCTAGTAGAAATTGACTGTGCACAGTCTATTTCTACATCCAATTCTGATGCTGCGGGGCCGCACATCGGGATCAAATCGGGATTGGGTGCTACAGAGCATGGCGTATTATGCACTATGTGCTATGCAATTTTGACTATATACTGTAGTCAAAATTGCTAATGCAAATCAAACCGTGTGGCTACAGCTAAGAGCAGAAGAATATTTGGTACTTGTTTCCTAGCATGGCCACAATCGGTAGTAATCGTGTACCTTAAGTTAAGGTACACGATTAACGCGATGGACCCGATTTCCTTTGAAATCAGGTCCATTTGGCCGGCTAAGACAAAATATCGGGGGCATCGCGTCGGTCGGGACCATTAACAATGGTCCCGACGCGACCGACGCGATGCCCCCGATTTCCCCATAGGCTTCAATGTTAAAAAATATTTTAACATTGAAATCGTGTCGGGAAAGGTAAAATATCGGGGGCATCGCGTCGGTCGGGACCATTAACAATGGTCCCGACGCGATGCCCCTGATTTTTCCATAGGCTTCAATGTTAAAATATTTTTTAACATTGAAATCGTGAAAAAATGTGAAATGGGCCAATATGACCCATTTCACATTATAGATGTCCCCGTCGTCACCCCACGATAGACGCCAACCCGAAGCATGGCGAGCGCAGCGTGGCGAGCCCCGCGAGGGGACGCGTATACCTGTGAAGTTATACGCGTGCACTCGCCACGCTTCGGGCTCGGTGGCTCGCTGCGCTCGCCACACTATTCTATTCTCAACTCCACGCCGACGTGGATAGTAGGGGAATGAAAAGGTCGGAGGACGCGCACCGCCGCCCCTCGCGGGCTCGCTGCGCTCGCCACGCTTCGGGTTGGCGTCTATCGTGGGGTGGGGTCTACGCCGTTAAATTTGGGGGGGTTGGGAATATTTTACATTCTATCGTGGGGTGGGGTTTACACCGTTAAATTTGGGGGGGTTGGGAATATTTTACATTGAATCCAATGTAAAATCGGGTCCCAGGGACCCGATTTACATTTCATTCAATCAAAAAATCGGGTCGATCGCATCGCATGCGACCAAATCGCATGCGATCGACCCGATTTTTCCGACACGACCACCCCGATGTAAATCGGTGTGGCCGTGCTAGGAAACAAGTACCGAATATTTTGCTATTTAATAGGTTTTAATTTTGCAAATGTACTTTAATATATGTATGTCCCCTTTTGTGTTATAGCACACTACAGTATGTGAAAACGCGCTGTGCTGGTGAGGAGATTGTTTACGTATTTCGCCTCTGTCATTATGATACTGTGCATTGGTCCGGTTTGGGGACTCTACACCTTTAATGTCAGGGTCTAACTGGCTGGGGGATTGCTGAAGGGAAAGAACTTCTTTTTTGTTTGCTTTTCTGCACTTCAGCGGTTTAAAAGACACACAAGGTCAACCATAGCGTTATGCTTGCCACCATCATTGCTCCTCTTATCTATAGAACTATTGCTCCTGCACAGTCCCTATTAAAAACAGTGAGAAATCAAAATCAAAGTGAACTGGGATTCCCCCTAATTTTTTTTTTTTTTTTTATTAATTATACAAGGTCCGACAATTAAGTTTGTGATCTCATCTCGGAAAAAGTGCTACATGCTGAGTATCACTGTGGTTACCTTCCAAGTACTCCCATTAAGAAGCTATGCACCGATACCAGCGCCTAGTCCACCCTTAAAAAATTATTTTAGAACTGGTTTTGTGGAATGGCCTTAAGTGCTGGCGACATATTAATCATGATATAATCAATGTCCTCAAAATGCCTGCCTTTTTAATGTAAGGTCAAACACATCCCTTCTCAGGACGCTTGTTTGCGAAGCGTACGCATACCATTGTACCCACAGTATGTGCATCCCCCCTGCTCCCCTCTCCCCATGAATGTATTTTGATTTCTGTTTAGCTTAAAACGGCAGCGCTACCCACGGACGCCAGTCGACACTGGGCCCGTGTTGACAGAGCAGCGGTGTGGCGCCTATCACCGTCTGATCTCTGGTACCTGAGTGGCAAGGTGTCGGAGGTGTTATACGTGTACACCACGATCCCTGCTTAACACTGCATAGCGGTCGCGGCTGACGATCTCCCACTGAGCGGCAGGTGATCAGCATCGGAAACACAGTCCGTATGCTGCACCTAACTGACTCAGGGAAGTAGTCTGAGCCGGTACACATCCCTCGCCCACAAATTGGGTCTGTGGAACAGTACACACCGCCAGATATTGTACCAATCCATTGTGCCTGCTCACGTCACTGCAAACCCCTCATTAAATCTCCACTGATGATAAACCACAAATCATTATTGTTCATGAGGAGGCTGCAGCCAAAATACATATATATATGTTTTAGAGACTTTGAGTAGCGTGTGCTGTTTAAGAAGAACCAACTTATTTCAGGGAGATAGTGCCGCGGGGGAACCCCTGTGTGAGGATCGAGTATCCTTTTTAATACGTTTGTCCGTGTCAATTTGTGTATATTTTATGTCAATATTTCGCAACATTTTATAAAGAAATCAATAAAGGTTACATTTTATGTGAAATTCACCTCCTGTGCACCACACAGTGACACCCTTTCCTTTTTTTCTCTTTAATTGTATATGTACTAAGCTTTGGAGAGAGATACAATAAACAGTCAAGTACCAGCTAAGCAGGTCCTAACTGCCTTGTTACAGGTTGTGGGCCAGATGCACTAAGCTTCGAAAGTATTAAAAAGGCGAGTGATAAACAACCAACCAATCAGCTCTTACTGTATCTGTCATTTTTAAAACACAGTCTGTGACATGGCAGGTACTATAGGAGCTGATTGGCTGGCTGTTTATCACTCTCCATTTTATCACCTTTGAAGCTTAGTGCATCTGGACCTGTGTTTGAAAAATTATAATTAGGAGCTGATTGGTTGGCACTTTGGGGTCTATGTACTAAGCCTTGGAGAGTGAGATAACGTACAAGCCAATCAGCTACTTTCAAACACAGCTTGTAACATGGCAATTAGTAGCAAATTGGCTGGTATTTATCTCCGCCCACTTTATCTCTCTCATAGTACAGAGACCCTATCATTTTTCATCTGTTCTTATCAGTATTGTTAACGTGTGTTTGAACATCAGAGACCTCTTATTGCTGTCACTGTCCATCTCTTTAATGTCCAAGTGTTTGCTGTTTTGTGATGAGTTTTGTTTTGCCAAAATACTATAAGTGTGTGACTTACTGGAAGGTTAATGCAAGTGCAGAAAGCCATGCAACGGGATGGGGTACATTTACATGGTGTCCATGTCGACTTGGACACCCCAAACCCCCCCCCCCCCCCCCCCCAAAAAAAAAATACGTTTTAAAGCTTGTGTCTACCATTTCCACGTCAACATTAAACTTATATTGACCTTACGCTTGTGTCGTCCATTTTCAGGTGTCAACATATGCACTGTCAACCATTAGTGGTCAACCTAGTGACTGTTGAACTAGACATTGTCTACCCCCTATACCGTTACTGTAATTGAGATGGCTGGTGCACATTTCTAAGCACCGAGCAGTATTCCAGTATGTAACAATGCTGATAGCGGGCATCTCAAACATTGTAATCAATTTTTATTTGCAGTCACAAATGTACAAACCCAAACATTTTTCCAAAATGACATTAAAGTTTGTTGAAATTATTTTCCCAAAAAAGTTTGAGGTATCCACATAGAGCCAAATCAAATGAAAGAAAATGAAGTACAGTAATAAATCTGATCAGTGGAAATGCACACACCATATTTATAATCCATTTAGTTTTTTTCTTATTTTTGTGCTCCGTAATTACTGTACAAAGCCCTTTAATTTAGAAACATACTACCAGACTTTGAAGCCTAGATCTGATCAATGCCGTGTCTGTTTGGTGGTTATAATAAGTATCCTGTTCCATTTCACTTTAGTTTTCCACCATGCCATGCATTAGCTTCCCAGAAAACCTTTTTTATTTTTTATTTATTTAAAGGTGTGCAATGCATCGCTGTATATAAAAGGCTTAATACTCCTTACCCTATTGTGAAGTGAAGTGTCCCCAGTGATCACTAGAGGGCACTTGACAGATTAAATTACAGAAAGTGAAATCAAAATGATATGTTTCACTAAGATGGGAGTTCTATTCGAGATGGGATGTTGCCTTTAGCAACCAAACAGATTCTACTTCTTATCTGTTTAGCACCAACTGGAAAATAATAGATATAATCTGATTGTTGCTATGGGCAACATCCCATCTTGGTAAATTTTCCACATGAGCTCCACAATTGCATTGTAGCTCCTCCACTGTACTGTTCGAAGATGCAATTTACTGCATTTTGCCGAGGGGCCACAATGATGCACATGAATATCAATGCATTATCAAACCCCTGGGAGACATGTGGTAGACTGGCCCACTCTTCTGGGAGTCTGAGAGCACCTTGTCACTTGGGACTCTCCTCTTCTGTTCATTCTGGGATAGTTGGTGTGCATGACCTACAGTAAATTGACCAATCTATAGTAGTCATACAGAAATTCTAGAATGAGTTTTTTTTCCTGCGGAATAACTATTAATCAGCAACAATTAATCAGGTTTCTGTTGAAATAAAATTATTGTATTTTTAGGCAAGTTCACAATCTTCTTTACCTTTACATCATGCCTTAAGCATGATTCCTTGCATGGTCTATTTAACCTACCTCATGGCTGCTTCTAGTGCACACAGACCTAATATTTGCTGAAGGTGTTTCAAACTATGTCTAAAACAATTAATCCATGTTAATTATGAAGGAAGCAATATAATTATGTTTATTTGCAATGTCCAATAACAAATCATGGTTGCAACTGTTGTCTTTGGTAACCTAGTACTGTTTTTACAGCCAGCCTCTCCTATTAGTACAATAATATTTAGATGTTAAAGCTGCACTGACACGTATAGAAAGGATCCACCATGTGCTGACCCTGCCCTCTGAGCACATGGCAACATGGTACAGGCTGCAGGGTGCTGCAACTCCATTTTTACAAGGTTCATGACTGTTACTGTGTAATTTAAAAAGTGAATATTGTTTAGGAAGTCAGGTAATGGCACACAAGGCACCTGATATACCCATAACTCATAAATTGGGTAAAATATTCCATGGGATTTAGCAAACATCAAGATGCCATGATCACGATTTGCTTCAGTTTCTCATGAAACCAATTTGTTCCATGTATTGTTTCCAATTACCTTTGTTGTTCCCTTAGGGATAGTGAGGTAATTATCATTATGAAGAGGTCCTCAATGCAGGTTTGTTTGTTTTGGCATTGTTTTACACAGATTTAGTCAGTAGCAGATCTTTCAGTGGCGTAACTATAGTCCCGCAGACCCCACGGTCGCGGGGAGGCGCTGAGTAGGTGTGGGCGCCGGGGATCTGCGGGACTATCGATGCGTTGCACTGCCTGCTGGTGCTGCTTACCGTTGCCGCCGGGAGTCAGGACCCGCAGATCTACTAGTCTGCGGTCCCGACTTTCCTGGCTGGCTCCTGCAGTGCTAATGAAAAAACAGCTCACACAAAATGTTCGCCCCCTTAACAGCAGACACTTTTTGAGGACACTGGGGGCGGACATTTTGTGCAAGCTATTTTCTTATTAGTACTGCAGGATCCAGCCAGGAGGAGAGCCGGGACCGCAGACAAGTAGATCTGCGGTTCCGACCATACATCGGCGGCGGCAGCAATGGCAAGCAGCACCAGTGGGTTAAGGCAGGGTTGGGGGGCTTCATTTTACCCAGGTGGGGGGGCGCCACCAAAATTTATGGCGGGGGGGGGGACTGTTTTTATAGTTACGCTACTGAGATTCTTGTTATGTAAGATACATCAATCTAAGATGAATTAGCTGGGCAAGTGTCATTAGTTGTTCCTACATATACTAGGATTTCTGAGGTGTTTTCAATAGCTTTAGAAGACGTTTTCTTGAGAAGTACACTGATCAGTGGTAGAAATGTCTGGTTTAAGAGTAGGTGCTGCTGCTTATGAAATACCGTCATCGGCCGCCATACCCACTGAGCGATCCGTGCTTCATTTCTAAGCAATCTAGTCAGATCGCTTAGAAATGGGGCTTTAACTGTGTGTATGCCCCATAAGACTGTTGTACATAGAGGAGGCTGGGTGAATAAGCATATATCAAAAAGAGAAGAGATGGCTTGCACTGACTATAGCATAAGGTCAAAATGAATGAACCAACTATATTAGAATAACAATATAAATATTATATATTAACTCGTTGGTGGTGCTCCCTAGAGTTATGGGTAACCATAAATAAGAAAAAGAAAAAAGATAACTCTCTTTTTAGGGGCACTAACTTTTGCTGTAAAATTGATTTACAATTTCGTACACATGGGTGAAAGAAGACAATACAATATGCGTAAATGATCTCACCTGGAAAACGAAGAAAAATTAGAAAGATGAAATTTTTTTTTTTTTTTTAAATTACAGAGGAAGAGGGGGAGAAGGGGAATAGTCAAGGATAGACAGGGTTGACCTAATTCTGAGCACACTTTAAGTGGATGTTTGTTATTATGAGAGTGAGTTGATGTTCAATATGGGGTAAAGATGGTAATGTACACAATAAAAATGTATCTCGCAAGATGGAGTCTAGGTTATTGTCCTTTTAATGACTCAACATACCCTCTGATAGACAATGAGAGATATAGGTTGAGCAACCTTGGACTACAATTGTGCTCAAATAGTCCAGGTTACTGTCCCTTTAAGAGTAGCTAAATACCTTTACATGCTTACATATACTCTTATACTCTCAAACAAACCACTAAGAGGTAATAGTGAAAACAGATTAGTGTTAGGACTGCAGCTAAGCACAAATGGTGTACACAGCTACACATATGGGAAATATTTAGTAAAAAGTATTTTTATTCAAAATTTTTCTTAATGCTTAAGTGATAAAGTTTATCAGCTTATATAATAAGATGAACACCACTTGTAATCTTCCGCAGAATCACTTGGGTCATCAATAGAATGAGCTGAATTTAATAAGTGTTGTTATACAGTGAAAGAAATTATATATAATGAAAAAAATATATCATAACAACATTTAAAAATGGCGAGAATATTTATAGTAAGGTGGTGTCAACCACTTTCAGGAGACCCAATAATTTATCAATAACATGAGCTAATTAGCTTCAATAATGTCATGCACGTATATTGTTTTACACATGAGCTAGTATAGTAGTGAAAAAACAAGTTTGTACCCCTTGGTGTCCCAACTGCCTCTCACTAGTCCGTGTGCCACAAGGGCAGTGAACGGAATCCAGTAAGATACAGGATAAGGGGCTGCCAATATGGGAGCAAAATAGAAGCAAGATGACTGGGATCTGCATATATGTCGGCATTATGAGGAGGAGTAACTTTGCAGGCCTTATTAGGATTGGATTGTAGAGTTTGGTTTTATTTGTTTGAAAACATTTTTTATTCTGTGAATGTGATGGTGGCATTGCTTCGGTTGGTGGGCTATGGTACTGCATACCTGTTGTAATGCCCCATGTATGTGGTTGTGGGACACTTCCCATTTGAGAAGATGAGTTCAGGTAAGGATCTGCTCCCATTTGTTGGACATGATCTGAAAGTTGCTTAAGGGATTTATTGTTCTCTTGACTTTCTCACCTAATATTTACAATTAATACAGGTGTGACCTCCTGGGACTAATCACTGTCCCCGCATGGTAATGTTTAGTGGTTGTTAAAGGGGTTTGGGGCATACTCCGCTACCCTCCTGGAAAATTTGGGAAACTTCAGATTTTTAGTGTAGTACCCCACAGCCCCTAAAGCAGTGATGGCTAACCTTGACACTCCAGCTGTTGTTGAACTACACATCCCAGCATGCCCTGCTACAGTTTTACTATTTGGCCATGCTAAAACTGATGCTGGGGTGTGTAGTTCAAAAACAACTGGAGTGTCAAGGTTAGCCATCACTGCCCTAAAGGATGCATGGCATTCCTGCATCCCACCCACATCCTAGTCAGGTGGGAGGGTAATAATAAAACCAAGATAAAATGCAGCGATGATGTGAGGGGGAAGGGCTAAAAGACTGGAATTGCGAGGTAATGTGGGTCGCATGTGATACATCACCATACCTCCGAACTGTTACGATTACAGCGGGACAGTCCCGCTATTTGGAGACTGTCCAGCTGTCTTTTCCACAGGTGGCAATGTCCTGCGGGGGGGGGGGGGGGGGGAGAAAGAGATCACAGCTGTTCTGCTCTGAACACTGAAGAGATGCCATGTGCCTGCGCACAGCATCTCTTCACTGCAGGGGGGAGAGAGGGAGGGCAGGGAGCCAGGGCCACCCAGTCGCTAGGAGAGTGCTGGGCAGGCCTCTAACAATTATAAAAACAGGGGTCACAGCAATACGCCCCACCCCCTTTGCCTGAATCCCCACCCACCATCCCCTTTAGCCCCACTCCTTTACAGACTGGCTCCGCCTTCAGCGTGAAAAGTCCTGATTTCAAGATCAGCAAGGTTGGGACGTATGCATCACATTGCATGCGATCCTGCCACCCGGGAAGGCCCTGGGCAACTGAAGGGGGATCCTAAGGTTATATACTGCGAGTAGTCGCAGAAGTCTATGGCCACTTTAAGTGTATTGTATGAAGTAAAACAGTAATTGTATGTTTTAGTGACTCTTGAGAAGTGGTTTATTGGGGGGACATAAAAAATATTCGGATTGAAAATTTAGGCTGTAATTTTTCACTTGCCTGGTAGTTTATTATGATGTATTTGTTCAATGTAGTTGAGGGCCTCACCATTTAGTTGGCGGATAAGGAAGGGTTACAATGTGCTAAAGCAATTACAGCAACAATAGCATTAAGCAGATGTTGCCCGAGATGATGCAATGCTACTACACAAATGAAACTGATCAAATTTCCTGGATATAATTTAAATAGAATAAATCTTAGTCTTTGTAAGCATTGTTTCTTTCATGTTTGATTAGTGTGAATTTCCATTTATACATTTTAGTTAGTGCCATTACCTATTTATCTAGTTGTTTTCTACATTTCATCTTTATTGTGTGGTAGTGCGTGTCTGTCAATATAACTATTGTTTACTATCAACAATAAAGGGCACATCCTTTGTAGAAATTATTGTTTAGGTTAATTTTCATTTTGGTCTAAAATATAACAGGAAAGGCTCAACCATTCATATGATATGAATAAAGAGCAGGTGCATTATAGTACCTCTACTACAGAGAATGCCAATGAGTCATACATCGTTTTTTTTTTTTTTTACTTCAAGCAGAAATCCCATTTTGTCTCTTCAGGACTTTATTTTTTTATGTTTCAGCCCAATGTCATGGACTACTTTGGCAACCACAGTCGCATGGCATATTGTGTGTGTTGTATAATACTCCCACCACCATTGCCTTTACATTTCCTGCTGTAAGCTGTGCCCTCTGCCCTGATTTTGTAAAGGTTGTTATTTGTAAGAGTACGCCTTTTAGAACAATTACTACCAGGTGCATACATACTTAAAAGGGTACTATTATAAATTTTGGTCTATATATATTTGGATACTGAGACAATTTTTCTACATTTGGCTCTGTATACCATTACATCTTATATCAAAACAAACAATGGTGATGCAATTGGAATGAAGACTTCCAGCTTTTATTAAAGGGGTTGCACAAACATAAATGTTTAGGAATTGAGCCCATATGATACACAGTTCCCTGTTTTCAGGGGCTCATATGTTATTGGATGCATTAGCATAATCATGAATAAAATGTTAATTTATTAATATTTTGAGGAGAATCCTTTGCAGGCAATGACTGCCTGAAATCTGGAACCGATGGACCATGCAAAATGCTGGTTTTCTTCCTTTTGTTATTCTTTGCAAGGCCTTTACTGCAGCTGTCTTCAGTTGTTATTTGTTCTTTGTTCATGGCTCTTGCTGTCTTTATCATTATATTTGGCAATGTATGCTCGATCAGGTTCAGATCAGATGATTGACTCGGCCATTGCAGAATACTTAATTTCTTTGCCTTTAAAACTTCTGGATTGCTTTTTCAGTATGTTTTTGGTCAATGTCCATCTGTACCAGATCCGGCCCTAGCCTAAATGACGCCCTAGGCAAGATTTTAGCTGGTGCCCCTTAGCACCGCCACTAGTTCCGCCTCTGACCCTGCTCCCCTTTCCCAGCACTATCAACCCTCATCATAGCAGTCATCATTTTGGTGCTCCTACCCGCAATATTTCAAATAGAAACAGTGCACACATTCGGTGCGCAGCCCAAACAGGGGTGTGTTCTTGCTGGGAAGGGGCATGGCCACTCAAATTAGTACCTGCATAGATAATGCTATGATACAGTGATTTCCATGAATACACTATTTCATATGCAGATACAGCCTCACTCACACACAGAATATAGGCATGCTGCATATCATTTTAATCAGCAGAAGCTGCTGATGCCCCTAGGCATTCCAAATGCCCTAGGCAATTGCCTAGTTTGCCTATGCCTAAGGCCGGCTCTGATCTGTACTGTGAAGCAACTGCAACACATGTATATTCCTTGCCACAATGGTATGGTGGCAAGGAATACACATATCAAACAGCCATGGTCTAGTATTCACTAAATATATATATATTTTTTTTGTTAACATTAACACTGTACAGTGTATCTTGAATAAAAAACCTTGGTACTATACATTGACAAACTGGAAAATACATTTATCATGAAGGCTGTAAACTACAGCAAATGTTATGCAAAATAAAACAATATGAAAGCTATGTCCATCCAAGAGTTTGCTTTATTTATTTATTATTTATTTATTTACAGGTTCTTATATAGCGCAGCAGATTCCGTTGCGCTTTACAATAGTAGACAGTGATAAAACAAACTGGGTAACAACATACAGACTTGGAGGTAGGAGGGCCCTGCTGCAAGCTTACAATCTATAGGGATATAGGGGGAAACACAAGGACAGGCACCAGTAATACCATAGCAGTCCCACCAAGTTACAAGTCCAGAAGGGTAGCTATATAATACATAAGTGCCTCAGAGGGTTATGCATGTAGAACTTAAACATTATAGGCTTGCCTGAAGAGGTGAGTTTTCAGGGAACGCTTGAATGTTTGGAGGCTATTGGAGAGTCTTATTGTGCGTGGAAGGGCATTCCATAGGATGGGAGCAGCCCGATGAAAGTCCTGTAATAGTGAATGGGAGCTGGTGATCCGTGCAGAAGAGAGACGCAGATCTTGTGCAGAGCGGAGTGGTCGAGATGGGAGATATTTTGTGATAAGTAGAGAGATATATGCTGGTGCAGTATGGTTAATAGCTTTATAAGTTAGTAGAAGTGTTTTGTATTGAATACGGTAAGATACAGGTAACCAATGGAGGGACTGGCAGAGCGGATCAGCAGATGATGAGCGTCTTGCAAGGTTTAAACATAATTAGAATTCACAAGTTTTACAGTGTGCCATGGAAAAGTAAGTATTGCACCAGAGCATGCTGTTTAGCGGTTCATGACCTACCTGTGAACTGTGCTATACAGGGAGAAGAAAATACATGTGATTAGATGACCTGAAGATTAACCACTTAGGGGTATGGGAAACATTGAATACCTCCTTTAACTGGCTAAAGGGGCATACACACAGGGCAATTTTTGCCTCTTTTCTAGAGGCAAAAATAGTGTGTATACCCCATAGCAATGGAAATTCACGGTCCTGCGCATCGCCATCGCCAACTCACATATTTAGCACATGCAGTCAAAATCTAGATAGATCGCCTGCATGTGCATAAAGAACACAGTGGTTTGCACAGATCGCTCAGCACACATCTCTGTGTGTGTATAGGCAGTCTAGCTGACCAGGAAGCTCAATGAAAATAAATCGCCTACACTACATTGCTTAGCACAAATGCAGAAATCGCCCCTGGGTGTATGGGGCTTTATATTTTTTTCAAAAACTGCTCAGAAATTGTAGTTTTTTTATGATTGACTTATACCCCTTTCCCACTCACTTAAATGGTAATTTGCCGTTTTTTTAGGCTTTGTAAACGGGTACAGTTGCAGTGGGAATGCTCCAGGTTGCTGTACCTGTTTAAAAATACAGTGTTTTTTTTAACGGGTAAAAAGCAGAGTTTTACCCATTTAAAAGCAGTTTTTTCGGCAGTGGGAAAGGGGTACCCTTTTACACATAAAAAAATGGCATGCCCCCCCCCCCCCCTGCCGTAACCAGCACCATTTGTAAGAGCCGGGGCTGGTATTAAAAAATCAGGAAACCCGACAAATAGGGCTTCGCTGGTTTTTTAAAACCAGCCCCAGGCTCCAGGTCCGGGGCTGGTTCCTAAAATACAGGGGACAAAATGACTAGGGGTCCCCCGTATTTTAAGAACCAGCCCCAGGCCAAACCAGCCAGCAGGGTAATGCCACAGCCGGGGGGAGACTTTTTATAGTCCCCCCGGTCAACTGGCCAGGGGCCCTGGGGAGTGGGGACCCCCCCCCAATTAAGGGGTCCCCCCCCTCCAGGACTTACCTGACCAGGCTCAAGCCTGGTGCTGTCCCTGGTGTGTGGTGGTCACCGGGCTGATTGAAGTGTAAAAAAATAAATAGAATAAAAACTATTGTCTTTTACTGTGGAACTATGAGTCCCAGCAAGCCTCCTCAATATTGTATTGCCACACAAAGTCGTTTTTATTACCCGAGAAAAATATATGATTGCCCACTCCCTCACGCAAAAAGACACTTTGAGAACCAGGCGCCTACTATCCGACTGGAAGCTGGGACCACGGCTGCGGCAGCAAGGGACGGCTCTCACTTGGTCTCACTGCGGCTGAAAAATCACAGCGCAAGTAGGGGATCCGAAGATGGGAGTAGAGGTATATACCTTTAATTACTATTCCTACCCCGCTCTCTCTAAGTAGTTACAAACATATACCAGTTAATCAAAAAAGTAATCATTATTCAAACATCCAGTTGAGCGCCTTCCATTTAATCTTCTATTCCTTTGTATTTCTGTTGTTGTATAGTACTGGCTGATTGAACCAGTATGGAGTTTTGGAATTTGGCTGCTGGGAAGGGCGCATTTGAGTATAATCACACACCATTCCATATACCCACATACCTGTGTTTATGAAAATGACTGCTTTTGACCATTTTCCAGCTTTTGGGAGCAAATGATTCATTGTAATTTGTTCCCAGCAATTTCCAGATTTTTATTCCAACCAGCCAGATTGGAAAGATAATCTTTTTGTGTGTATGGGCCTTTAATCATTAACCCAATTCTTATAATTAAACCTCTGACAACCACTAAAAAAGTGGTGAAAGCAAATTTGTGTGTGTATATCTATAATATAGACATACACATAATGCCCCCAGTAGTGCTATTTCTGTAACTGCTTCAGGACAATAACAGGCCGTAGCAGTGGCTGCAGAACCCATGATTAACTGAAGCAGTAACTTAGCTATAATTTTGTTCTCCCCACCATAGCATTTTGGTTAAACATATTAAGAGATAGCAAATGATACTCCTACTACATATCTTAGGTCGACACTGCCAAAAAGTCGACATAGGCAAAGTCGACATTCGTTTTTCATGATTTTTTGGTGTCTAGGTCAACATGGACACCATATATATGTACCGTATCCCGTTGCTTGCATCGGGCACTATTATATTCCCACTCTATGCCCACTTGGATAGTAAAGTATGAAAAACCACCTTTTTTTGTAAAAAAACATGAAAAACTTTTTTGACTGTTACCCTTGACTATGTCGACCACAAGCTTGTGTCGATCTATAGGTATGTTGATCCAACCTTTTAGTTGTCGACCTAGTGACATTGTCTATCAACTGACTGCATACCATATAATATCTTTACATAAAGAACGGAAAACGGAATACTTTTATTAACTATGGAAGAGCTTTATCAGTGACTGTATGTATCTCGCTGTTTGTGGCAGATGATCAGACTTGTTTTATTCCATTGGGCTGTCTGTTTACAAATGTTGATACCGAAGTGCGTAGTCCATGCATTTACACATGCCTTCCCATAATTCTCCAACTGTGCACAGTGCACTGAATATAACTTGTTAAAACATTGCTGCCTGTACATTTACTGTACATCTAATATGATTGTTCATATGTAAATGGCACAGCAGATCAAGGGATTATAGCTGGCCATACATCTACAGATCGATTGTCCTGCTAATGGATGAGAGCAAGTGACAATTGACCATTTGATTTGAAATGCTGGAAAAATGCCAAAAATTGTCACTCCGATATTACCAGTTCTTTGTTCCAACCAGCCCAATCTGACAATCGATCTTTAGATGTATGGCCACCTTTACCCCCTGAATGCTACAGCAGCCATCATGACAATGTGGGCCAGGTCTCCAGCCACACCATCCTTTTGGAACAGGACATATTTAAAAAAGTTACAAATCCACATTATATTATGAAACCGGCCTTTTCTAAATGATCCACCAATCAGTTGATCACTTCTTTGTGAATATTTCCGCACTACATTCCCCAGCAGCTGCGACAATTAAACTATTCAATGGACGAATGTCTGCCACTTGCATTGGTGTGGTGTTTGAGTTTGACATTTACAATGTCAACACCGACATAATGTTGACATTTTCAACAAGTCAATATCATGCACGTCGACACTATTATCTAACCCTAACTGCAGCTTAACCAATAAGACATTGGCATGTTTTTAATATAGACATGTAGAACATTGATAGTCACAAACATTAAACTTTATATTGCTAATATTCTTAATGTTGACAATATGATTGCATACCCTTAACATATAGGGCCTTATTCTGGTTAGGTCGGTGCAACGTACTTACGGTCCGTTTCACCGTACGTTTCCCGTACGCGGATGGTGAGCGTAAGTCCGCCCACAGAACAGCCGCATACGGACGTAAACAAACACTGACAATGGGGAGTGGCGTACACTTGAGCGTATGCCACCGTATACGGACGGGTCTCCTCTTAGACACCGTTAACTGGCGTACAACAGAGCGTACGCCACCGTATACGGACGGGTCTGGTCCGATTTCACACCGACATCTTCCGAATATCTGAGTGTGGCGAGCGGACACGGATACCTTCACAGGTATACGCATCCCCTCGCGGGCTTCACAGGTGTCCGCGTCCCCTCGCGGGGCGCGCTGCGCTCACCACGCTTCGGGCTCAGTGGCTCGCTGCGCTCGCTACATTTTCTATTCTCACCTCCACGCCGACGTGGATAGTGGGGGTATGAAAAGGTCGTAGGACGCGTACCGCCGCCCCTCGCGGGCTCGCTGCGCTCGCCACGCTTTGGGTTTGCGTTGATAGTGGGGTTGGTACAGCCTCAAAAATGACATTTGGGGGCCATTGAACATGTTTGATACTAATTTCAATGCATTTGGATGCTTTTCTGTTAAAAAAACGCATGCGATCGCATGCGATTTTGTTAAAAACGGTAAAAACCGGCAAAAATCGCATGCCACTATATATGGCATGCGATGGGAGCCGTGATAATCCACAAGTACCTTAAAATATGCTACATTAAATAACAAATTATTTAAAAGTAATTTTTAACTTATTTATTTAAAAATCAGGATACAATTAGTTGCAAATAAACCTCAAAAATAGGCCCACAGCATCTGCAGGTGTCTTGTGCTGTACACAGGATTTTTTTTATCCTGGCTGCTACAGCAGACTGCAGCGCCCAAAGCTCTTCTTGCATCAACTACACGGATCCTCATCTGCAGCGCCGATGGATCAAATGTCAGCATAGCGTGTGAGGGCGGCGCAGTGGAAGGCTTCCTCCCTGCGCCACATACTCACTGTGACACGGCATTTCCTCCGCGCCACGTGATGTCACAACCCTTCCGCCCAACTCCTCTGCTGCAGAAGTCTGAATAAAAACTTGCGTCCATCTAGTTCAACCTATGTTTATAATAGTTTATCCCTTGTTGTATAGTATGTTCTGATATTTTTAAGACAGATTATGTTACTTATTCATACCCATGGATGTTTTTAACCAATAAATGTTTATCCAACCTTATTTTAAATGTATTTATAGTGTCTGCCGACACCGCTTCTCCAGGAAAAGAGTTCCAAAGTTTGACTGCTCTTACTGTAAAGAATTTTTTTTCTTCTAGATGAACAAAATCTTTTTTTTTTCTAATCTAAACTCATGCCCCTGCATCCTGTATTCCTTTCTAGTAGAAAAAAGGGTGTTTGTCAGTTCCTTATATTGGCCCCTAATATATGTATACATGTTGAGCATATCCCCCCTTAAGCGTCTTTTCTCTAGTGTAAATAGTCCCAAATTGTTTAATCTTTCCTCGTAGCTTAAATTCTCCACTCCCCTAATAAGCTTTGTTGCTCTTCTTTGGATTTTTTCTAATTTTATAATGTCCTTTTTATAGTGTGGGGCCCAGAACTGCACTGCGTATTTGAGGTGCGGTCTAACCAATGATTTGTACAGAGGCATAATTACTTTTGAGTCCCTAGTTTCCATGCCCCTTTTAATACATGCGAGAATTTTGTTGCCCTTTTTTGTTGCTATATTACATTGAGCACTACACCCCAGTTTTTTGTCTATTTGGACTACTAGATCCTTTTCGAGTACTGAATTACCCAATTCCTCCCCGCTTAGGTTATAACTAGCACACTGGTTATGTCTCCCAAGGTGCATGACCTTGCATTTGTCCACATTGAACCTCATCTTCCACTTTTTTGCCCACTCATCTAGATTGTCAAGATCATTTTGAAGCGTGGTGACATCTTCTGATGATTAAATAACTCTGCTCAGTTTTGTATCGTCCGCAAAGATGGATACATTGCTGAGTAACACCATCCCAATATTGTTAATAAAAATGATAAACAAAATGGGCCCAAGAACCAAACCCTGTGGCACTCCACTTAGTACTGCTATCATATTTGATACGGCACTGTTCACGACCACTCTTTGTTCTCTATTACACAGCCAGTTCCCTACCCATCTACAGATATTTTCCCCTAATCCCATGTCCACCATTTTATTTATCAAACTCTTGTGTGGTACTGTGTTGAAGGCTTTAGCAAAATTTAGGAAAATCACATTTACAGCGTTTCCATTATCAAGGTTTTTGCTAACCTCTGTAAACTATGAAGGTATAAATATTCCTGGATACCATCTCTTAAAAATCCTTCAAATAGTTTACCCACTATTGATGTTAACCTAACAGGTCTGTAATTAGCGGGATCCTCCTTTTTTCCTTTTTTGAATAATGGCACTACCTCTGCTATTCTCCAGTCTTTTGGTACCTTTCCTGGTGATAGTGAATTATCAAATATATAATGTAGACGGAAAGCTAATTCCTCCCTTAATTCCATTAGTACCCTAGGATGAATCCCATCTGGCCCAGGTGATTTATTTGTTTTGATTTTGCTGAGCCTCAATATTATTTCCTCGGTAGAGAAATCAATACTGAGGTCTGGCTTGTTCATCCCATTTGTGGTATGTGTGCGTTCCACAGTCTGCTCTCCCTTAGTAAACACTGATGAGAAGAACTCATTTAACAGTTCTGCTTTTCCCTTTTCCCCCATAAAACTTTTTCCATTGATATCGGTTAGTGGGCCTATGTTGTCCTTAATTTTACGTTTACTATTTATGTATTTGAAAAACTTCTTGGGGTTAGTTTTACTTTCAGTGGCTATGCGCTCTTCATAATCCCTTTTAGCTACTTTGATTGCCCCTTAGCAAATTTTGCAAATATGCATGGCACAGATGTAATTGTAGCTATTATTGTAGATGTAATTGTAGTTATTATTGCTTTTTCGATGGTGGTATTTATTTTGCAGTACTGTATGTATTAAAAGGTGTGTCTGCCAAAAGTATTTCCTTCATAATAATTGTAAAGTATAAATTTTGATTCAGTATCATATAATATACCTTAAAGGAAAGATATAATAAGAATTTATACTAAACGCTACACTTGTCCCCTCAAGCAGAGAGAATCTTGGTAGACATATGCAGGTACATGCTAGGAACCAGATCTGGACAAAGCTGATTGATGCTACAGGCAGTACAGATAGATAAATGTGTTGAGCGTTGCGGATACATGTTGCACATTGATTGACCCAGTAATGTCTGACACATTTATCAATATGTGGACCTGTGTTAGGCACTACTGCTACTTGCAGAGGAAATGTTCTTGCAAGGCCATAACTCATACTAAACTGACTCTCCGCCTGTGCCATGCAAGTATACAGTAACTGGGCATCAATAGAGCAGGGCCAGTGGCCAGTACGGAATTACAAAAAGAGAGAGTGAAACTATGGATTTTGTCTATTTCCCCCGTACCCCCTGGTTATAATGATGCTGCAAATAGTTTTTATCCAAAGCTGATGTTTGATTTGCGTGTTTTTTTGTCAACTGCTACTGTATTGTATTGTATATGAATTGATTATTTATATCTGGCTTGGGAGGCACAAATTTGGATCTTCTAAGGCCTGCATTGACTTGCCTATTGGACCAGCATCCCAATAAAATGTGGACGTGTCAACACTTAAATTTCCTTGTGTTTTATAGCAATACATATTTAACTCAAATGTTTGTCAACCTATATGTACAAAGAAAAATATTGCTCTGATGTAAGAACAGTTATGGGGAATTACGAGGACCGTAACAATGTTCAGTTGTGTTTGTGTGAATTGTATAGTGCTACCTATGATTGTGATCTGCAGAAGCATTTTCTGATTTAGGAGGGTATTCAATCCCGGACAAAATTTCACCAGGCGGAAAAAAAAAACAGATTCACTGATCAGTATTCAATCACAGTACGTTTTTGCTAATTTTTTAGTACATTTTCGCCCATTACGTTTTACTTTTTATTTTGTGAATCGGCATGGATGAAAACGGCCTAAAAAAACAGGCGAAAATGGCTGCAAAGTTCTCTCTCTCTTGCTTCTCCCCTCTCTCTCTCTCTCTCTCTCTCTCTCTGTCATTCCTTTTTTTTCCATGAAGCCTTCTCTTTTTCTCGCTCCTCTCTTTTTCGCTCTCTTTCTCTGAAACCCTCTTTTGTCTCTCACTCACTCACTCCGTGCTGATATCCCAGCGGTCAAAAGAGCCACCCCGCCATGCCAATACAGAGAATTACGACAGCTGCACCATTACAAATCTAACACTCTCCCTCTACCTCCCTAACCCTAATCCTCCCACCCTGCAGGCTAACCCTAACTCCAACTTCTAACCCCCATTCCCTGACCCCATGCTAGCCCACCCTACATACTCACCAATTGGGATGATAGTGTCGGTATAGTGAATACCTGTATCCTGACCGCTGGGATGCTGTCCATATGCCACAAGTTAAAAAATCTAAAGCTGGCTACACACTATATGATTATCTTTTCAATCTGAATGGTTGGAATGAAAATCTGGTAATTTTTATGTGCAAATGCCAATTGTCTGTTTGCTATCAAATATTGAAATCGTAAAAAAATGTTTATACAGACAAATAGGTTAAAGACTTTTGATTTAACCATTTTTTACAAATGGGCCATTTTCTAGCTTTTGGGATCAAATGTTTGCTTGGAACAAAAATCTTGTCTGGGAACAAACTACAGCCAGCCAGATTGGAAAAATTATTTTATAGTGTGTATCCAGCTTTACTTGGTTTTTGCCTTTGAATAAATATTACTGAAGTTGGTACAAGAAAGTTCTGTTGCTGTAATTTTATCTTTTGATAGTTATTAAATTTCGTGTTTACAGTTCTCTAATTCAGTTTTTTATACAAACTATGAATATCGGTTTTGTCTACTTCAATGACTAAAATAGCATGTGAAAAGAATAAAGACTGGGCCATTGTTTTGTTTTGTTTTGTTTTCCAGTAAGCTACAATATTATAAAGGGAAATAAAGAATGCAAAAATACCAAATTTATTTTTATACTTGCAAGTATAGTTTGTTGGATAACTTATAAAGCCGAGATTTGGCTAGTAGGAGTTTTATTGCAAAATGTTAAAAAGTAAATCACAGTGTCAGACTGAAGGAATGCAGCAGTAATCACCCATGCTTGACTGTGGCCAGTTACCTCCAGGCGAGACCAGTAACTTCAAAAGCTTGTACAATCATTAGAGATCATGTATCCAACACTTTAATGGAGTATCAATGTATAATTTGAATGTATTGTCTGGAATCTAACATTGGAAGGAGGAGTGGCCCACTGGGGATTTACCCTATACCCCTATGCACCAGTCTGACCATGGTCTACCATGTACAGAAAACAACTTATCTACGCTTGATTACTGGATCCCCTTCTTCTGATAAGTCTGTGGGCGGTATTCCACGTTCCGGAGCCGGCGGGCTCCGGTATTCAACGTGTCAGGGGCTCGCTGCCCCTGACAGGCGAATATGAGCTCCTGCGGCGATTGCCGCAGGGAGCCTGAGGACGGTGCCAGGCAGAGAGATGAAAGTCTCTCTGCCTATCCCAGAACGTTTGTGGGGGTTAGGTGGGCTCCCCGGGTGCCAGGCAGCACAGGCTGCCCCCCGGGGGTGCCAGCAGGGGAGCGTATATTCACTACACACGATCGTAACGATCGGGTGCAGTGAATATATGAATATGTAATGAGCGGCTCGGCTCCGGCGCCCCCTGCTGGCTGCTGTGTAAAAAAAAAAAAATATTTTTTTTTAATTAAATATATATTCATGTGCTTACAGTACATGAATAAAAATAGCATGCCCCTCCTCAGAATAAAATTCCTGATTTTTTTACACCAAATGTAAAAAACAAAACACTTTATTTTAAAAGTTCACATTCCACTTCACCATAAAAAGATAGCGATTGCTACTCGGTGAATCATGGCGAAAAAAACCTTGAAATGTATTCGCCATGTGGTCATTGAATAGGGTGATTCACCGTTTTAGTCAGAAATTCGCCAAACAGCACAAATTCGCCATAAAAACATGGCGAATCAGGCTCATTGAATACCGCCCTGTGTCTGCAGTTCGAATAACCAATGGGGAGTAGTCTACATTTTGAACCAATTGCATGATTTGATTGCCTTTATAGCATCTATGGAAGATATTGTTTAATGCCCCAAGGGCATTAGGTAAGGTACTTGTTTTGGGCCTCCACTTTATCATCTACATTTGTCAAAAATAATCACACAAAGGTGGACTAGTAGTCTCTGCAAGTCTGTGCTATTGGGCCAAGATCCACAGTATATGCTGTAACTAGGGATGCCAATCCCAGGCCATTTTTTCAATCCCGGGATTCGGAAGTGAAAAAAATGTCAATCCCAGGATTGAGTTACTGAATATTTTCCTAACATAAAAATGAGTTCCTGCAGTGCCCTCACTCACTCACATGTGCAGCAGGGCTCCAGTTCTCCTCCGTCCATGCTCCCCATCCACTACCCTGTGGCATTTTCAGTGGTGGTGTGGCTCTGCAGTGGTGGCACCGCTGCCCCTCAGCACTCTTGGCAGACTTTTCTCTTCCTAGCCCAAGCGGTATACAGGCACCCCCTCAGAGAGGCCCTTTCTTAGCAGCCAGGCAGCCCATCAGTGAGGTCCTCTTGGCTGCCTGGCAGCCCCTCAGGGAGGCCCTCTCCGTCTCAGTAGATCGGCAGCCCGACATCTCCTCCACTCAGCCCGGTCATTTCCACAAGCCACTTGACCAGTGTACAGTCCTCTTCCACACTCAAAATGGCGGGCAGACGCGGATGAAGGGGCAGACAGATGCAGCTGAAGGGGCTGGATGACGTGGGGTTGCACTGCCTGACCTCCGAAGTCACGCAGCGAGGAGCCGAGCCACACAGACAGCCATAAAGACCTGCACTGCTTAATCCCGAAATCCTGGGATTGGGTCGTCCAATCCTGGGATTCAAATCCTACTGATTTTGGCCACAAATCCCTGGATCCCGCCAATTCCGATCCCGGGATTGGCCACCCTAGTCAGATTTCTTTAAAAAAAAACTATATGTTTTGTTGCCTTGGCTTTGTCAATTAATTTATTTTGGCTGCTGGATTCATGAACATTCATTATATACATGATTTCATTCTTTTTCTGTATTAAAATATACTGTGAGATGACATATAGACACAAAATCAATCACTCTTTAGGAATTTGGAACAAACATTCTTATATTAAAGCCCTGTTGCTCTGAGTTTTTTCCACAGATGCAAGTTTTAGCCTGTTCGATCAGTAGGCTGAAAATGAAATGTGGTGATTTCTATACAAAGTCTGTTGTTTTTTTTATTCCCCTAATGTTGTTATTTTTAGGATTTTTTTTTTTTTTTTTTTAAAGAAATGGTTGTGGGGTTTTAATGTCCACATCTCCCATTGATCTCCCCTCCAACTTCCCACTAGGGAGGAGGCTGATGGGAGGAAGTACATTAACGGGTTGGTTGGGAAATTGAGCATACATATACACCTGTGCATACACACACTTTAAACTCACCACTGTGCAGAAGATCCTTATCCTGACACTGGATAAGACAATGCCTCAGAAGGTGAGTAATTACAGACTAATTAAGCCAATTGTAAACTTCAAATTAAATAATTAGTCATGGGAAGAAGGGGGGGGGGGGGGGGGGTGGTTCCACCACGGTATAAGAGAAAGTCCTGGGATTGGCCACCCTATTTGTGAGTGGCTTCATTCCATTAGCTGGTTTACCACTTGAATAAACAGGCAATCCACCAGTGACTTGCTCAGTTTTCTACTATCGAAACAGAAAATTTGGAAAGATTACAAAATATATTATTTTCTGTATATAAAATAAAGACAAGGTCTGTGTGCTTCTTATATCTCTTTACATTTGCATGCTGAGCAGAGCAAGCATTTAAAAATTTGATATTTTCCTTCATACCATGTTTCTGCCATATATATATATATTTATATATATACAGGTTGAGTATCCCTTATCCAAAATGCTCGGGACCAGGAGAATTTTGGATAACGGATAATTCCGTATTTCGGAATATTTTAATATTTCAATTATGTATTTTAAAGTATCTTGCATTTATGCTGTATAAACACATAATATACACACAAATATATTTTATTACCACATAAAATACACACAAATATATTTTAATTGTTCAAAAAACAAGGTTTCAAAACGTGAAACAAAATGTGTGTACTATCTCATCACTGAATTTGAATGCCAAGCAATCATTGTCTTGCACATATATAGTGCCAGTTACATATCATGTCCCCAGTGATGCTGTTACAAATGTCCCCAGTGAGTTTTTAGCAAAAAAAAATTTTTTTTTCACTTTCTGGAATGTCCGTATTTCGGAATAATTCGGATAACGGATATTCGGATACGGGATACTCGACCTGTGTATATATATATATATATATATATATATACACATATATATCACGAAGGTAGGCAGTTGGCACTCTGGAGATTTCAATATTACTATCAGGTATAGAGTCAACCAAACAACATTGAAGTTGACTCACTCACTGTTGTTTGGTTGACTCTATACCTGATTTAACTGTCGCCGTGCAGTAATATTGAAATCTCCAGAGTGCCATCTGCCTACCTTCGTGATATAGATTTCCCTCTGCTGGATTGATTGGCACCTGAGTTGTTGCTTAGTGTTATGCAAGTGCCAGGACCCTTCCTGCTGTATCTATATATATATATATAGATATATATCTATATATATATATAGATATATATCTATATATATATAGATATATATATAGTAGACCGCAATGTGTGTCTGCCGTTTATCCACGGAGGAAGCATCCAGAGTGCCACACATTGCTGTCTACTATACTATCCTATCCTATTGTTTCAAGGCGGTTCCGATACGCTTCTATTGAAATACAAAGGTATTGTTTATTTTATGATTAGAAGAGATTTGCTCTCTAAAAGCTCTGTCAGTATTTTTCAAACAAACGTCTACTGATCTCATTCCTCATATGCAAGGTGAGCTGTTTGCAGTATATTTCGTAGTAGGTTCTGTGACAACAGTGTGATAGTGCTTTCTAATGCTGTCCACACAACCTGTCCTATTGTATACAGGTTCTATGACAATAGTATATTATTGCTTTCTAATGCTGTCCACACAGCCAGTCGTATCAGATGCAATTAGCTGGATATGGCAGCTCGTGTGGCTCAAAAAGGAATGCTGCACATAAAACCAATCAGACCATTATGAGAATTGTTGGTAATTTGTAAAATATTTCCAAGGACAGAAAAAATATAACTAAAAAGTTCTGTCAAATTTCATTAAGCCTGCAGCACTAATTGCGTTTATCCTCGCTGACTGTGAGCTTGCACTGGATAAGCCTAGATAGCGTGCACAAGACTCCTTTGCACTGTTTTACTTGGAAGATCTGAAAGGAAGCTAGTATATCATATGGAATTTTGCTGGGGTCACACTAATATTTTATAATAACCATTTACCAGTTGTTGCACTGTGTACTCAAAAGTGCACTGTGCCACAACTGGTGATTGGGCAGCAATCCTCAAATTTTCCAATAACCAAATTAAATTCTGTAGTTGGAGATACCATGGGTGACATGCAATAGAATGAGAGACTCAGAAAGTGAGAGATTTGTAAATGATTGCCGCCTTATAATAACTGGTGATTTCTTACCAAGGGGTTTATTCTAGTTCATTCTTTCTGACAAAATCCTTCTTAGATGGACAAAACCATGTGCACTGCAGGGGGGCAGATGTAACATGTGCAGAGAGAATTAGATTTGGGTGAGTTATTTTGTTTCTGTGCAGGGAAAATACTGACTGCATGATTTTACACTGCAATATAGATCTCACTTTGAAGAAAAACCCCACCCAAATCTAATTCTCTCTGCACAAGTTACATCTGCCCCACCCGCAGTGCACATGGTTTTGTCCATCTAAGAAGGATTTTGGCAGAAAGAATGAACTAGAATAACCCCCCAAATCTCTCACTTTCTGAGTCTCTCATCCTATTAAATTTCACCCCATATGTTTCTTGGGGCAGTTGTGATGTTTTCTGTTTGGGAACTGTATTTGTCCTTTTTTTTAAATATATAGATATTTTTTAAAGTATTGTTATTTATTTTTGATTATGGCATTAACTAGAACATGTTTCAAGAGATAATTTGTTATAGGTCTTTAAGGTTTTTTACTTAAAAAAAAAATCAGCTTAGCCCATTTTCTTGGTTTAGGAGGCTGTAGCGTGACTGAGGTAACAGATATTTTCACCAATTATGTAATTTCATCAAAGCAGTACATAAAGCAATGTCAGATGATCAAAGACAAGCAAAAACTTGTGACTAAAGTTTTAGCAAATTACAGGCATGCCAGTATAATCATTAAAATGAAATATGGAGATGCAAATTCAAAAACAAAGAAATATTGAAAGCCATCTTAACCCGTATAGTTAGCTTCCTAAACATTCTGCCCATTCTAGCAAGTTAGTATTGTATAAATTCCTTACCACGGTTTTGGTTGGTGAACAATACTTGTAGTCCAAAACGTTAAAGGTGCTCAGTTGGGGCTCTTTCCTTCATAGCAGGACCCTGGCTGGTGGCACTTGGAGTTACATGAAGCGATCTCTCACCACACACTGCAATAAATAGCTGCAGAATGCTATTTAGGTCTTGGTTCTCTTAATAACTTCCATCCTGGTGACCATTTCATAGTAGGGGCGGGATGTATCAACATACATCGCCGCCCTTCGCACGGCCAGCATCGGGCTGCGGTAACGGAGACCCCCGTGATACCTGTGATGTGGGCTGCGGGGGTCTCCGTCACCTCCTGGCGGCTACCAGCGTCCCCCTGCGTCTCCTCCTCCCCCCTGAAGCCGGATGTCCTCCCGGCTGTGACACCAGGGGGAGGAGGAGGTTAAAGGAGGACAGGAGGGGGGGCGGCGTGCGTACGGCATACGGCGGGCGGCGAAAGAAGCCCATAGGCTTCTATAGGGTATCGCCACCCTCTGGGTGGCGATACCATGGCCAGCGAAAACGGGGCGAACCGGTGATTGTTCATATTTTCCCTTTAGTACATCCCGCCCCATATGATAAAAAGTATTTCTTTGTGAGATGTTAAAGTAATGGAGGAGCTTTTAAAGCTATTACAACATTCTTTCCTGGGCCCCCCCCCCCCCAAAAAGAAAGCCGCAGATAGTTGAAATATAGGGTGCCGGGATCCCCGACAGTTGGGATCCCGACAGTCATTTACCCGACATCGGGATCCCGACTGTTAAAACACCGACAGACGGGTTCTCGATGGCCACTGGCTATTCTCCCTCGTGGGGATCCACGACCCCCATAGAGGGAGAATAGAATAGGTGGCGAACGTAGCGAGCCACTGTGCCCTCAGCGTGGCAAGGGGCTTTGTTGCGCTCCCCATGCTGCCTGAGTCCGGCCAGTCGGGATCCTGACGTCGGGCTAATGACTGTCGTGATCTCGACTGTCGGAACCCTATACCACACCCGAAATATATTGAATGTTGATTAAAGGACAATGCAGAATACTATTTCTAATGTGTTCACTAAAGGTATAAAGTATTGTACTATATCTCAGGCATGGCAGTGTACAGGTTACTGTATTGTACTATATCTCAGGAATGGCAGTGTACTATGTGTGCTTGTAGAGATAATCAGAATACCTGTCTTTGTCTTGTACTTCCCTTAAACTGCAGAAATGGCCGCCAGATCAGGAACAGGGTCCCTACGATATTAGCAATTCAGACATTGATGATTTTGCTTATGTACATTGTGCAGAGGTTGGGGCTCATATAGATAAAACAGTCTGTGTGAGATTTGGAGGGTTAATCATTGCAGACATCCTGCATAGATAATGGATGATGGAGTCAGCAAGTTGAGATTACATGGCTTCCGTGTGGCCTATTTTCTATTTCTCAAGGGAATGGCAATTCTCAGTAAAAGCTTTCTGCGAGATGCACTCTGTATATGCAGCAGACCTTTTTAGATGTGCTAAAATATTTCACGAGGCTCACGGTTATATGCTGCACATAAGGTAAACACTGAACTGCACAATTGCTGGGCCATTGATAATATGAGCTTATGCTGCCATAGAATAATATTTGACTGAGCGTTCCAGAGTAGCATCTGATTTATACAATGAGTTTCAGTATTTATATTTGCATTTTTTTTTTTTTTTAAACTTACTCAGGGTGGAGTTTGGGGATGGATTCTGACTTATACACACTACTCAGCAGGAAGTCCAAATAATGTGCAATTAAACTATTAATAAACCATGAAAATGGAATATAGGCTACAACTGTAAAAGTGGTGATTTCACTCAGAGCTAAAGACTGCATGTGTGTCAAATGCAGAATTGCACCTGTCTGGCACTTTTGCTGTTTTACGACTGAAGGGGCAGAATGGGGGAGGAAAGGAATCCTTACAGGTCTGATAAGTATACTTATCTCCCCCGTGTCTATAATTTAGTTTTTTGTATTAAATTAGGACCCTTTTATCTTCAATGTATACTTAGGTCAGTGGTACAAAACAATGTGCCACAGAGAACTAAGAAAGGCACCACATAACTGCACTAGCCGGTATATAGACTGCCGATGTGTGATGCAAATGATATCATCACACTGGCCATTTAATGACATTTGGTCTTATCTCTGACCCCTCTGAATAGCGCCAATGATCTACACTTCTCCAGCCTCTGAATGCCTGTGTTACTCATAACGGCAAGACGGACATAGTACAACACCCCCCCTCCCCTTGAACTGAAATGTGAGCGTGGCCAGCATGGGAGAATAGCAAATTACCCTCTTTAGGGGAATTCAATTCTGTGGTTATTGTGCTTGCCACCAAGCAGGTATGATGTCTACAACTTTGCTCAGATACCATATTGTTTGTGTGGTATATTCTGGGGCATATAGACCACAAAAAGATTTAACAAAATACCCCCCCCCCCCCAACAAATACAGTAGATACTGTTTTGAGAGTCATATTATTGTGGATATGTGTACAGTATGGCAATTACCTACTGTATAAGATAGCACAGTATACGTATCCTCAATTGTCAGACTTGTACACCAAAAAAAAACAAAAAAAGATCATCATTATTACAGTATTATTTCATATGGATACTGATTTGTTAGGTGTTACTTTTGACCTAATGGTGCCAGATTGGACCTAATTCTTATTTGATGGAATTGAACAGCCACAAGGAAGCAGCGATGCTTCCTTGTAGTTTAAATTCAAAAGCAGCTGGAGGCATCTGTAGGATGTATATGGCTACTGCGTGGAATTGCAATATCCGAGGATGCAGCTTCGGATCACCATCGCAACCCCTGGTCACGATACATGATGTATTCAGGTAGCGGTCAACCTGAAGCTTATTCAGGTTGGCCATCAATCCTGGCAACCGAGACCAGTAAGTCTGCTGCATCCAATGACCCAGATGAAGGACCGGTCACGTCTTCAAAGTAGGGGCATTACTGCCCTGTTACCCATCCCCCCCCACACACACACACACACACACAAATGCTGCAGCATGCCAATCATGCTGTGGCTGTCCAGGGCTGTGAGCAATGGCGCAACCTGTTCTGCATATGCGTATAACGGATCTTGCACCTGCGCAGACCACACACCTTTGTATTTGTACAAAATGTATACCCTAAGGGTACTGTGAACTGAAAAAAATGTGCAAACCATTGTCTTAGGACAGTGTTTCCCAAACATGCCTTGGCACCATGGGATTCCTTGCAGCACTTGCAAGGCTGACTCAGGTTGGTGGTCCAGGAACAACTCAAATTCTATGTTCAATGTAATTGGCAAAACCAGTGCTTGTGACTTGCATTCTTAAAATATGTGGACAAACAGAAGCAAATCCTGTCTCTCACCACATAACTCTATGACATTATAAATACAATTTACTTAATTGTAATATTTTTTTTTACCTGAATTTCTCAATAAGAAACTTTTGGCCTAGGGGTGCGATGCAAATTCTGATACTGTCGGGTGCAGTGATTCAAAAAAGTTTGAACAACTGGCTTAGGTGATCACTTACAGGAATGGGGCACACACCCATTTCATGTCAGTCCTTAAGGGGCACACATACGATAAGATATATTTAAATGATATGCACGATAATGATATCCTTAACGATATTATCATGAATATTGTCTAGATTAGTGGTCAGGGAACTCGGTCCTCATTACCACACGCAGTGCATGTTTTGCAGGTCTCCTCACAGAATCATAAGTGAAATAATTACCTCCACCTGTGGACCTTATAAAATGTGTCTGTGAGTAATTAGTACACCTGTGCACCTGCTGGGTTACCAGCAAAACATGCACTGTGTGGGGTAATGAGGACCGAGTTCCCTGACCACTGCTCTAGATTGTACACAATAAACTGTTAACAAAGCGTGCCCCTGAGGGTTGCTAATGTATCATCAACGTCTGTATAATAAGCAGGAACATATAGTTATGATATTGTTCCATTTGTATGCATTATATTGTTTGCCTGGGTTCTCCAGTGAAATTGTTAATGGAGCGTATCATACAGTCAGCAGTCCCCATCCTTTTTTCTCTCCAGTACCCCTTCATTTGCCTTTTCACTTTTGAGTACCTCCTCCTCCCAATTTGAATTTCCTCCGTACTTATGAGTGGAGTGGAAGTGTGTGGTATGTGTGTCCTTTATATTAAGGAGTAGCGGAGGCGTAGTGAGCGGTCCGGAATCGGTTCCCTCTGTGTCTGGCCTCTGGCTGTGTACTGTCTCCGTTCCCACTAACTCCTAAAGATGAATGCCACTGCTGCTTGCACCTGTGTCAGTGCAGGGGCAGATGAATGCTGATGTCTGAGGGCAGCGCGGGTAGCTCCCAGTAGATTGCTGGGCAAAAGCACAAGGAGATGCTGAAGATGCTGCAGACCGATTCGGAAGTGACATGACGTGATTCATCTCCACCGCAACAGGAGACTTCTTCTGCCATCGGGAGACTTCTTCCTTTTTTTACACTATTACCAATATTATTTTTAAGTACCCCCAAAAGGTCTGTATTTTACCCCCTGGTATAGTGCGCACCCAGCCTTAGTCCCAGATACAGGGGAAGGGGATCAATTTCAGACTGTGATACAGCTGTGCGGCCATAGCTGAAATATCTCTGACTTCATTGCAGAATTATGTAGACAGTGCATTAATCACCTCCTACTAAAGTGCTGCTTTCCTCTGAGGTCATCTCTACTCTCTCTGATTCCATCATGCAGTAAGTTTCCTTTCCAAGTGGAAATAAGAGGATTGGTCCTATTAACCCCTACCACACCACTATGTCTTTAACCAAATCTATAGGATCATTTGTCGTTGATATTTTTGTAGAGCAAAAATAATCAGTGCAGTTGTGTAGCAAGGGCCCGTTTGTGTTTTCTTCCAGTAGTCACCTCTGGGAATTACAGAGACTTTTTTTTCCAACATAAAAGCAATGCCTCCCACTGGTAAATTAACTCTTCAGAGTGTATTAATCTGCAGTCATTCTCCATTCAAATGAATTATTAAGCAGTCCTGATTATGTCTTCTGACTGGGGGCCTAATTCTGGTTTGTACACAAATGTCTACACAGATGACCTACTCATACCTCCCCAACTGTACAATTTTTTTGCGGGACAGTCCTATTTTTTGGGAGACTGTCCCATGTCCCACTGCTTTGCCCTGTGCAGTATATCCAGTGAGACAGGGGGGATGGGGGCATGACCAGCAGCTCTCAGAGTGCTGGCCATGACCCTACAGTGGTGAAAAGGGGGCGTGGCCTCATAGAAGTTCTGCGACTGTAGGCCATGCCTACTGACTGAGAGGTCGCGCCCCTTATTTTCGGGCACATGCCTTCCGTGCACTCAAGTGTCCCTCCTCCACTGCCATCAATGTTTGGAGGTATGCATATTCTCTTCCTAAACTATTCAGCTACTACTTGTTGCAAGCAGCGCTATAAAGCACCCTGTAGTTAAGAAGATCTGAGAGTGCTCACAGTAGCAGGATATAGAAGCAGGGTTATCTTTACAACAATGTACACTATGTAGACAAAGGTATTTGGACACTTACAACAAATAGACCAACAAGATTTTATTGATGTCCGTACTTTCCAGTCCACAAGTTTCAGGACAACCGCAGGTATGTGTTTTACCATTCAGCCTTAAGTACAGTGACCAACAGTGTTACTGAAGAAAGTTGAGTCGGCCTAGAACACAGCTGTCGCTCCCGTTTGTCCCAGAGGTTCTCATTGGGGTCAAGATCTGGACTCAGAGCTGATCAGTCCATCCATGTTACTGAATTTTCTGTAAATCCAGCGGAAACAGCCCGATACCATGCTTTACTGTATCTACTGTACACTCCGCCACTAGACGTTCTCCTGACAATCGCCAAACCCAACCCTGCCTTCTGCCCATTTTCTAAATCCCTAAAATATACATTGTGTTTTGCAGAAATTATGCAAGCTGAGCTCACTGTACTGTACACTGTATGCAGTTTTGGGTTGATTGTTGTAAAGTACAAGTGTAAAATTATTTCTGCTTTGCCAGTGAATGGGTTAATATACTGTAGTTTATGGGAGCAGTGTGGACATTCCTATGTGCATGCATGCACCACAAACATGAGGGACACAGTATTTTGTGCATCACAGTGAAGGAAAGAAAGTCTGTCTTCGTAATCTATTGTCTTCTTTGCAGCGCGCTTGTGTGACAGCAAGAGAATTCTGATTCCCTGGTACAATGCAAGATGTTTTCTCACAGCACAGAGCTCTTCACCTGTGTCTGACCCCTACCTCCCCAATCCCGATAAGTCTCCAACCCAGAGTGTACTTTATACCTAGCTTTAGGGCGTTCCAGGCTCCTGTAATTTATTTATTTTTAGAACAAGACCAAGAGGTATTACATTTTATCTCCATGGTGCCAGTAAACTCTGAAGCACATTGCAAAGCCAACAAACATAGTAGTAAAACCAGTATAATGTATTAAGGCACAAATCAAGATAAGAGGGCACTGCTCCCAAACTGATAAAAAAAAAATAATGTTTTTTTTTTTAGCTGCAATTTAAATGTATTATCAAATGAGAAGTAAAATATTATTTCATGAAGTGGAGGTATTGGGGAGATATAGGGGGTTAAGGGGGGTATGCAATCCGGGATCACAGCTGCCGATTCCTGCCGACAGCTGTGATCCTGGACCATTTGCGGTCTGATCGACCGCAGACCGCCAGGCGGGATTCAGTCTGCCGCTTGGCACAAAGGGGGCGTGGCCATGAAAACAGCCGTGAATTGGCGATCTGCGGCCGGGATCGCGACAATCCACGGCTGTTATCGGCAGAACGGGCCCTATAGCTTCTAAAGTCATGCCCGTTCTGCCGTGATCCCGATTCAGTGCTGTCGCTAAAGGCCACGTTAAATAGGGTGCCACCGCTATTTCTCATGTTGGAAATAGCGGCGGCAGATTGCATACCCCCCTAAGGGTCTGCCTACATTCAATACAATGCCATAATATTTGGACTAGTGAGTACCTTTGTACTACAGCAAGAGTTTGCAAGGGTTATGGTAGCTATTTACTAGTCATGAAGGCACCAACTATTGTCTAATGAATATGTTTTATTTTATGAAAACATATATTGAGCTTGTCCAATTATTTGTTCTTAGCTATTTTTATTTTTCTGCATCTAGGGACAACCTGGTCATGCTAACCTTATTTGGCTCCGTTAGGGGTATATTTCTAAAGTGTGGATTTTTAGAAATGAAGATGTTTCTATTAGAAGCCAATCTGATCCGACTCTAGAAGGTGCTAGACTTTTCAGGTCAGATGGATGTGTTTTGGTTTGGCGATTGCCAGGAGAACATCTGATGCCAGATTGCACATTAGATATAGTAAAGCATGGACATGGTGGCATTTCAGTTGGTTCCACAGAAAATTTAGAAATCCAGGTGGACTGCCAGCTATTAACTCCACTGAGAACCTCTGGGATATTTTGGAGCAGTGGGTGTGTTCTAGGCTAACTTTGTCTTCTTCGGTGTCACAGGTAATAACTGTACTTAAGGTGGAATAGCAAAACATACCTCCAGCTGTTGTGGGCAGTTTGCCTAGAAGGATGTCTGCAGTAATCCCTGCACCTGGTGAACCTACATAGTGCTGATGTCAATTAAATATTTTTCTCTATTTGCTGTCAGTATCCCATCACTTTTGTCGACATACTGTAGAATCTGATTGGATACAACACAATGCAAAAACATTAGTCTACAGGTCTTTGAATCAGGCCATGTGGGGCAGTGACCAAAAAATGGGCTTTCCCGCCAAATGCAGGACAGTTGGGAGTTATGCCGTTAGAAATGGTTTTCTAGTATTCAACAGCAGTACTTCACATATTCTAGGGACACACTATTAGTGCATGTTTTCCAGGTTTTTTCACAGAAGACATCGGAGCTTTGGGTCGACATCACATTAGGCGACATGACCAATAGGTCAAAAACAACAAAGGTTGGAATATTTTTTTGTGATTTTTTTTTTCCATTTGTTGAACTTTACCTTACCATTCACGTTGACTACAATTTGATACTGTAAAGTGACTTGAAGCATGGCAAGTAAAATGAGCAATGCAAGGGTAGGCACTCAGTAAACTAAGTAGGGGTCCGTGTGCTCAACTCTACAATTTGAAACCAAAAAAGTGAAAAACACAAGTTGACCTTTTGCTTGGGTCAACATAGATCCCATATTTTTCCTTTGTTCATGTTTACCTTTATACACACACACACACACACACATATATATATATATATATATATATATATATATATATATGTCATCATTAGACGCCCCGGGGACACCAAGCACGGAGGACCGACAGGACACTCTCAGGTATTTATATCTGCACATTACACTTGGTTTGGTTGTTTTTTTTGCACTTTGATAAAGGGGCCAGAGATCTCTGAAACATTAGTGAAAGAAGTGGTCTTCAGTCTCTTCATTTGCGAGTGCCGCCGTCTCCCTCACCCATTATATATATATATATATATATATATACATATATATATATTTATATATTTGTGTATGTATGTATGTATGTGTGTGTGTGTGTGTGTGTGTGTATGTATATATATACAGTATATATATATATATATATATATATATATATATATGTGTGTATGTACCACAACTGACCATCAGAGGCCACCAAAGCAATTTTTGCATTGACTCTGATCTGTTTCAAATTTGCTGTATATGGAGATAGGGAGCTGTGAAGACTGAAATTGGAGGTACAGTAGGAGCAGATGGGGACTGGGTGGGGTGGAGAGTTGTGGTCTAAAAACTGTCATGGCTCAAAGTAAAAGTACTTTACAGAATCCATCATTTAGAAAGGATTTTAACTAGTCCACAACAGTATAATCAGGCCTGCCCTACTGATCAGGATCACCAGTAGGGAGAGCTCATACTTACACAATTAACTGGGTCAATCCTCTCCAGAATGGATTTACTCCAAAATTCAGTATATGACTGTTTATAAAGCTTTAACTATTTTGCATGCAAAGATACTTTTATTTGGATTTTTTATTATTTAGAATAGTAGTATTATTTGACATATACGTACCAGTTTAGTGGAATTATTGCATGTATAGGTATTAAAGAATTTAGACATAAAGAGTATACTTTATTTAGCATTATTAAACATAGCACTGATATAAAGCAATGCTTTACAGAGAGCCTTCTGTTATTCTGATCAATCCTTGCCCCTGGGGCTTTACTATGTATATTCCCTGTCACATAATCAGAAGCCATTTAGCTTACAGAATTGTCATATAGTTTGTTATTGCATTAACTGTGCTGGATCAGTGTCAGCCAATTGCCTGGGAGGCTTGACAGACTAAATAAGACATCTCCTGAGTGGATGTGAGCCAATACTGGGAGTTTTAAACCACCTATAAGGGCTCGTCTTTTGCAGGTATTCCACACTGCTTTTGTGCCTCCAAAATACTACATTAAATAATGCAATTGAGCAGGGTATGCAAACCTCTTCAAAAATGCTGTTGAAATCAAATCTAAATAGTTGCTATGCAGAGAATATAACTATCTAAATATTCTTTGCTTTCTTTTGTCGAGTACAGTAGAGTACATATGCTTTATAACAATTATATTATTTATAGTTCACCTGCTCTGTCTAATTTGTAATGTCATTTCTAGACCTGGTCAATGACCTCATTTACCACCTGTATATTGCCCTTGGGCCACACCCCTAAACTACTAAATACAGTAGTGAGAAGAATATCACGTCTTCATTATATATACAGGATATATTTGGGAGACATTAAATAAATTCTAGGTAAAAAAAATCAGTAAAATACATTTATTAAGTATCTTTGACGCATAGGGGGAAATTTACTAAGGCAAATACGGCAAAAAAAAACTTATTTCTATAGTGAAATACAAATTTTTAGGCGTATACATATTTTCAGGATTTACTAGCTTGAAAATACGTAAATTCGTATTCTTATTGATGGCACATTCATATTTGTAAATACAAATACGAATGGACATGCCATCCATAGAATAAGACTAGGAATCACCATTCAAAAGAATGGTGATTCCTAATTTACTAATTAGAGGTAAAAGGCCGCTAATTGCTGGACAAAATATGTCAGAAAAATACACTCCTTTTTCCTGGCGTATTTTGTAGAAGCCTGCACGGATCAGTCAAATCAGTGGAGGCTTCAGTGTAATAAAAAAATAGATAAATAAATAATAAAAAAACAACAACGGCGTGGGGTCCCCCCTTCCAGAACTTACCTACCCAGGCTGAAGCCTGGTGCTGTCCCCAGTACCCCTGGGCTGTGGGTACCGGGCTGATTCAAGTGTAAAAAATAAACCAGAATAAACCATTGGGTTTTGCTGTGGAACTATGAGTTCTAGCAAGCCTAGAATGCATACTGGGACTTGGAGAACCACAAGTCCCAGCATTCGGCCCATTAATGGCACCGCATTAATCCACAGCAAAACCAATAGTTAAATAAAATCACACTGACACACTAGAAAAAGAAAGCTTTATTACATACATAGCCCTTTCATACTGATACTTACCTTTCTTGATCCCGTAGGTAGCCCTCCGTCCATCGGTGGTCCATTCCTGAAGAAATCCATAGGGGTACCTGTGGAAGGAAACCATACATACAAGGGTCCTCCGCTGTAGATCTGGTCCTCTTCCCTCCTGAAGTAATCCAGCGCACTTAGCAAAAAAATTTACCATATTAGCCGGACCATCGCTAACAGTGAAAAGCACTGAATGTTAACATTCAGCGCTTCTTACACCAAATGCCGCTATTGACCGCTAGGCAGCCAATCAGGAGCTGAGTTTCCGAAATGCGAGAGTCTGGAAGCTGATTCTGTGCAATGGAGTCTAAGTGCTATTTATGAGCATGGGCTGCAATGTGACATTTATTGTATTCTAAGTTTAGTAATGAAAAGGTTGTCCTGGTTCGTATTTATGTCAAAGTTTTTGTTATTGCGCAACAATATATAAAGAGCCTGTGGGAAGGTACAGTATAACGTCTGTTTGATGTAAAATGTACACATGTGTGTTTGTATGAGGATGCTTGAGGCTTAAATTGCAAAGCTTTAAATTCCAAGTTATGCCTCTGACATAACTAATATTTTATGATTACTGTTCGTGTAATCCTTGACCTTTTGCCCTTATCTTGTTCTAAACTACACAGTTACCAAGCCCTTTGTTCCAGCTGTGCTTACTTGTTGAAACAGTAATGTTATTTTAGGAATGATGCTATGATTTTGCTCAGACCTGTTTAGCACACGGAGTTCTGTTTTTGTGAGTAAAACTCTTCCCCTGAAGATCCACTTGCACACATTCGAATGGATGTTGTTTGTGAATAAGCTTTGTTTTAGTTACATTTTCTATTAAGAATTTTTTGATGTGTCAGAGGTAGATGATCCTGCCGGGTAGATGTCATCCTAGTGTTTGGATTGTGGGGGCAGGATGACTGATTTCCTGTGTTGTCCTTGACACATTTGCAATCTTTCGACTCAGCAATAAAATGAATGTCTGACTATAGGAAGTCTGATTTTTAAATGTATGTTGTAGACCCCAAACAGGGTATGTGTAGTTTATATGTAGTTTATATTAGAGATGAGTGGTTTGGATTCCGTGGATTCTGAACCGCTCCGAACACAGCCCAGCTCGGCGAGTTTCCGGCTTTCTTCGGAAACCCGAGAGCGGCCAAACGCGGTAATCTCGCGTCAAATTCTCGTGAGACGCAGAGTCTTTAAAGAATTCGGTGCCATTTAACACATGCTTCCGCAAGCTGCGCACAGCTCAGCAGTGCAGGGGTCTGGGCATGTTGTGCAGAGGGGTGCTGTGCTGTGCTGTGCTGTGCAGAGGGGTTTGTGCAGGGTTATTGTACTGGTTGTGTGTTAGGCAGTGGCTGTCAGTCATTGTTTGTAGTGGGGTACAGTACACAGGCAATTTTTTTTTTTTCATTGTGGTGTGCTGCACTGCAATCCAATACACCATATACTACTGTCAGAACAAGTTACGTGTGTGATTGTTCTGTCTCAATGCAGTGTTATACAAGCCCTGTCCATAAAAATGAAATATAATATTTTTTTTCTTTTCTTTATTTTTTGGTGTGTACTAAACCCCAATAGTATACACCATAAGATTACAAAACAATAACAGTACGTTAAAAAAAAATTCTCTTTATTGTTTGTGTGTACTGCACCCATACTATACTATAACTATCAGAAGTTCCGTGTGTTAAAAACCAGCCAGCTTGCTGCAGAGTTTGGCCTAAATTGAATGAAAACAACATTGTGAGCTTTAAAGTGGTCAAAATTGTCTGGAAAGGGCTGAAAATTAAGGATATTGAGGTCAATATTACTCTAGGGACAAAAAAAAAAAAAACCACGCAAAAATTACGTGTTTTGGGTGTTTTTTTTTTACAGTTTAAAAAACAAAAAACAAATCCAAAGCCTTTCACTGCCGTTTGACAAAGCCAAATCCAAATCTTTGGCCCCGTGCCCATCTCTAGATTATATGACTTATAAATAGAGAGACTTTTCTGAAGTATATTTGTTTCATTCAACATATATATTTGACATGTATTGTCAGTGCAAATCAAAGTTATGCGTTCTGATTTGTACTGTAATCACAACAAAATGAATACACTGTCATCATTTCAACCTTGTTTATAGATTATAAATTAAACAATGCATTAATTTACCAATAACACTGAATTAATGAAGCCAATTCCATCCGAACCTGAAGTTTGCATTGCCAGAGCTTTGAATCCCTAGAGAAAATGGCCTACACCATAATAGAATCTGTAAACTTTGTATATTTTGTAGATATTTTAATTATTTGTGTTTTTTTATATTTAATGTTTTTATTGAACACATCTCAGGTATACAGGATGTAATCAGACATTAGTACAAATCAGGAAAGGAAAAAACCCCCGAAAATAATGGATGAAGAGAATAGAATGCCCACAGGGTTTCAATAAATAAAATGTATAGCCTCTAATCACATTCAGCATGCAAAACATTGTGAGTTATATTTTTCCCCAGGATTAAAGGCATATTCACTTCATTTAACCATGTCTCACTATTTGTTTTTCTTACTTATTTCTTTTTTTAATCCTCAATTATAACCATAAACCATAATGGTTTGATAACCATCAAAAAGAAAAAAAACATCGACGTAGTGTATCCAGCTTGCAACAATCTTTGAATAGCAAGCAGTATTATAGAACAACCGACAGGAGTTGTATGTGTTCAAAGTGCAAAGGGCATGACATTATTCCTCGTGCCAGCTTCACCATCATGCACACTTGAGCACCAGCTGTACAACTATGCATGTGCAGACAGTACATTTCTCCTAGTATGGGGCTTTGAACAAAATTCAGTGGGTGCAGAGGCACTGTTATACTGCTTTCACATCGCAAAATGCAGGGTCGCATCGGGACTTTGAAATGGTCCAGTCCCGATGCAACCCTGCATTTTGAGATTTCTGGCCCCTTCAGCGAATGGCAATGACGTTACATGGGCGCAGGGCAGAGTGGCAAAGAATCATAGGGGGCGGAGGAGGAGGCAGCGCTTAGAGCTGGCACTGCTCCAAGCACTGCCTCCTCCATTAGTATGAACGGAAGCGGGTCACTCGACCTGGTTAACCCGTTCTCACTGCACAGCAACCCGACAACGAACCGGAAAGAAACCTTCTTTTTTACCGGTTTGTAATGCCGGGTTGCTGCCAGTTTGCTGGACCCGGTGACCCCTTTCAGATCGGGACAATTAATGGGTTGAAACAGCAACAAACCAGCATGAACCCGGTAATGAACCCAATAACCCTGCGATCTGAAAGGGGTATAAGCGTTGCATATAACCATGGAGTGCCGATGGGGTTGGAGTACTAATTAGCCATGCCTGGGCCTGTTAGAGGAGTGTGTGTGTGTGCAGCTACCCTGGCTGTGGAGAGCACAGCACCACTCTGTGCAATGCGGCATAGGCTAATTTATATTATTTTGTAGGGGGCATCTTTTCATTGATGAACTCAAACCCGGGTTTCCGGGACAGAGCATTTTTCCAATCCCGACTTTTGGGATTAAGAAAAATGGGTACTTATTTATTATCTGGGCTCCCATGTTAAATGCACCCCATTTTTTCATACCGCTACTATCCAACTACGCATGGAGTTGATTTTATATAGTGTGGCGAGCGCAGCGAGCCACCGTGCCCGAAGCGTGGCGAGCGCACGCGGTCTCATAAGAAAAAAAACGGGAGCCCAGATATTACATAAGTACCGAAAAATGCCCTGGGATTGTCATCTCTAGACTGAACCATGCATAGGGGGGTGGGTATATTTATGAGGGCATTATAAAAAATAGCGGTATTATAGTATGTAAGAAAGAAAAATTTACTTTAGATAATAAAGAAATTTAACCATATGTCCAATAATGAAAAAGGCAAAATCTGGAATCTATTAAGTATGGTACAGGTAATCTAGACATAAGAAATCTTCTAAACATAGTAAGCTAAACCCTGAAAATACTGTTACGTCTTTGTAAGTTATACTATTTGCAGTCACCATTAAGCAATATATCTGCGGCTTTAAGTGAGTGCATGGTTACAGTAACACACTAAGGAGAAAACAAATAAACACTGCGGTACTTGACTATGGAAGATCATTGTAATTAAACCATTGAGTGTAAATCCTACCACAGCTATTGAATACACCTGCACTGTGAGAAACCTTTTGTCAGATGATGAAAGATAAAAGCTTGTTTTTTTAAGAAACACAAAGATGATAAAAAGAATGTCACACATTTTGTTAGCAGATGTGGGTTCACTGAAAGGATCTGTGAATTGAACATTAAAATGAAGTTTGCATGAAGATTTGCAGGGAAGAAGCCGCAAGCTTGTTTCTGGGATAATGACGGCTGGCAAGCGCTTTGATAACTGATAAAATGAGCAGTGGCATAATTGAATGTCTCGCAGTCAAAGGTCAATTTTAGCAAGGTCTGTTTACCTGTCAGCTGAACTACTCTGCGGCATGGTTTATCAAAACTATCACTGCCAGCTGCGTAATAGATCCTGCTCCTAAAGCAAAATGTGCAAGAATCCGACAGGCTCGATAAGAAGTGTCACATTTCCATAGATGTAACTAATTAGATGATACTTCCTAAACAGAGTTTTCTAAAAATGGAGTTTAGAGAGTAGTCCAATTACTCTTAAAACTGCAATTTAAATTTGTTGATCAGTGTAACTTTAGAGAAGGTATTTTCCTAATACCAGTATTTAACACAATTATTTTGCTTGAATTTTAATTTAACTATAAATCTGGCAAACAGATTACATAATAGACAAACTGCCAGAATCAGGTTATCTGTGCCCAAATCCTGTTACACGCATTTTGTAAACCGCTCACAAATTATACACTTTTCCTAATCTAGATAATATAAAATCTTTAAATCTAAATCTAGTTTCCCGCTTCAACTAAAGTTGTTCCAATCTTACTGGTCCAGACTACCCTTCAACCAGACTTTCATTCTCACAATCTATTTTAAACTGAGTGGCTAGACCAGTGGTTCCCAAAGCACCCAAACTGTGGTGCTTTGAGACACTTGCAGGGGTGCCCTGGGTTGGTTGTCCATGACCAATTAAATTTGGTCAATGTAACAGGCAAAAGCAGTGCTGGTGGCTGCCAATCAAAAAAATATGTGGACAGAAGTGAATCCTGTCCCTCACTACTTAATTAAACTTAATGATGGCATATAAACACAATGTAAGTAATTTATTTTTTTGTCCTGTATTATAAATAAGAAACTTTTGGTCTAAAGAAAAATTCTGATAGTCTATGGCAACGTGATGTAAAAAGTTTGGGAATCACTGGGCTACACTAATGTTCCTCCCAAGGGGGTAGATGTATGAAACAGTGATCAGCGAGAAGTGAGCCAGAGGAGAAGTGGCCATGGCAACCAATCAGCACCAAAGTAACATCTATAATTTGCATACTATATATTTATTCAAAGCAGCTGATTTGTAGCCAGGGGCAACTTCTACTCTGGCTGACTTCTCCTCCCTTATCACTGCTTTATACATCTGACCAAAGGCATCTATTTCCTGTCCTGTGGCTTTAGCTGCATAGCAATTTTTTTAATCTCTTAAGTGAGAGGATTTCTTTGGCAGGACAAACCTACCAGGGCAAGTTTGTCCTATCCTAGAAATACTCACCTCTGAAGGGCAGCCACTGATTTCTGCAACAGACCTGTTGCACGCCGCCGTCTTGGCTGCAAGGCACCCGGACGGACGGCGGATGCGGCACAGAGTGACGCGGCCGGGGACGCTGCCGGGCAGCGTCCCAAGCCTCACTCTGACAGTGAGCGTCGGGACGTTGCCAGGCAACGTTCCCGAGCTTCCGCCCGGCGGCCGCAGACGCACGCACCTGACGTCAGTCAGGTGGCACGAAAATCAAATAAATAGCCGGCGTCTGCTGGGCACAGACGCCGGTTATAGCTTTTTGGCTTTTCAGAGTGTTTGCTCTGCTCAGCTCGCTTCTCCGGTCCCCGAGGCTTCTTAGTTCTCGGTCCCAGGATCCTGTTACAGCCAGTGTCCTTCTGCTGCAGCCAGGGTCCTTCTGCTGCAGCCAGTGTCCAGCTGCATCTAGTGATCTATTTCAGCCAGTGTCCTGCTTCAGCCAGTGTCCTGCTTCAGCCAGTGTCCAGCGTCGGCCAGGATCCTGTATCTGCCAAGCGTTCTTCAATATCCAGAGCCCAGCTTCAGTGCGTGCTTACACTCGGCCCACACCTTCCATCATTCGTGGGTCACGTAAGTGCTCCTGTGGAGCCATGGTCTCTTTTCCTTGTATTCGGTGGCCCGCCGTGGCCGTGCCCCTCCGTGGGTACAGTATTATCTGCACCAGCTGGTCTATCCCTCTTTCTCTTATTCCACCTCCCATTAGTCATCTGTTATATCTTTTAGGCAGGGAGTGCCCCTTTGATTTTCTGTGTTTTGAGTAGTCGCCTCCCCTGTGTGGTATCCTGCTTGGGACTCCTCTTCTGGTCCACTTGTGTCTGTGACTCGGTCGCATCCCGGTTTGGCCAGGTGCCGGCAGTCAGGGGTCTTCTTCCAGCTAGGCCCGGTAGCTAGTGGTCCTTTTGTGCACCCTGTGGCGATCGTTTACCCTTTGTCCTTTCCTAAAGACCTAGCTGCATCGGGGTTGGAGTGGGCTTAACTCGCTCCTTCGGACGCGGTGGCCACAGGTGAAGCCTAGCTCTGCAGGGGTTTACCATCTGCCTCAGGGGCTCAACAGAGTCAGAGTAGCATCCGCTGTGGCCGTCCTAACCGGCGGTCCCGGCTACGGGCTCACGCCTGACCTCCTGCTTTTACCAACCTGCAGTCCCTCCCAAAGTCCTAGGGGACAACATAACAAGACCCTACTCCCTTGGGGCTGTGACTTCAGCAATATTGTTTGAGGGCATATATATATATATATATAGACCTATCTTCCTTTGTCTCAAAATATCTCTCAACTCTTTTCTTTGCCCAAGACTTGGACCAGTTACTCTCCTGTAGCTTCCAGACATCAAATGTTTCCTGAAAACTCACCTGTTTAGACAAACTTATAAAATTCTGGAATATTTGTGTTTTAATTGCCTCTACCCTACTACTATTTTCAAACAATATAATTAACCAACAACCATTGCTGCGTGATTAGGTCACTTAGTCGTATAAAGAATTTTTCCCATTCCGTTCTGTTCTTGAAGGTGCAGGATACTTCCACCCGGAATACTAAGTGGATCTCCTGCACCCTTCTTACTTCCTAGTGGGCTGAGAATCACAGGTCAGTATGGAAGGGCAGGGTTGAATTATGTAAAGAACCCCGCCTCAGAACTGGTCTGCTACATCATTTCTATTTTCCTATACATTCTTGTCTTCCAAGTGGAGCTTGCTTTCTTACAGTTAGGTAAGAGTCAAGACTCAGCTTTGTATTCTGTGTTATGTTTGCTTGCTCTGTGTTGTTTTCTTGTGGTCAATCCCTTTAGAGGACAGTGGTGCATTATTAATAAAGTATAAAAATTATTATTTGTATACATGATAATACACATTATATTCAAACTCCAATGCTCACTCTTGGAGCTTTCTTATCATTGTTACCATGGAAACTTTCCTTTCAAGCTATGTCATTCCACTAAGGCAATAATTTATATGAGTACCCAATGCTGAGAATCCCGACATCCTCTAGGTAAGTATAATAACCCTCCCTACTCGCGGCCTTACTCTCACAGCCTAACCCTGACTGCCCCCTTTGTTCTCCCTCCCTGCAACCTACCCCCCCCCCCCCCCCACACACACACTGTAGTGTAAAACCTACCCCCCCCCCCCCCCTCCCCTCCATACTTGCATTCAGGGTGCCAACAGTTAGGATTCTGGCATAGGAATTGCAAGTGGAGTCAGGATTCCGACACCGATCTTCTCACTAGTGTCAGGATCGTGGCACCAGTATTTCAACTGCTGGCGTCATTAGCATCTGTATGCCAACTACATCTTGAATTAGGAACATAGAGCTAAAGTTTGAGTGGTGGATACGGAATTGTATAAAATTCCATTTTCCGGATGCCTCTTCTATCACTTACCCGGCATCATGGTAGAGCATTTGCCACTATGGGCGATTCCCAATTGTACCTAACTCATGTGCATCTCTACTAGCAGCTCAATGGGCATAACTGGGTTGTGATTGATTGTAGGCAAAGTGTTCTTGATCTTGTAAGCACAATTGTGAGCTATGATGTTTTGTTTTACACGAGAGGATCTGTTTACTGCTGATATGATAATGGCTACTTCCACAATCAGATGGGTGGTGCAGTGCTTCAGCATAGATGTGAACAACTCTTCATACAAGGCAGTATCTGCATTCATTACCATACTTGCAATGCACCCACTTGTGCGCAGTCTGAATTGGCCCCTGACTGAGTGACACAAGAACTGGAGGGCAGGGAGTAGAAGGAAAGCCCCTGCTTAAGCAGACCAGATATCTTTGGCAGTGAATTGGGGTATGGATGAATGGGTCAACCCACATTAGGTTGACAGTACATAGGTTGACCCCATTGGGTCAACATGAACATGGTCAACAGGGTCAAAAGTATGACATGGCAGTTAGGTCGACAGGAGATTTAAATAGATGAGAAGCCGTAATTAAGGTGCTTAAAGTTTACATTAGTAAAGAAACCGTTTAATTGCTATAAGTGTTATATTAAGTGTTACAATAATGATGCCCTTAAGCAGCCCTGTCACACCAAACCAGAAAGGCCCATGCCACAAATCCATTCCTAATACCAGAATTTATCCAGGACTTCCCATTTATAGAGCATATTCCAATATGTAGTCTGCAAATATTAGGACCAGTGCTATTTAAAAACACCCATGAGCAAGTGTGAAGTGCAAGCTGATTGAGTCTATGTCTTCAAGTGTGCGCATGTACACAATATAGAATATATGGTGAGCGGATGGTCTGCACACCCAAATTCTACACATGATAAGATGTGCTACCAGGCTGAGACTTGCAGTGCCACACAGGAGAAAAGAGAAACTGCAAGTGCACACTTAGCACTAGAAACACTAGCAACTAGAACAATTATAAAATCTCCATTAACATGGAGTAAAATTGAGGTCCTTGAGCATGATTTGTGACCAAAAATATGGGTCTACCTACCATGGCCAGGTGACCTCCATCAGGTGGGCCACTAACAATCCTAAGGTCCAAGTCCAGAGCATGGGATCCCCCAGGCCAGCACAAGTGTGTTAGAAAGTGTTATATTGATAATAAGTAGCAACAAAGTGTTAAGGTGCCCATACACGGTGAGATGAACAACGTGCTTTTAGTACTAGATTGCATAGCATCTAGTACAAAACGCATACAATGTGCTACAGCAACGTTCTTTTTGTACTAGATTTGATGCAATCTAGTACTAAAAGCATGGGCTGCACAGACTTTATGTGCTGTGCGATGGGTTGCCCACGGGAGTGTGCATCGCACAGCACCATCACACCATGTACGGGCACCTTTAGACGCGGCCGTGTCCACTGACACGCCCACTTTACGTCATGACACCAGAAAAATTGAATTCCAGCTGTCGAGTTTGTCGGGCTGGGTGAAAACGGGCCTGAAGTCTGACTGTTGGGGCGTTCCGACCGTCAGAATCCTGGTTTGAACACTGCCCTAAGTCTTATACTAATGATGCTCAGATTGCTAGTGTTCATGAGTGTCACATGCATTTTCTTTTTTTTTGTCTGCGTGGCACTACATAGTGCATGTCTATAGGTAAAGAAAACGGTCACTGTTGGAAGGTCATGTTTATTTGACAATGAATCTCAGGAATGCAGCTTGATTGCATTATTACATGGCCACGCCTTATGGTTACAAGAGATCATTACATGAGATTTACAATTTTATAATGGAGTTGTTTATTCTTCATATACAAACACTCTAGTACTTAGTGTAATGGCTGAGCATGCAGTCATTGATGATATGTCATCAACATATGACATAGATGCTGGGAACTGTAATGACACACAGGAGTGCGCATCATTCATAGCGTACACACTGGGTGATATTTGAAAATATATTGTTGTGAAAGTGCCAAAATGAACGATATTGTTTAAAAAAAAATTGATCCAGCCTATATGAACCTTAAGGGGCAGATTTAATTTATTGCAATTTCTTTTCTCTGGTAAAGTGCCCAAAACGAGTCCGTTAGAAACCTATGGGTGGTATAAGCAGAAATACGCATTGGGGTTGCTCGTGCGTGTATCCTGTATCCGGGCAGGAGCAGACAGCAGAACACTTGAAAAAAATAAATAAAAAGCCCAGATGAATAGGAAGCCATTGATTCATCTGTATGGGCTTTTTTTTTTGTCAAGTGCTCTGCTCCTCCCGGCAGCCAGCGTCTTCTCCTGCCCGGCGCCGGGTGCCCTGCTCCTGCTGGCACTGTGAGTTGGCGGGCAACAGCTTCCTCACCTACGCCGCCTCCCCCTGTTCCCTCCGCACGGCTGTCTATTAGCCGGCATCCCCCGCCTGCTGCCATCCCCCACACGGCTCCGGGCTGCACATAAGATTTAGCAAATCTTATGTTCAGCCCGTCCGACCTCCCGACTCCGATCCAATGCTCACGGGACCGCACATCGGATTTGACAGGGTGTCTACAAGTGCAATTTGGGCCGATTTCACGGCCCGATTCATCCGAATCAGGTTAAATTGTGCCCAAATCACATATGTATGTATGGGGGCCTTTAAGTTAATTTATTGAAAATGATTATGGGAGATAACATGTTAACCAGACAAGTAGGGGGAAATTTACTAAAGGAAATTTGTAAAAAAAAAATAGGTGTATTTGTATCCAGAAATACACTTATTTTTTGACATTTACTATCCCAAAAATACGGCTATTCGTATTGATGTGCTATCAATACGAATACGAATTGCCGTATTTTCAGGATAGTAAATGTCAAAAATAAGTGTATTTCTGGATACAAATACACCTATTTTTTACAAATTGCCTTTAGTAAATTTCCCCCGTAGTGTTATCTCCTCCCCCTTTCTCTTCAAAATAGATAATTATCAGTAAAAATAGTATTAACTCATGTGGAGAAAACATGTGCACCATGTTATTTCGTTTTCTGTTGCCATAGAGATAAATCTATTGTACTAAGCAAGGAGATAGAAAAGTAGTGTGACATACTTTTATTCTAGTGACAAGTCCTTTGTCCAATAAGAAATTAGAATCTAAGCAATGCAGGATATTTAACAATATTTGTGTGATTTAATTAGTCATACAGAGGACTGTTTGTTCTGCTACCCTATTTATTACTATCTAATATTAAACAAATATTTTTTTTATTGCTTCTGTATCCTTTTCAGTTTTATGTCCATTTTTGTAACTCTTTTTTTGTTATTTTTTATACAGATGTCATGGCAGTCTCAGTATCGAACCTCAAAGTATCGTCATGTTTTTGGTAAGCCTGCAAACAAGGAGAACTGCTATGATAATGTGCCTATTACAAGAAGCGTTCATGACAACCATTTTTGTGCTGTAAATCCAATTTTTATTGCTGTGGTGACAGAGTGCGCTGGCGGTGGAGCATTCATCGTTATACCCATACAACAGGTATGACCCATCTAGAGATTTAAATTCTGATCTGTTCTCTTGCTCATACAATTATTCGCCTATTTATGTACACTTACATTTTAAGGGGTATATTTATTATTTGCAATGTGACAAAGCTGCTACTTTACACCTAAAGAAAAAAAAAAAAGAATGGTCATTATTTCCATTTTCATTCCAATGCCTAAATCGGGGTACACATCCCGATTTCCCTTGACCTCCTGAAAAAAACAATATAATACATACACAATATGCAATCTTACAAACGACCTCACATTATATTGTGCGTCATTTGGTCATTAACGGTAAGAAAATTGTTGATGATATCATCCGATTGGCCCGCATGTACAGCACATGGGAAGATGCAATGACTGATGCATGCAATAGTGCTGTAACGCAAGACGATATGGACGATTTATCTTTCTGTTTTAGCTCAAAAGGTTAAATCATTTAAAAAATCATCTAACGTGAACCCAGCTGTATAGTTTTATCCACTTGATGATTGAAAATGTTCTCCCCTGAGAGTGAAACACCCAGAGGATGGTACTCCCAGTGCTAATATATATATATAAAATTACAATAATTGCCCATTATAACTTAAATGTACATGGAGATTGCAATAATACTGAGGCTGATCTAGTGCACCTTGCTTATGCCCAAAAAAACAGGAGTAGCTCAGGTGTAAATAATACAAAATTCGGTACTCTTTACCTAGCACGGCGCCCGCGATTACAATCGCGGGCGTCGGGGGTAAAAAATCGCGGGCATCGCGGGCATCGCGGGTAAATCAAAAACGGGTGCGACGCGATGCTCGCGATGCCCGCGATTTTCCCATAGGGATCAATGTTAAAAGTCAGATTGGTCGCGATTTTAGCGTTAATTGGCTCAATGCCCGCGATTTTTACATAGGAAACAATGTTAAATGGGCCACAGAGCCCTAATAGTCCCCCTGAAGTGTGAAATGGCCCCCACAATTTTTAACGCCACCCCACGATCAACGTGAACCCGAAGCGTGGCGAGCGCAGCGAGCCCGCGAGGGGCGGCGGTACGCGTCCTCCGACCTTTTCATACCCCCACTATCCACGTCGGCGTGGAGTTGAGAATAGAATAGTGTGGCGAGCGCAGCGAGCCACCGAGCCCGAAGCGTGGCGAGGGGACGCGGATACCTTCACAGTTATACGCGTCCCCTCATGGGCTTCACAGGTGTCCGTGGCGACGCGGACACCTGTGAAGCCCGCGAGGGGACGCGTTTACCTGTGAAGGTATCCGCGTCCCCTCGCGGGGCTCGCTGCGCTCGCCACGCTTCGGGCTCGGTGGCTCGCTGCGCTCGCCACACTATTCTATTCTCAACTCCACGCCGACGTGGATAGTGGGGGTATGAAAAGGTCGGAGGACGCGTACCGCCGCCCCTCGCGGGCTCGCTGCGCTCGCCACGCTTCGGGTTCACGTTGATCGTGGGGTGGCGTTAAAAATTGTGGGGGCCATTTCACACTTCAGGGGGACTATTAGGGCTCTGTGGCCCATTTAACATTGATTCCTATGTAAAAATCGCGACCAATCTGACTTTTAACACTAAAATCGCGACCAATCTGATTTTTAACATTGGTCCCTATGGAAAATCGCGGGCATCGCATCGCACCCGTTTTTTAGTGCATGCGATGGTCGCGATGGTCGCGATGGGCGCCGTGCTAGGTAAAGAGTACCCAAAATTCAATTTGCTCTCCTATAATGACACCAAAAGTGGTAATGAAATTAAATAATCCTAAAAATAATAACGAATACATATTGTTAATGTGCATTATTTTTATTTACCAATTTTTAGACCTGGAGCCGTACTTGGCAGTGCTTGCTTCTAGTAACAACAATTTTACCCAAGAAGCTTAGGGGCAAATGCAGGCTTTCTATTATTTTTAAAATTCTTTTTTACAGGACACTTGATATCGCTCAGTCAGGAACACTGTAACATAAATTAAAATAAATTATACATTTCAGTACGTCCCCCCCCCATAAATGTAAATCTACACATGTGCAGTTGCTGAGTACAGGGAGCTGTGGTATACATATATAGGCACCCATAAAATAAACACATCTAACATGCGCAGCACAGATGGTGTAATGGTTAGCATTACTGCCTCACAGCGCTGAGGTCATGGGTTCGATCCCCACCGTGGCTCTAACTGTGCAGATTTTGTATATTATGCCCGTGCTTGAGTGGGTTTACTCCGGGTACTTCGGTTTCCTCTTACAATCCAAAAATATACAGATAGGTTAATTGGCTTCCAACAAAAAAATTAACCCTAGAATGTCTGTGTGTGCATGTACATGTGGTAGGGAATATAGATTGTAAGCTCCACTGGGGCAGGGAGTTTTCTAATATTCTCTGTAAAGATCTGCGGAATATGTATGTGCTATATAAGAAACTGTTAATAAATAAATAAACCTAAACTGTTTAAAGTAGGAAGTGTGAAATCCCTGGTAATCTACAAAGTTCTGCTCTGACTTCATGTGATCTGCTTTATCCACCCTGCTACATGATACAGACATATGATCAAATATCATTGACACTTTCTGTCAAAGGAACAGCATATTGAGCATAGGAAAAAAAAAAATATTGTTCTTTTAATCCCATCTTGGCCAAATATTAAATATTAGTACTTTATTTTTTGTTTACGCCAATAGTAGTTTAGCATATGCCATTTTTTTATGTATCAATCCTCCCACGGAGAGGTCTCAGCCAGAATGTAGAGGCACTAGGTTTTGCCGCCCGACACACTGTAGGGTGCCGCTGGTCTCTCACTTTCGGTAAGTCTACCTGTGGTTTCTCAGTGTCACAGATCTGGATACCCGCTATTCAGAAGACACGTTTCCCCCTGGCTGTGGCTTGTTCACTTCTGTGTGTCAATTGTGCCTGTGAAAGAGTCACTATTTAGACTTTACCATGCTGTAGGCACAGGGTGCTACTAATTCATTATTATATGTCTGTGTGTCTATATATTCTATGTATTCCTTTTAATTACTATTCCCCAAACATGTATGTGCACTTGTATATACATGAGCATATGTATGTACTTAGTGTTCATTCTAGCACCCGCCATCTTTGAAAACTCATGTAGTTTCTCTTCCTTGCCTGGGGCGTCGTTGTCTGCTGTGGTGTTTCTAGCACAGGTCTGGTTTGCATATCAGTGCAAATCACAGAACACACTGTGCTAGAAGCACTACCTGCAGACAGCGACACCCCAGGCAGGGAAGAGGAACTACATGGGTTTTCGAAGATGGCGGGTGCTAGAATGAACACTAGCACTGTATGGTCTGTCATGTCTGTTCCACTTTTATAAACCGCCATTTTATAAGTCATCTTTCTCTACTGTTTCTGTGTAACTTCTTTCTGACTCAGGGGAGCACCACCAACCTGTTCATTCTCTTGGAGATGGAGCCCATGGACATTTTCATGGTAGTTGGTTTCTTTATAATTAATTTGGACTGAGTTATAGGTTATTTCCTTTAAACTCACTATGTCCCCTTTCTTTCTCTCCCATATTTTGGAAGATTGCTGAAATGCAAATGGTTAAGCTTGTTGAGCATTTGTGTAATCACTTGACGTTACTATTGTAACTGTGGACTTTTTATTCAAATATATTGGTTTTACTCTGTACTAAACAGGTCTAATGCAAATGTCATTGCAATATTCGTGTATACCTGTGATTTATGCAATGTATAACTGACTTTGTAAGTAAATAATTCAACAAATCTCCATTAACAAAATTGCCTCGGGCTTCTCAGTTGTTAACGTTTCATGATGACTTAATTGTAAAATACAGAGGAAGATGAAATACTGTATGACCGTTAGTAGTTGTAATGTTTCCACAATCTGCTTGCCACGCTGTGGGTCTGCTTGTCATCGTAACATTATAATGACAGAATTATGGTACCTTGCCACTAATAGAAGTTTACTATGACTTGGAAGCGTAGAATTTATGTGGTCTAAGATTTACTGTTTATGAAAAGAAAGCTTTGTTCATGGTCATTATTACCAGTATGATTTAGATGTAGTGGCTACATCATTTTTGCCTGTTTAGGTATAATTATTTGTATTTATATTTATTTATTAACAGTTTCTTATATAGCGCACACATATTCTGAAGCGCTTTACAGAGAATAGTTGAACATTCACATCTGTCCCTTCCCCAGTGGAGCTTACGATCTATATTCCCTACCACATGTACACGCACACACAGTCATTCTAGGGTTAATTTTGTTGGAAGCCAATTGACCTACCAGTATATTTTTGGATTGTGGGAGGAAACAGTCGTACCCGGAGGAAACCCACGCAAGTATGGGAGAATATACAAACTCCACACAGTTAGGGCCATGGTGGGAATTGAACCCATGACCTCAGTGCTGTGAGGCAGTAATGCGAACCATTACACCATCTGTACTGCCCCGCATGCCGGGCTTGCCAAACATTATTTGAATCACAGCACCCTGGAGTATCAGTATTTTTCACGGCACTCCTAGGACAAAAGTTTCTAATTGAGAAATTAATTAACCCCTTCCTGACACAGCATGTTTTTGCCTTCCTGACAGAGCCCTTTTTTTCAAATCTGACATGTATCACTTAAGTGGGGATAACTTTTTTTTGCTTTTACTTATCCCAGTGATTTTGAGATTGTTTTTTCGTGACACATTGTACTTCAAGTTAGTGGTAAATTTTCGTCGATACAGTCTGTGTTTTTTTGTGAAAAATACCAAAATGTCGGAAAAAAATGGAAAATTTAGCAATTTGCAAAATGTTAAATTTTCTGCTTGTGAGACAAATAATCATACCACTCAAAATAGTTAATAACTAACATAGACCATATGTCTACTTTATGTTTCCATCATTATTTCAACTTCCTTTTAATTTTTTTGGACACTAGGAGGCTTGCAATATGAATAGCAAATTCTCAAATTTTCAAGAAAATTTCAAACACTGATTTTTTTAGGGACCAGTTCAGTTCTGATGTGACTTTGAGGGACTTGTATGTGAGACACCCCCATAAATGATGCCATTTCAAAAACTGCACCCCTCACAGTATTCAAAACAGCATTTTGGAAGTTTGTTAACCCTTTAGGTGTTTCACAGGAATTAAAACAAAGTGTAGGTGAAATTTCAAAATTTCTTTTTTTTTGCAGATTTGCAATTTTAATACATTTTTCTAAGGAACACCGTAGATTTTACTAGAGAAATGTGACTAAAAATTGATTCCCCCAATTCTTTTGTTTTCATAAATATCCTATATGTGGCCCTAGTGTGCACGTTGACCAAACTACAGGCTTCATAATAGAAGGAGCACCTACTTGATTTTGGAGCCTCCTTTTCATGAGATTATTTTTTAGGCACCATGTAGGTTTCTAGGCACCATAAGATGCTAAAATTTAGGAACCCCCCCACAAGTGACCCCATTTTGCAAACTACACCCCTCAGGGAATTCATCTAGGGGTATAGTGTACATTTCAAACCCCCAGGGGTTTCACCAATTGTGGTACAACTGGGCAGTGAAAATGAAAAATTAAATTTTTTACACAAAAATGCAGTTCTGGCTCAAAAGTTTTCATTTTCACAAGGAATGAAGGAAACAAAGCACCCCAAAATCTGTGCCCCAATTTCTCCCAAGTACGGCAATGCCTCACATGTGACCAAAAAATACCATTTGGGTGCATGGCAGGACTCAGAAGGGAAGGAGTGATTTTGGGATTTTGCAGCTCAGATTCTGGTGGAATGTTGGTGGGTGCTATGTCGCATTAGCAAGACCCCCCAAGCACCAATACAGTGGAACCCCCCCACAAGTGACCCCATTTTGCAAACTACACCCCTCAGGGAATTCATCTAGGGGTATAGTGTACATTTCATACCCCCAGGGGTTTCACCAATTTTGATACAACTGGGCTGTGCAAATGAAAAATTACATTTTTTACACAAAAATGCAGTTCTGGCTCAAAATTTTTCATTTTCACAAGGAATGAAGGAGACAAAGCACCTCAAAATCTGTGCCCCAATTTCTCCCGAGTACGGCAATGCCTCACATGTGACCAAAAAATACCATTTGGGTGCATGGCAGGACTCAGAAGGGAAGGAGTGATTTTGGGATTTTGCAGCTCAGATTCTGGTGGAATGTTGGTGGGTGCTATGTCGCATTAGCAAGACCCCCCCAAGCACCAATACAGTGGAACCCCCCCACAAGTGACCCCATTTTGCAAACTACACCCCTCAGGGAATTCATCTAGGGGTATAGTGTACATTTCATACCCCCAGGGGTTTCACCAATTTTGATACAACTGGGCTGTGCAAATGAAAAATTAAATTTTTTACACAAAAATGCAGTTCTGGCTCAAAATTTTTCATTTTCACAAGGAATGAAGGAGACAAAGCACCTCAAAATCTGTGCCCCAATTTCTCCCGAGTACGGCAATGCCTCACATGTGACCAAAAAATACCATTTGGGTGCATGGCAGGACTCAGAAGGGAAGGAGTGATTTTGGGATTTTGCAGCTCAGATTCTGGTGGAATGTTGGTGGGTGCTATGTCGCATTAGCAAGACCCCCCAAACACCAATACAGTGGAACCCCCCACAAGTGACCCCATTTTGCAAACTACACCCCTCAGGGAATTCATCTAGGGGTATAGTGTACATTTCATACCCCCAGGGGTTTCACCAATTTTGATACAACTGGGCTGTGCAAATGAAAAATTACATTTTTTACACAAAAATGCAGTTCTGGCTCAAAATTTTTCATTTTCACAAGGAATGAAGGAGACAAAGCACCCCAAAATCTGTGCCCCAATTTCTCCCGAGTACGGCAATGCCTCACATGTGACCAAAAAATACCATTTAGGTGCATGGCAGGACTCAGAAGGGAAGGAGTGATTTTTGGATTTTGCAGCTCAGATTCTGGTGGAATGCTGGTGGGTGCTATGTCGCATTAGCAAGACCCCCCAAGCACCAATACAGTGGAACCCCCCCACAAGTGACCCCATTTTGCAAACTACACCCCTCAGGGAATTCATCTAGGGGTATAGTGTACATTTCATACCCCCAGGGGTTTCACCAATTTTGATACAACTGGGCTGTGCAAATGAAAAATTACATTTTTTAACACAAAAATGCAGTTCTGGCTCAAAATTTTTTATTTTCACAAGGAATGAAGGAGACAAAGCACCCCAAAATCTGTGCCCCAATTTCTCCCAAATACGGCAATGCCTCATGTGTGACCAAAAAGTGGCAGGACTCAGAAGGGAAGGAGTGATATTTGGATTTTGCAGCACAAATTCTGGTGGAATGTTGGTGGGTTCTATGTCGCATTAGCAAGACCCCCAAAGCACCAATACAGTGGAACCCCCCCACAAGTGACCCCATTTTGCAAACTACACCCCTCAGGGAATTCATCTAGGGGTATAGTGTACATTTCATACCCCCAGGGGTTTCACCAATTTTGATACAACTGGGCTGTGCAAATTAAAAATTAAATTTTTTAACACAAAAATGCAGTTCTGGCTCAAAATTTTTCATTTTCACAAGGAATGAAGGAGACAAAGCACCCCAAAATCTGTGCCCCAATTTCTCCCGAGTACGGCAATGCCTCATGTGTGACCAAAAAGTGGCAGGACTCAGAAGGGAAGGAGTGATATTTGGATTTTGCAGCACAAATTCTGGTGGAATGTTGGTGGGTGCTATGTCGCATTAGCAAGACCCCCAAAGCACCAATACAGTGGAACCCCCCCACAAGTGACCCCATTTTGCAAACTACACCCCTCAGGGAATTCATCTAGGGGTATAGTGTACATTTCAAACCCCCAGGGGTTTCACCAATTTTGATACAACTGGGCAGTGAAAATGAAAAGTTACATTTTTTACACAAAAATGCAGTTCTGGCTCAAAATTTTTCATTTTCAGAAGGTATGAAGGAGAAAAAGCACCCCAAAATCTGTGCCCCAATTTCTCCCGAGTACGGCAATGCCTCACATGTGACCAAAAAATACCAGTTGGGTGCATGGCAGGACTCAGAAGGGAAGGAGTGATTTTTGGATTTTGCGGCTCAGATTCTGGTGGAATGAATGGTGGGTGCTATGTGGCATTAGCAAGACCCCCGAAGCACGGTGAAATTATGAACCTAATAATCCATAGATGTGTGGTATATTTTAAAACACTCCTTTATACATAGGCCGGGTTTGTCGGGGCAAGTGTCACACTGGAAAATAGTTTGCTTTCTTATTCCCTTTTTATAGCAAACTTTGCACCTTTTTTGTGTCCTGCCCTTTTTTCCAGTGGAGGGGATTTTATCAGGAAAATGCTGCCCTGGTACAATACGGGGGCCAGTACTAGAAGTACTGGGGCCCTCTGCCTGCTGGTTCCCAAATATTAGGCCCTTTATGACTTCCTCTTGAAAGTGCATAAATGTCCCTCTCTGGCCGGTAGAACGGAATAGCACGTAAGCGTTATACAGTGCCATCTGGATGATATACACGGCCAGCTTCTTGTACCAGATTTTTGTTTTCCGCAGGGCACTGTACGGCTTCAGTACCTGATCTGAAAGATCCACTCCGCCCATGTACCTATTGTAATCCAGGATACAATTAGGTTTTGAGGTGTGGGTACTGGTACCTCGTACAGGGACGGAGGTGGTACTGTCTCCGTGAATTGTTGTCAGTATAAGGACATCCCTCTTGTCCTTATATTTGACCAACAACATATTTTCGGTGCATATTCCCCTGCTTTCACCCCTTCTCATTACTTGGGCAATGTGCGTTTTTGGGAGGCCTCTTTGGTTCTTGCGCACAGTACCGCAAGCTGCTGTACCTCTTGAACCAAGGGCCTTAAACAGGGGGATGCTAGTGTAAAAGTTATCCACATAGAGGTGATAACCTTTATCCAGGAAGGGGTGCACTAAATCCCAGACAATTTTTCCACTAACACCTACGAGGGAGGGGGGGCATTCTGGCGGTTCAATTCTTGAATCCTTCCCTTCATATACCCTAAACATGTGGGTGTACCCTGAGGTGCTTTCACACAGCTTATACATTTTTATGCCATACCTTGCCCTCTTACTGGGAAGGTACTGGCGGAATTTAACCCTTCCTTTAAAATGTATAAGGGACTCGTCAATACAAATAAATTTTTCAGGGATGTACATCTCTGCAAATTTGGCACTGAAATGATCAATGACCGGCCTGACTTTGAATAGCCGGTCAAAGGTGGGATCATCTCTGGGTGGGCACTGTGCATTATCGTTGTAATGCAAAAATTTAAGGATCATCTCAAAACGAGCCCGAGTCATGGCCATACGGTAAAATGGGGTGCTGTACAGAACATCTGTACTCCAATATTGCCTAATTTCTGGCTTTTTTACTATGCCCATATGAAACACCAGACCCCAAAACGTCATCATCTCTACTGCATCTACAGGGGTCCACCTAGCAAATGATAACGTGGGGTTTTGAGCAATAAACTGCTGGGCATATAAATTAGTTTGGTCCACCATTAAATTTATAAAATCATCAGAGAAAAATAATTTGAAAAAGTCAATTTCTCTGAGACCTGTGGAATCAAATTGGATTCCTGGCATGGCCAAAAACTCAGGAACCTGGGGCTCAAAATTGTCTGGTGGTGGGGTCCATACGAGATCAATTATTGGGGGGGGGGGTCTCAGCTGCTCTACGGGGGCGTCTTTGAGGGGGTCCCTCATCACCAGAGGAGGAAGAGGAGCTTAAGACGAATCCTTCAAATTCCACGCTTGCCTCACTGGCTGTGTCAGAGTCAGAGGCAAGCATGGCATATGCCTCCTCCGCTGAATACATTCTTCTGGATGACTGGGATGACATTTGGGATGCCATTTTTATTTTTGTGTTACTGGTAGTGAAATGTTTCAACACGTGTATAGTGTAGGGGGGGGTACAAACTTTATTTCAACCCGGGGGGTATGTAGTGTGTAGTGTGTATGTAGTGCAGAAAAAAAAAATACTTTATACAGGAATTTGATCCCAATAAAAAAAAAAAAAAAATTGAAGGGGTTAAAAAAAAAAAAAATTGAAGGGGTTAAAAAAAAAAAAAAAAAAAAAGGTCCTGCGCCAAAAATTGAGCACAGATGTTGGTCAGTAACGTCCGTCACTGAACAGCGCTTAAAGGCAACAGGAATTTGATAAAAAAAAAAAAAATAGATCAACCCTGTGCCGAAAAAGCTGATCAGTGATGTACGTCACTGATCAGCGCACAGTGGCCACAGGACACCCACAAAATCACAGTGTGTGTAAAAAAAAAATTAAAAAAAGACCCCACAGCACCCTCAAAAAAAAAAAAAGGTGATCAGTGATGCGACACTGATTACCAGTGAGGGGCAGCAGGTGCACAACCTTTGGTGCAACTGACAGTGCAACTGGCAGCAACTGACAGGTATATATAAAAAAAAAAAACCTCTGCACCCCCAAAAAGTTGCTGATCACCTCAGATATAGTGATCAGCACAAAAGGCGGGGGCAGCAGACACAAAATATAGCATTCTCTATCACTCTCTGTCACTATCTCTCTCTATCTCTCTATCTCTCACTATCTATCACTCTATGACACTGCAGCAGCAGCACTGACAGTTATATATATGAAAAATAACCCCTGCACCCCCAAAAAGTTGCTGGGGGTGCACAAAAGGGGGGCAGCAGACACAAAATATAGCAGTCTCTATCACTCTCTGTCACTATCTCTCTCTATCTCTCTATCTCTCACTATCTATCACTCTATGACACTGCAGCAGCAGCACTGACAGGTATATATATATAAAAAAAAAAACCTGCGCCCCCAAAAAGTTGCTGATCAGTTAATTTATACTGATCAGCACAAAAGGGGGGGCAGCAGTCAGTTATATAAAAAATATATAGCACAATCTGTCACTATCTCTCTATCTCTCTCTATCTCTCTATCTATAACTCTATCACACTGCAGCAGCACAAAATATAGCACTCTCTGTCACTAGCCCTCTCTATCTCTCTCTATCTCTCTCTCTCTATCTCTCTATCTATCTATATCTCGATGACACTGCAGCAGCACAACACAGCACAACACAGCACAGGAAGTCACAAGAAGTAGCAAGATCCAGGCAGTGATCAGGTAAGTATTTTGCAAGGTTCAGGTCAGTATACTGCGGCAGCTAGGCACGGTGACCGCACTGCATGCAATTCCAGACCGGAATGGCGTCTGCAGTGCAGTCACCGTTAGTTTAAACCCCCCTCCATGGCTGTGATTGGTTCGTCGGTCCGACGAACCAATCACGGCCTTTGGGGGCGGGCGGGGTGAGGTGGGGTGACACCAGTGTCACCCTTACACCCCGCGGTGATTGGTGCTGTACTTTACAGCACCAATCACCTCCGATCCCTGTGTCACCGGCGAACGTTATTCGCCGGTGACACAGAAAACGCTGTGAATGGCTGTTCACACTGAACAGCCAATCACAGCGATCGCCGACGGGGGGGCCGCATCGCAGCCCCCCCTGGGCATGCAGGGACATGTCTGCTGTCAGGGACAGCAGACATGTTTAAACTGTCACTGCGTCTATAGACGCGGTGGCAGTTAAATGGCATGACGTACATTTATGCCATGTGTCGGGAAGTACTTCCCGACCATGACGTAAATGTACGTCAAATGTCGGGAAGGGGTTAAGAATATTAAATGAAGTATATTGTGCTTATAAGTCACCCTTAGGGGGGTATTCAATCCCACCAGTAACAGTCCGAATTGTCAAGCATTTTTTTTTTTTTTCGTTTTGCTCGACATGAAACTTTAGCTCGACAAGTCGAGTTCTCGCCTATTCAAACTATAATTTCAATCCCACCAGTCACAGTCCGAATTTTCAAACATTTGCATTTATTTTTCTCATTTTGCTTGACTGAAAATTTAACTTGACAAGTCGAGTTCTCCCCTAGAGAGGAAAGTGGAAATTGTGTCAGATATAGGCCTCCATTTTTGTAATCAATGATAAAAAAGTAAATATCTTGTTAAAATTCTCTTATAAAAACAATTTCCAAATCAGCAGACTGCACAATGCTGGTATCTCCCTGAAGTCTCAGTACAGGAGTGAGAGCGCTGAGGTAAACAGAGTGCATTGTGGGAGAAGTAAACAAAACAATGGCAACAACATACGTTGAATCCTGGGTAATTCTGCCCCAGCATGGATACAAGTGACCTAAACATAAGTCTTTGGTCAAACCAGAAGTAGACACAAATAGACATGTATACAGAAGACTTTCAATGGGCAAAATCTAGCACAGTGAACATGAAAGGTGAGCAGAAAAAAGTTAATAATTTTTATATGGCAAATGGAATAATTTAAACAAATGCACAATAATACAAGCTGGAAACTGATGCTGACAATGGAATAAAGCATACCATATAAACATGGAGCAAATGTAAAATGAAACAAAAGAGGAATATTTAGCAAAATATCACAAAGACAGAAGTCAAGTTACAAACATTAGGGAATCCTGCATATACACTTAACACAATTTTTGCACATGCAACAAGAGAAACTCTGTCACGACAGAAAGAATTGTCGAGTTAATTTTGAGGGAAGAGTGATTTCAAACAGTTGAGGTCAGGTGTACTCTGACATTGAGTAAGATGCAGGGATTATCTGGACAGATTTTACCCAATGTTCAACTTGACAGTCGAGGAAACCGAAAACCAAATCAGGCGAGCTCTGCTCGACAAGTCGAGAAAACTAGACAATGAATAGGCGACCTCATAAAAAACCAAACTCTCGTCAAGAAAACAACAAAGCTCGCCAAAAATAACGAGCTCGACAGACATTGAATACCCCCTTTAGGCTCAGTTGTGTGGTGAGGGACAGGGTGAACTTGTTTGTCCACATATTTTATGATTGGCAGCCACTACCTCTGGTTTTACTTTACACAATTGTTTGTAGAATATGTGTTTGTGGATATGCCAGTATGGACCTGATTCTTAGTCTAGAATAGTAGCGGCTGCCCTTTCTCTTTTGCTGCAGTTACATGCGTGAGTGTATGCTAATGCAGCTGCACAGCCCTACCCTGGTTCGCATCTAAGCTTCCAAATGTGCAAGGACTGAGATGCCCACTGGCAGCAGTTATAGATGCTGCATTGCTATCTGTTGCATTTATAAACAGACCATCTACCTAACTTGCACTAGTCCTATGTAAGGTGCAGTTAATACATTTTAAGCAACACTCCCATAAGTTGTAATAGCTCATGCATCTTTTCAGCGATCTTGTAAGCTCCTAGTTAGAATCAAAGAACACCCTTCCATTTTCACTACTGTGCATCTATATTGTTTCTGTGACTCTGTTTGGACAAAATGTGTGTGTGTTTGTGTGTGTGTGTGTGTGTGTATGTGTTGTGTAACTTGGGGGGTTGGGGTATCCTTAATGAAGAATGCAAAAACTTAATACCAGTTAATATAGGCCATCTGCCTGTGGGTTTTCTGATTGATAGCTCTACATTAAAAGATAGACAGGTCCACCCCAAGTGGTTAAATATCAAAATTTTGTCAGATAAAAGGTAGACTTTTCAAAAGGTTGACGGGCTGAAAAGGTTGACATGAAAATGATTGACACAAGTTTTGGATTTTTCATCCTTTATTTACTTTTTCACCATTTACTATTCATGTGGACCATAATTGGGAATCGTAACCTTGCCCACATCATGGCATGATAGGTACACATTTCCACAGTGAAACATACAAAATGACAGAAAAAAACCTTGTGCCGACCATTTTTTTGATGACCATTTTTATGTCGTTTTTTTTTGTGCCTGTCAAGCTCATGATGCTGTTGACCTTTTTCATGTCAACTATTTGGAGTTGACCTATTAGATGTCAATTGACTGTCAATCTTTTTACTGTAGATCTATTGAATCGCACCCCCTCCCCCCTGAACTATTCAAGTCTTTTGCATAGCCCGCCTTCAAAAAGTAATCTTTGAGTAATGCAATAGTGCACATGCACAGCATAGCCAGATTAAGGGGGGTGCTCAGGGGGTACTTTGAGGGTGGTGCTCAGGGGGGTACAGCCCCCTCCCCCCCCCCATACCTGCTGATGTTAGTCAGGGACGCATTTGAGGAAGTTCACAGACCTCGTCATGCTGGCAGCTTCAGTCAGGGCTGCCAACAGGGGGGTGCTGTGGGTACAGCTGTCCCAGGCCCCGGCCTCTGGAAGGGCCTGGGCAGCTCATTTTACCCACCGCAACCCCTCCTTCCTCGACTGCCTTCGCTGTGCTGCCTGTTTCTTCAATGCAGGATGCCGGCGGATAATTAAAATGCTGCACCAGCTTTTGAGCCAATCAGAGCTTGTGTACCGTTAGCCAATCAGAGCGGCTGCGGATACATGAGGTCTGATTGGCTCACCAGCCGGTGCAGCATTTTAATTGGCTACCGGCGTCCTGCATTGAAGAAGCTTGAGTTGGGCGGTAAGTGAATGGAGGGGGGAGATGAGGGGGGGGGGGGGGCTGGACTGAATCAGTCCAGGGCCCCAGAATTCCTAATGGCAGCCCTGGCTTCAGTTGTTCCTCCCCCATTTGCTGCTGGATTGGGTCAGTGGCAGATGCACAGGGGACTGATTGGGCCATAAACAATTAACTGCTAACATTACTGAGCAGCACTCTATTCATCCAGGCTGTGACAGACCCTACAATCAATCTTAGATGCTCATGGCTCAATCATTGCTTTGCTGTGAGGACCTTAGATTGATTGTAATGGCTGCCACAGTCAGTGCTGAACAATGTACAAGACCCTGCATCACTGTAGGTGCAGCAGATGGATTTGTAGTTGCTAAATTCTAGTGGGCTAAAGGACCTTCCACACACAGGGGGAGGAGCAAGGCCCAGGGGCTTGCTCCTTCACTATCCATGCCACCACTGGTTGCCTTTCACTCGCCACTGTGCCTGAAGCGTGGTGAGCAAAGCGAGGCCGCGAGGGTCCGTTTGAGTCCCTTATTCCGGCCTTGCTCCTCCTCTCTCCGCCCCCTCTCCTCCCCTGTCACTGTCACTTAGCCCACTTGAATTTAAACCTAACCCAGATGGATTATGTGTGAGGGGACCTACTTCTGGATCCTGCCTGCCACCATGTGCATCAGCAAGGTGCTACATGCTGTGACTGGTGGCAGCCTGCATCTTCACCAGTGACAGTATGTGGGAAGTGTATTTGCAAACCTGGTCTTTCTCCTTTCTCCCAATCTATCTCCCCTTCTCTCTCTTCCCTCATTCTGTGACAGGAGCCCCTGAAAGGGTGGAATGAACAATGACGTACCTGGATCGAGTGACAGCAGTGGATTCTGGGTTTCTTCACGGCCCTTGTTAGCTGACAAAAGACACAGAAGGCAGGGGATAGGACACCCCGGGGAGGACCCACAAAGAAAAGAGGGAAACCACGGCTAGCAGCAATGAATATTTATTAATAGGAGACGTAGTGCAATTGCTGCAATACTATTCAAGTATTTGTGCAAACATCAAACAAGAAAAAGACATGTAAATATTCCTGTCAGAATTGAGTAGCCAATGACCACATCAGTAATACTCAATGGCCATGCTGCAGTGGTCATTTACCATCTCTTACCAAAAGACAACAACATACACCTGTTGCATATAAGATGACTTTGCATAATGACTTCAGAAAGATATTGCAATAGAACGAAGTTAAAGAAGATGATCTGAGAAAGAATGATACCAATGAAGATAAGACTGTCACTTAAACACTCTACTGCAACTAAAATGCTTTACCACAAAATGTCCGGCAGGTGGCGCTACACCTTTTACATAAGCATGTTAAACTGTAGATGCAACACAGTTCCTGAGGGTGAATAAAGGTCCCATGAAGAACAAGTCCTCACTAGTGAATTAGGGCCCTATTTTAGTGTGCACACTACTACTCAATAGACCAATAAGGTTAACGGTCCTCACAGGAGGGACAGGCGAGCCCCTGTTACCTAGGCAAACTCCCTGTTGGAAAGATATAGGGCTAACCTCAATAAAACAATAGCCTCTGCGATGGGATCCATGGCTCTGCAAGCGGCCAGTAATATCGATGGAGTCAGTGGCCCTGCAAGCGGCTGTTTAGGAGCAGGGCTTGAGGGGTGTTGGAGGGTTCCTTTCGGCTGGGGCAATATAATTGTTGAGTAGCCAGGGTATGCGGGGTCCTGATGCCTCAATACCCTATGGAGGCACTTTTTATTAGAGCGCAGCAAAGCACAGGAGGGTAAAGGGTGGCAATGGCCCGGCAGACAGGTCCTTAGAGGTAGGCCGGCTCTGAGTAACAGTGTCCCGGGTGCAAGGGACCTGATGTACTGTGGTGGTGGGTGACAGGGGGCAAGAGGCAGCGTCCCTGGAGTGGGGTCTGCGTACCTGATGTTACACGCTGCACAGCTCTGCAGACTCATCACCTCTGACCTCTCTTGGCGCACTCCCCAGCCAGCCAATCAGGAGCATGGCAGGCTCCTTTCACGTGAAAGGGAGCTGGGGCACTGCTGGGTCTGTTAACCCCTTCTGCTCCAGGTAACCCTTCATGCCCCAGTCCATGGGGGTACCACAATACCTCTCTCTTTCTCTCTCTCTCAGGCCTGTAAGTTTGGCGGAACGGGGTGGTACGGCGTACCGCTAAGATATATTCTGCCAGTACCCCGTACCGCCATAAAGCACTATACGGAAATGCTATCACTGTGCATGCGCAGGATCACGTGGTGATGTGCGTGCCGCACAGGACGGGTCCCGGGAGTCTCCAAAGCTGCGGCAGTCAGTTCTGACTGACTGCGGCGGCAGAAGAGGAGGAGGAGAACATGGCTGAGGCGCCGCGCAGCCTGACTCAGCACCCCGGATGGGAGTCAGCCATGGCATCCTCTGACTCTGGCAGTAGCCGCCACTGTCTCCGGGAGGACGGCGGGACACGTGACAGGGCGCCCAGTGCTTGTAGGCTGGATGGATGTAAACTAATGTAAGTTCTCTCCTCTTATGCTCATCTGTCTCCTCTCAACAATAGCTGCCTTTCATTTGATTTAACCACAGATGGCTGGGGGCTGCAGCTGCTGCTCAGTCACAGAAGTCTTGAGGATGGGGACAGCCTGGATGGATGTAAATTAATGTAACTACGCTATCTGGCACTGTGGGGGCATATATTTGTGGCACTATGGGGGCATATCTGGCACCGTGGGGGCATATCTGGCACCGTGGGAGCATATCTGGCACTGTGGGGGCATATCTGGCACTGTGGGGGCATATCTGGCACTGTGGGGGCATATCTGGCACTGGGGGCATACTTAGCACTGTGGGGGCATATGTGTGGCACTGTGGGGGCATATCTGGCACACCTAGAACTGTGGGGGCATATGTGTGGCACTGTGGGGGCATATCTGATACTGTGGGGGCATATCTGGCACTGGGGGCATACTTAGCACTTTGGGGCCATATGTGTGGCACTGTAGGGGCATATGAGTGGCACTGTGGGAGCAAATCTGGCACTGGAGGCATACCTAGAACTGTGGGGGCATATGTGTGGCACTGTGGGGGCATATCTGGTACTGTGGGGGCAAATCTGGCACTGGGGCCATACTTAGCACTGTGGGGCCATATGTGTGGCACTGTAGGGGCATATGAGTGGCACTGTGGGAGCATATCTGGCACTGGGGGCATACCTAGCACTGTGGGGGCATATATGTGTGGCACTGTGGGGGCATATATGTGTGGCACTGTGGGGGCATATTAGTAATGGACATCATCAGTTGTGTGGCAACGGCACAATGGGCATAATGTGTAATGGGCATTATGGCATGGGTAATATGTATTGGGTGTGTGATGTGTAACAGGCATTACTGTGTAAATTTTGTCCACGCGCCTTAGGCACGCAATATCTCTGTAGTTTATCTGTTCGTGTTCTAATGCTTTGTCATGTAGCCACTCCCCCTAGTGTCATGTGACCACGCCCATTTTTCGGGGCCCGCCTTCGGCGCGCAGGACAGTACCACTATGACATTTTTTATACTTGCACCACTGCTCTCTCTCCCCCTCACCCCCACCCCTCTATCTCTCTGCCCTCATTCCTGCCTACCTATGTATGTATGTATGTATGCTGTGTATGTATGTATGTAAGTATGTAAGACAAGGGGGGCTCCTAAAAATGACTATGTGCCAGATGTAATAGCGTCTGAGTTCGGCAGCAATGTGGATAGCTGTCCAAACTCAAAACAACATAATCATTTACAAGGCAGAAGCATGGCCACTGAACTCAGACGCTATTACATCCGGCCCATAATCTTTTTTTTTAGGAGCCTTTCCTTGTCTTAAGTACCCTGGGCCCCATGGAGCCTTAATCTGGCTCTGATGCATGGACTGTAGCTCTCACTGCCTATACAACCAGATTCTAATTCTGCACTAGCTCATTGATTCTTTTACTGGTTTCTGAACCACACATGTGCAAAAGTGGATATTGTGGATTTACAGTACATCCAAAGACACTTTGTATAGGTGTTTTTTCTAGTTTGTACTTTGACCCTATTAAATAAAGATTTCAAATGGTGTATGCAGTGTAACTTGTTGCAGATATAGCCAATAGTTTTTTTCAGTGATAAAAAAAGGAATATGTTCTCTTATTCAAGATAGGTGCACTTTGTAAATTCTTCTTAATTGCATTTTATTGCATTTATAATGCCCCCCCCCCCCCCCCACCTGAGATTAGAATCACTTCATTGGCCATGTATACTCTGGTATACTAGGATATTTTTGTGGATACAGTGCAGCTTCAAGCATGGTAGAAGAGGGATGACAGGACATATATACATACATTGGATCAGTTGCGCATACAAATGTCAAATCACATATTATGATTTGCAAGGTTAGACAGAGCAGTTAGGTGTTTCGATTAGCAGTATCTTAGAGTACATTGTTCAATAGCTGAATAGGTATCGAAAGAAGCTTTTAGCTGTTCTTGCCGACTTGGCAGAGATGGACCTGAAGCATCTATCTGATGGGAGAAGATCAAACAAGTTATTACCAGGATGAAGTTTGTCCACCACGATCTTCCAGCTCGCTTCTTGACCCTGCTTAAGTATTGTTCCATTACAGGGGATCGTCTTTCCCAATAATATTCTCTGCTGTCCTCACCACTCTTTGCAGGCTTCATTTGTCAGATTCATTGGTCCCTCCATACCAGACTGTAATAGAGGAGCATAGAATGAACTCCACGATAGCAGTGTAAAAGAGCTGCTGAGGAATGTTGAATTTTTTCAGTTGCCTAATGAAGAACAGCCGCTGTTGCGCACCAGTGCTGATCGTACCTATGGCAGATGTGAAGGCTCCGGCTTTCACCACCTGTTTCTGTGCCGTCAAGAAGTCCACAATCCAGGAGCAGGTAGATTCTGGAACTCCTAGGGCGAGAAGTTTTGGCTGTAGGATAGCGGGGGCAATTGTGTTCAATGCCGAGCTGAAGTCGTTGAATAGGACCCTTGCATAGGTGCCTGGATGATTCCAGGATATAATGCAGCTCTAGATTGATTGCATCCTCGATGCTTCTGTTTGCTCGGTAGGCGAACTGCAGGGGATCAAGATGGATGCTGGTCACTTCCCTCAGATGGTTCAGTACCAGTCTTTGGAATGCCTTCATGACCACTGATGTTAGTGCAACTGGCCTGTAGTCATTTAAATCCTTTACAGCCGACTTCTTGGGAACCAGAATAATAACTGAGCGTTAGAAGCAGGCGGGGACCCCACTCGTTTCCAGTGAGATGTTAAAGATCACAGTGACGATGGGTGCAAGCCACGTTGCACAGGTCTTAAGGGTAGATGGCGACACTATATCAGGACCTGCAGCCTTCCGAAGTCTGACCCTTTTGAACAAAGCTTCCACTTCCCCCTGGTCCACCTGCAAGACCTCGGAGTGCCGGTCAGGGTGGTGTGGTGGTGGAGCCGCCTTACTATGGTCAAGGGAATGGGAGATGTATATAAGTTTTGAGCTGTGTTGTGAATAGTCTGATGCACTAAATGGAACAAACTTTAAAGTGGTCAGTGCGTACGGGGCTCTACAGCAGCATTTGGCAGCATGTCAACAACAATAAACATGGTTGGAAGGTATGTTAATACCAAATGTGAGTTAAATTTGCTGTTTTTTTTTTTTTTTGCAGTCCGGAAAACTCGATCCTCATTATCCTAAAGTTTGTGGCCACAAAGGAAATGTGTTGGACATCAAGTGGAATCCCTTTGATGACTATGTAATCGCTTCCTGTTCAGAGGATGCATCTGTAAGTCAATTAAAGATTATATTTGATTGGTTACAAAAAAATGGTAGTTCATGGATGCTGAAAACTCTTTGGAACTGGGAAAAGATGTAGATGTGACTGATATTTGAATTCATATTAATATAATAATATAAAAATAAGAAATGGAAGCACTTTAGCATGGCATAACTGGTTGTCGCTCTGATATGGCACAGTATGAAAATGGGACACTGTAATGTGGGATAATCTGAACTGGGGATACTGTGTGGCATAATATGTACCGGTATCCCTACAATGTGACATAATGTAAACTAGGGAGCTACTATGCAACATAATATTAATTAGGACACTACTATGGTTCAGTAAATGAATCGAGACACTCTTCTGAGGCATAAAATTAAAAACTGCAGATAGATGTTTCTAAAGAAGCAAAATGTGTATGTGTTAGGGGCAGAAAAGTGTATATTTTGGTGGGGGCCATATTTGCAGGGGGTGCAGTATTATGGGCACAGTGCTAAGGCATTATTTGGAATGATCGGGCAATGATCCCGGCATTCTATATATATTTATTTATTTATTAACAGTTTCTTATATAGCGCACACATATTCCACAGCGCTTTACAGAGAATATTTGAACATTGAAATCAGTCCCTGCCCCAGTGGAGCTTACAATCTATATTCCCTACCACATGTACACGCACACACAGGGTTAATTTGTTGGGAGCCAATTAGCCTTCCAGTATATATTTTTGGATTGTGGGAGGAAACCGGAGTACCCGGAGGAAACTCATGCAAGTACGGGGAGAATATAGAAACTCCGCACAGTTAGGGCCAACTCCTTTTTCACAGAGGTTGGCCTTTGGACTAGTGCCAGGGGCTTGAGCTCCATCTGTTCTGCCCATGCTACACTCCTGACTTATAGTACCCATACAGTGGCAATGAATTGCTGCAGTGTCCTAATGACCAGGTAGGGGAATAGAGCATATTAAAGCTGTAGAATACTCCCCGTTGGGATTGTGGGAATCAGGCATTTTTAACCTGTATAATTTCCCCAATGGAATACTGATTATTGCTGCTGATTAGGGAATTGTGGTAGTTGATATATGGGTGCCATTAGTTAACTAAATATATATGGGTCATGTGTTACTTATATGAGTGGTGACATGACATGTAGCTTAAGTTTACATTTACTTCGGTCTAGATTACCATGGTAACACCAGATAAAAATATGCATTTTCTAAGTCAGACACGCTTGTCTTTTTATGACCTTGATAAACAACTCTGTTGCGTAATTTGAACTGGTAATGCAGAAGATTCATTTTATGACTTCTAATTACATGTACTTACATGCTTGTATTAATTTATATTACAGCTGTGTAAAGTGATTATACGTAACATACTAATCTATAATGTCTAAAGTCTGTTGTAAAAATTACACAATATTGGCAGCCCGAAATAGTAACAAGTTCTGGACACTGCACAAACACTGTTTACTTTATGCTGTGTACTCAGTGAGACTCAGACTAATGGGTAATTTTGATTATCCAATTTTGGACTACTGGACTTAATGTTGTGTACACACAGGCCGATGTGGCGGCTGGCAATATCAATTCGTAATCATCAGTGGCAGGTACCCGGCGGGGTTGCTGGCATCGCCTGGCATAGATACTGAAATATTCCTTCTCAAATGCACAAAACCATGTGCACTGCAGGGGGGGGGGGGAGGAATTTGCCTTTGCTAGTGAACCAGAATAAGAGCCATAATCTCTCTGCTGCAGCTCTCAGTTGAGATAGACACGCATACACACACACACACACACACACACACACACACACACATACATACACACACACTTTGCATGATATACAAATCTGCAGCTGACACACCAGGAATTAGTGATGGCCACAGAACAGAGAAGCATTATGGGAAGAAAAGCCTGTAGGCAAAGTCACACACAAATGAAGTTACATACAGTATTGATTAGTTTATTGTTAAACAATAGACAGAGAGTATGGTTGTGGCTGCCCCTGATCTCACATGGAAGCAGCTGATTGATTTGTAAAAAAAAATACAAAGAATACACCGGAAGCCCCGAAGGAGACAGAAATTACACAATTTTTTTTTTAATGTAAACTGTGGTAGAAGACCACAGTAAATATAAATTCTTGAGAAGACTGAAACAAAATAGCAGTATATACCCTCGCACGCACATCTCAGGTCACGCACCCCAGTATATACCGCCGCACGCGCATTCCGGGTCACGCACCCCAGTACATACCCCCGCACACACATTCTGGGTCATCCCAGTATATACCCCTGCACGCACATCCCGGGTCACCCCAGTATATACCCCTGCATGCATACCCCAGGTCACCCCAGTATATCCTCCTGCACGCACATTTCAGGTCACACACACCAGTATAAACCCCCGCACGCAGGTCACGTACCCTAGTATATACCCCCACACACACATCCCAGGTCACCCCAGTATATACCCCTGCAAGCACATCTCGGGTCACCCCGGTATATGCTCCTGCACGCACACCCTAGGTTGCCACATTACACACACCGCAGTGCACCCCAGTACATATCCCCACAAGCATACCCCGCAGCTCAGTACATCCCCTCCGGTGCATACCACGGGTCACGCAGCCAACAGAGACTCGCACACATGCCACACAGGAAGTAGCCGGCCCCAGCTCTCCTCCTCCCCCCAGATATATAGTGTCTGCAGTCCTGACCCGGAGCCACCAGAGGGGAAGAATCTAGCAGCGGGGAGCGAGCGGGCAGGGGGGACAGCCGTCGATGCACGGCTCTGGCGCCCAGTAACCTTTTGGTGCCCGGAGCTTTAGCTCTGCCCTCTCTACGCTCCTGTTTAATCCCCAGGTTTCAATTCTGTTGTAAGCAATGATGAAAAATGGCAGATGTGTCTGTCTGCACAGTGGTGTAACTTGAAATTTTGCATCCATCCTAGAAAAGTTTCTGATGCCTCCCCCATCCCCCATACATCATTTATATATATTTTTTTATCTGCATGCTCATTGCACAGGGTTTCTTGCTCATTGCCAGGGGTTACATGCTCCATGCCAGGGGTTACAGGTGTTTCATGCTCATTGCAAGGGGTAGGCGCTCACAGCGTGCCAGCACTACCAGAATCCAGCACTTCCGTGTAGTGCTGAATGGGCTGCGCTCCCGTGGCAGATGCTAGAGGTCCAGTAGCACCTCTGGCATTTGTCTCATCCAAGGCGGTGACCTTTTTTGGTGGGCCTTTTTTAAGCATAGACGCATGGTGTGATGATAGTCTGATGATAGAGAACCTGCACTCCTGTGGCATTGGCTCTCCCTTGTCAGCGATTGGGCTGCAGTGGTGTTTATACAACTCTTTGCCTGCATGTTCATCACAGCTATGATATACTGTCATATATACTGTATGTACTCGCATGATGAGGGCCCAGCACAGGGCGCGGAGCCCAGCATGTAAAGTGATCACAGTTATGCACCATAGAGAAAACTGCACCTGCAGAGGTAAGGTTAGCCCCCTGCCTTTGCAGCCTGGTTAGGGACACTTACTGTTCTCATTTAGCACGTGGAAGGTAATGCATGGAAAAGTTCCAAATATGGGACACATTGTGAAAAAGTCATGTCAACCTTTCCATGTGTCGACATTTTGCTTGTGTTGACATTTTGTCTACATCGACCTTGTGCATGTCGACCTTTTGTCAATTTCAACCTTGTGCATGTTGACCTTTTGGTGTCGACCTATTGACTGTCAACCTAGACATTGTCTTTCAGCCGTCTGGATACCACCCGTATGTGTTTACTGCAGGGAACTGCACTGGGATAACTTGAACGGACGCAAAGTAGAAAAAAAACAGATACAATTCACACCTTTCAACTGTCCCGATATTAGCAGAACAGTTACTATATTTTATTTTCTGACTGTGCCACATCCCATCTGCAGGCAGAAGTGTCCCGGGGTGGGGGCGGTGGGGGGAAGTTAAGTGTCCCCCTTTCACTCGCTCCTCTGCTCAGAGCAGTGGTTAAAAGACACTGTGCGCATGCTCACATTGGGCCAGATTCTCTAAGCTTCAAAAGTGATAAAATGGAGAGTGATAAACAGCCAGCCAATCAGTTCCTGTCTGACATTTTTCAAACACAGTCTGTGACATGGCAGGTAGGAGCGGATTGGCTGGCTATTTATCACTCTCCATTTTGAAGCTTAGAGAATCTGGCCCATTGTCTGTTCATTGAACCGAGGGACAGGGGGCATGGGCAACAGCTCATAAAGCTCTGGCCATGCCCCCACAGCAGTTAAAATGGGGGGAGTGGCCTTGTGGAAAGTGCCACAATCATATGCCACACCCAAAGTCCATGAGGCCATTCCCTGCATTTGTCCTACAAGTTGGGAGCTATGCAAACGTGTTTTTACTGCAAAAGCAGTAGAGGGTACCTGCAGGGCCAGTGTAAAGGCCCCCATACACTATGCGATTTTGGTCCGATTTCATCCGATTTCGGCACTTGGTGCCGATAATCGGATGAAATCGGCCCAAAATCGTATGTGTGTGATATCTGATCCGATCCGATGCGCGGTCCCGTGCGCATCGGACCGGATCAGGGAGGTCGGACGGTCTGTACATACGATCACGTCCGACCTCCCTGTATGCATATGCCTGCCACCTGACAGGTATATGCATGCAGACACCGGGCGGGCAGCGGGTCCCTGAGCACCGGCTGACTGACCTGGCCGGGCGGTGGTGCGTGCGGGCAGCGGGCAGCGGTGGTGGGGGCGGGCGGCGGGTGCGGTGAGCGCTGCTGACCTGGCCGGGCAGTGTACTTACACATAGCAGCAGCGGGGACGGGCAGCACAGTGGCGGCTATTATATTTTTAAAATACTTGTCAAATGACCGGCCGCTCTCTGATTGGCTGAGAGCTCTCCGGCCAATCAGAGAGCGGCCGGTCATTTGACAAGTATTTTCAAAATATAATAGCCGCCACTGCGCTGCCCGTCCCCGCTGCTGCTATGTAAGTAAGTACACTGCCCGGCCAGGTCAGCAGCGCTCACCGCACCCGCCGCCCGCCCCCACCACCGCTGGCCGCCCCCACCACCACCGCTGGCCGCCCCCACCACCACCGCTGGCCGCCCCCACCACCGCAGCCACCGCTGCCCGCCGCCGCTGCCCGCCCCCACTACTGCCGCTGCCCGCCCCCACTACTCCTCACCGCCCTGCAGCTCCCCGGGTTTTTTTTAACATGGGATAAATCGCATGCGATTTATCCCATGTAAAAAATGGCACATCAAGTGCCAAATTGTATGTGAGCCTCCCGGGGAGCTGCCGGGCGGCTCGCAGGTAAATTGGGTCCGACTTGTCCCTAGGACAAGTCGGCCTAATGTATGGGGGCCTTTAGGCTTCTCAGCACCCTAGGCTGAACATCAGCCTACTGCCCCCCCCCCCCCCCCATACTGCTACCAATACCCACTTTCCAACCCCTTAACGCATACTTGAATAAGATTCGGGAATGTCAGGGAGACTCCCAAAAACCGTGTGGTCATCCCAGCCCCCTGGGAAGGTCTCCCTATGCCACCCACAACAGAGTACAGGGGGCAGCAAATTAGGGAAGTATGCCTCAAGGGAAAGTATGGAGGTGAGGTCTTAGAAGTTCCACAGCAGTCACCTGCATTATGTACAACAAGGATCCTCATAGACATCCCTGATTTTTTGATAGGCAGACTTGGTGGCACCTCCCCAGATCCCGGCGCCCTAGGCAGCTGCCTAAAGCTGCCTAATGGTAGAGCCGGACCTGGGAACCTGAGTTTAGTCAGCATACATACTGTACAAAGCAATTGTGTGTCCTTTTAAGGGATTTGAATAGATTGCTTTGAAAATTACCCTACATCACTCCGTGTGTAAGGGACATAGCGATTGCGATGCGCAGCCCCGTGCAGCGCTATCACAGAGCGATCTAGATCAGGCATGCATGATAAATCTAGTCAGATCGCCAGTGTTCCCACTGGAGAACACTGGCCCTGACATATCGCTCAGCACACATCACTGACGCCTCGCTGTGTGCTGAGCGATCTTGCTGAGTGATCTACATCTCTCAGATCACTCTGCAACATTGCCACATGTGTAGGCCCCCTAACTGCTGCTGGTAGACATAATTTTGTCACTGCCACTCTGAATCTATATACACTGTCCAATCCTTTCCAGATGCATGCCTGGGTATATGGCCAGCATTAGCAGCAGTTTCCAAACAATTCACCATAAAAAGGGGAGGAGAGGTATTATTATCGACATTATTATTTATAAAGTGCAGACCAAAGTCTGATGGCATTTGTAGCTGTAATGTTTATTCTAGTTAAAGAAATCATAGGTGTTGATTATGAAAACAAAAGAAAGAAAAATAAATCGACATGAAGGGATATGATATGTGTCTGGTTTTACTCCATTACATTTAGGAAAAATTATATTATTATCATTTTTATTATTATTAATTCTTATTTTATGACATAGTAGGCAGTATAGCCCTGTACACACAGTAAAATTCTAGCAAGAATCGCCAGGGATATGGTTGCTGAGCGACCATATCCCCGTGCGTATAGGGTGACTGTCGCCTGGAGTGCACTCCCGCGACCAGCCCTGAAACATCGCTGGCCGTAGGAGCATGCTCCTGCGACCAACGGCTTCCCACAGGGATAAGCTGTTTCCCCCTGCAGCTTCCCCGGCAGTGTCTTCCTTTTCATCAGTGAACATTTCTGGTCGCTGATGAAAACAAGACACATAGGGGCAGATTTATTAAGCTCGGTGAAGTGATAAATTGTCTGGTTTTATCACCGGTCAATCAGCCCCTACCTGTCACAGTTAGGAGCTGATTGGCCGGTGATAAAAAACAGACAAATTATCCCTTCACCGAGTTTAATAAATCTGCCCCTGAGCAATATATTGCTCCGTGTGTATAGAGCTTATGAAATATTGTTGTTGTTTGTGGTTATTATTAATGGGGAAATATATATTTTTTAAATTACAATTTGTACCCTAACAGGTCAAAATTTGGGATATTCCGAAACCTTGCTTATCCAAGAACATAACTAATGCCAGGAAAGAGCTTTTGGGTCACTCTAGAAGAGTTGGCCTCATTGAATGGCATCCTACAGCTAGCAATATAATATTCAGCACTGCCTATGATTACAAGGTAAGGCATTTCACTTTTCTACCTGGGTCTATGAAGGAAACATTCCTCAATGTATCTATATGGAATAACTGGAAATGTAACAAACTAGCTTACTTCATACCTCCCAACAGTCCCGATTTTAGCGGGACAGTCCCGATTGTCAGGGCAGGTCCCGCTGTCCCACCCGCGGGCGGCAGTGTCCCGCGGTGTGGGGGGGGCTCTTGGGAGTCCCCCCTGTCAGCTGCTAAGCAGCGGGGAATAAACGCTGTGCGCATGCGCACAGCGTCTATTCCCGCAGCCAGGGGGCTGGGGGCATGGCTAGAGGCTCACAGAGCCTCTGGGTCATGCCCCCATAGCGGCAAAATGGGGGCGTGGCCTCGCGGGAGAGCCGCGAGTACAGGCCATGCCCCAAATTAGGCCACGCCCCCACGAAAATTCCACCGCGCCTTCGGCGCGCAGCAGCAGCGTCCCGCCTGCTGGGCTGCCAAAGTTGGGAGGTATGTTACTTTCATAAACTAGTACTATGAGATGGTGCTGGAATTAGCATTAAAGGAAAGATGTGTGTGTGTGTATATATATATATATCTATCTATATAGATATATAGATAGATAGATCACACAGGCATTAGGGGGCATACACATGGGGCAATTTAAGCCCCATTTCTGAGTGATCTGACTAGATTGCTTAGAAATGCAGCACAGATCACTCTGTGTGTATACCCCCCAGCAATGGCGGTGTGCGATCCCACCAGTGTTAGACAGTGCATGCCTTGTCCATCCAACTTAGATCAAGGGGTTTTGCTATATGCATAGACAAAACACTGCTCAGCTCTGATTGCTCAGCACACATTGCGGGTGCATCACATGTGTGCAGTGATGTGCGCTGAGTGATCTGTGCTTAGGCAGCTCGCTCAGCACGGGGCACCCATCACCCCATGTGTACGGGGCTTTAGCTAGGTTCAGATCTGAAATAACTTTACATGATAAAAAAAAACCTCTGACCACTATCTCCTCACATGACAGAACATGAGATATATCACATTGTGTTTACATTTACTGTGCAGCTGGATGTAAGACTTGTTCTTGTTACATGGGTACTGTGTATAGTTTTGTGGGGGAAATAGACGTGCATCGAGTTCCATGCAAAGGATAGCTGTATTAGAGAAACTGTATAAATGGTATACATGGCAGGTAACGGACTGTTTGGTTATTTTCGCAGATCATGATATGGAATCTTGACAACGACGACCCAATAATTTACAGTCCTGTCAGGACGATAGAGTGTCATAAAGATGTCATTCTCTCGCTATCATTCAACATAGATGGAAGCCTTTTAGCTACCTCTTGCAAAGATAGAAAAATTAGAGTAATTGATCCCCATAAAGGACACGTTATACAGGTTTGCATGTTACCATTATTTAATCAGTGTACACTATGAACATTTACTTCTGCTTCTGAATGTCAGACAGGACACGGAGTTTCTAACAATTCTTGCGTATTCTTTTTAATCTTTTAAGGTCAGTTTACACTCCGAGTGACCTTTCCTCAAAATAATGACATTTATTTTTGTCTTGGACTGTTTACTAAATGTACAGTATCAGGAGTTACAATTATTGGACTAGAGAGGTATGATAAAGTCACAGAGGCGGACCTACCCATTATGCTGCCTGCTGTGTAAACTGAAATAATTTCCTTCTTATCTGCTACACAACATATTGTACACATTTAGAGAAATGCAATTCTTCAATATAAATCGCCGTCCTTGTATTTATTATTCAACTGTTAATGTTTAGACTTTAAAGGCATCAATATGGTGGCTGAGTCTGCTACCTACAGTATTAGAGTACAGAAGGGCTATTTCAGTTATGGATGATGCTCATTATGGCAGTGTTAGGCTGCACAACATATTTTCCCTTTCATGGCCCTGTCAGCATGCCCTTTGAACTGTCCCTGTGCAGCATATGTAAGCAGGTTTAACAATAGAACTCATTGTTACCAATGTTGGCATACCCAGTCAAGTCTTTACTTGGGTTTGGGTCTACTGTGTTACAGTGTTCTGACTGCATTCTGCTCTATTTTGCACATTTAATACATTGGGCAGTATTCAATGAGGCTGATTCGCCATGTTCTACGGCAAATGTGTGCTATTTTCATGCTCTAAGGTGAATCTTTTTACTGAAAAAGTGAATCACCCTATTCAACGTGCAATAGTCGACGACGGCAAACCGTGAATGACGGACAATTCACCGTCTGATAGTCTCCGCAATTCGCTATGGTTATTAAATGGGTTTTTCAATGTGATTCGCCCTGAGTGTATTCAATGATCAGATGGCGAATTGCTTTCTAAGTGATTTTCGCTGTGTGTCACCGTGTAGCAATCGCCATCTTTTTATGGTGAACTGGAATGTGAACTTTGAAAATAAAGTTGTTGTTTTTCAGGAATTTTATTATGTGAAGGGGCATGCTATTTTATTCATGTGCTTACAGCACATGAATATATATTTAATTAAAATATATATATATTTTTACACATAACAGCCAGCAGGGGTCCGGGAGCCGCTCATTACATATTCATATATTCACTGCTCCCGATCATTACATATGCACGATCAGGAGCAGTGCAAGCGGTTCCCTACCTGGTCCTCTGCTAGCTCTCCCGGGGCAGCTTGTGCTGCCTGGGTTCCAGGGAGCCCTACTTCCCCACATACATTCTGGGGCAGGCAGGGAGACTTCCATCTCCCTGCCTGCCACTGTTCCCCGTCTCCCTGTGGCGTCCACCGCAGGGGTTAAGAATCGCCATCAGGTGCAACGAGCCCTTGCGGCATTGAATACTGTGACAATGATGGCTGGCAGCGAAGGCTCCAGCCCTCCAGAACACGGCGACAGTGCAGCGAATCCTAAACAGGATTCGCTGCACATGCCGATTAATGTCATTGAATACTGCCTATTGTAAAAAAAAAAAGGACATCCAATAAACCATGAATAAAGATAAAATCCTTAAACATTAAATGCATATGCACTCACAAATGGACTTCTTTCCTAGTAGCTTTGCACCTTGTTCACCCTTTTCCAAGTATCCATTAAATACCTATGTTTTACAAAATTAAACATTTAAGAAAAACTCCCTAGAAATTATGCTTTTGCCTTTGAGGGTGACATACCAAAGTACTTTTATGGCAGGGTTATACATAAGGGATACAAGGTTCCTTGTTTAAATTGACCATCCCTAAACACTTATGGTCATCCCAATGCCACTATTTTTATTGTGTTAACTGACTGTCTACGAGTTGCCTGTCAACATTTTGTTGATATGTATCATAACTGTTTTATTTATTAATGTCATCCTTTTGGCTACATACCATTCTGGGTAGGTTTTTCTATTTAATGTACCCTACATGGTAGCCTCAGTCTGCTTTGAGTAAGCATCACCTGGTGTAAGCTACAGTGCATATATATGTGGTGTCTTTAAGATCATACCAGTAAAATATTCCTTATGTCCTGGCACAAATATACTGCATGCTTGTTTTTATGGTGTTGTAATGTCATGACTAGGCAAACATTGCATATACTGTACATACACTTCACTCTCACTTTAATAACAGCTTGTCATAATATGATGCTTATCAGACTTGTGATCGTGTTACAGGAGTCGGACGGCAAGTCTCACAAAGCCAGCAAAGTTTTGTTTCTGGGAAACACGAAAAGACTAATCTCGACTGGGACATCCCACTGGAACAACAGACAAGCTGTCCTTTTGGATCAAGTACGTCTATAAACTATCACACAACACAAAAGTTCTGAGACTGTACGGGGACTACATGATATTACATTACATTAGCCAACATTAAAATATGGCTCAGACAGCAAACACCTAGTTATACTCCAATATACTTAGTATTCTCTAAAGTATATCAGTCATAATGTGACATTATGAACTAACGATGTGTTATGTTGACTGAAATAATATAGTTAGTAGTACAGATTGAGTATCCCTTATGCTCGGGAGCAGAAGCATTTTGGATGGCGGATTATTACGTATTTCAGAATACTGTTATATTTCGATGATGTATCTTGAGGACGGGACCCATGTGTGAACACAAAATGCATTAATGTTGTATAAACACATCAAATATTCACAAATATATATTATTTGTGCATGAAACAAGGGCCCTGATTCTAGTTTGATCGCTCCCCTGCACGTTTGGACAGGGGTGTGATGTTTAGTGACTGCGCATGTACATTTATGCGCATGTGCAGCTGCATTATGTGAGCCGGTGCTCATGGACAGCAGTGCGGGTGGGGGCGGTGGGCTGTGGTCGAGCCATGGGAACGCCCAGCGTTCCGTGGGCATTCCTATGGAACGCTGGGTGTCTTAGATCTGCAAGCGCTTGCAAAATCATTCAATGGTCGGCGTGTGAGGCAGAGGGCTTGCGTTCATGTGGGCGGCGTTTAGATGACCCACAAAGCTGCAAATTTTGCAGCTTTGTGGGTCAACCAGAATCACCCCTAAGGTTTCAAAACATTTAACAAAGTTTGTGTACAATCTTATGCAAAGAATGTGAATGCTAAGCAATCAATTACTTGCACATATTTAGTGCCAGTTACATATCGTGTCCCCAGTAGTGCCAGTTACATTTCATATCCCCAGTAGTGCCAGTTACAGATGTTCCCAGTAGTGCCAGTTACATATCATGTCCCCAGTAGTGCCAGTTACATATCGTGTCCCCAATAGTGCCAGTTACATATCGTGTCCCCAGTAGTGCCAGTTACAGATGTACCCAGTAGTGACAGTTACATTTCATATCCCCAGTAGTGCCAGTTACATATTGTGTCCCCAGTAGTGCCAGTTACAGATGTACCCAGTAGTGCCAGTTACATATCATGTCCCCAGTAGTGCCAGTTACATATCATATCCCCAGTAGTGCCAGTTACATATCATGTCCCCAGTAGTGCCAGTTACATATCGTGTCCCCAGTAGTGCCAGTTACATATCGTGTCCCCAGTAGTGCCAGTTACAGATGTACCCAGTAGTGACAGTTACATTTCATATCCCCAGTAGTGCCAGTTACATATTGTGTCCCCAGTAGTGCCAGTTACAGATGTACCCAGTAGTGCCAGTTACATATCATGTCCCCAGTAGTACCAGTTACATATCATATCCCCAGTAGTGCCAGTTACATATTGTGTCCCCAGTAGTGCCAGTTACAGATGTACCCAGTAGTGCCAGTTACATTTCATATCCCCAGTAGTGCCAGTTACATATCGTGTCCCCAGTAGTGCAAGTTACAGATGTCCCAGTAGTGCCAGTTATATTTCATACCCCCAGTAGTGCCAGTTACAGATGTTCCCAGTAGTGCCAGTTACATATCATGTCCCCAGTAGTGCCAGTTACATATCGTGTCCCCAGTAGTGCCAGTTACATATCGTGTCCCCCAGTAGTGCCAGTTACAGATGTACCCAGTAGTGACAGTTACATTTCATATCCCCAGTAGTGCCAGTTACATATTGTGTCCCCAGTAGTGCCAGTTACAGATGTACCCAGTAGTGCCAGTTACATATCATGTCCCCAGTAGTGCCAGTTACATATCATATCCCCAGTAGTGCCAGTTACATATTGTGTCCCCAGTAGTGCCAGTTACAGATGTACCCAGTAGTGCCAGTTACATTTCATATCCCCAGTAGTGCCAGTTACATATCGTGTCCCCAGTAGTACAAGTTACAGATGTCCCAGTAGTGCCAGTTATATTTCATACCCCCAGTAGTGCCAGTTACAGATGTTCCCAGTAGTGCCAGTTACATATCTTGTCCCCAGTAGTGCCAGTTACATATCATATCCCCAGTAGTGCCAGTTACATATCGTGTCCCCAGTAGTGCCAGTTACAGATGTACCCAGTAGTGACAGTTACATTTCATATCCCCAGTAGTGCCAGTTACATATTGTGTCCCCAGTAGTGCCAGTTACAGATGTACCCAGTAGTGCCAGTTACATATCATGTCCCCAGTAGTGCCAGTTACATATGTCCCCAGTAGTGCCAGTTACATATCATATCCCCAGTAGTGCCAGTTACAGATGTACCCAGTAGTGCCAGTTACATTTCATATCCCCAGTAGTGCCAGTTACATATCGTGTCCCCAGTAGTGCCAGTTATATTTCATACCCCCAGTAGTGCCAGTTACATATCTTGTCCCCAGTAGTGCCAGTTACATATCATATCCCCAGTAGTGCCGGTTACATATCGTGTCCCCAGTAGTGCCAGTTACAGATGTACACAGTAGTGCCAGTTACATTTCATATCCCCAGTAGTGCCAGTTACAGATGTTCCCAGTAGTGCCAGTTACATATCATGTCCCCAGTAGTGCCAGTTACATATCGTGTCCCCAGTAGTGCCAGTTACATATCGTGTCCCCAGTAGTGCCAGTTATATTTCATACCCCCAGTAGTGCCAGTTACAGATGTTCCCAGTAGTGCCAGTTACATATCTTGTCCCCAGTAGTGCCAGTTACATATCATATCCCCAGTAGTGCCAGTTACATATCGTGTCCCCAGTAGTGCCAGTTACAGATGTACCCAGTAGTGACAGTTACATTTCATATCCCCAGTAGGGCCAGTTACATATTGTGTCCCCAGTAGTGCCAGTTACAGATGTACCCAGTAGTGCCAGTTACATATCATGTCCCCAGTAGTGCCAGTTACATATGTCCCCAGTAGTGCCAGTTACATATCATATCCCCAGTAGTGCCAGTTACAGATGTACCCAGTAGTGCCAGTTACATTTCATATCCCCAGTAGTGCCAGTTACATATCGTGTCCCCAGTAGTGCCAGTTATATTTCATACCCCCAGTAGTGCCAGTTACATATCTTGTCCCCAGTAGTGCCAGTTACATATCATATCCCCAGTAGTGCCGGTTACATATCGTGTCCCCAGTAGTGCCAGTTACAGATGTACACAGTAGTGCCAGTTACATTTCATATCCCCAGTAGTGCCAGTTACAGATGTTCCCAGTAGTGCCAGTTACATATCATGTCCCCAGTAGTGCCAGTTACATATCGTGTCCCCAGTAGTGCCAGTTACATATCGTGTCCCCAGTAGTGCCAGTTACAGATGTACCCAGTAGTGCCAGTTACATTTCATATCCCCAGTAGTGCCAGTTACATATTGTGTCCCCAGTAGTGCCAGTTACAGATGTACCCAGTAGTGCCAGTTACATATCATGTCCCCAGTAGTGCCAGTTACATATCATATCCCCAGTAGTGCCAGTTACATATTGTGTCCCCAGTAGTGCCAGTTACAGATGTACCCAGTAGTGACAGTTACATTTCATATCCCCAGTAGTGCCAGTTACATATCGTGTCCCCAGTAGTGCAAGTTACAGATGTCCCAGTAGTGCCAGTTATATTTCATACCCCCAGTAGTGCCAGTTACAGATGTTCCCAGTAGTGCCAGTTACATATCTTGTCCCCAGTAGTGACAGTTACATATCATATCCCCAGTAGTGCCAGTTACATATCGTGTCCCCAGTAGTGCCAGTTACAGATGTACCCAGTAGTGACAGTTACATTTCATATCCCCAGTAGTGCCAGTTACATATCGTGTCCCCAGTAGTGCCGGTTACAGATGTACCCAGTAGTGCCAGTTACATATCATGTCCCCAGAAGTGCCAGTTACATATCATGTCCCCAGTAGTGCCAGTTACATATCATATCCCCAGTAGTGCCAGTTACAGATGTACCCAGTAGTGCCAGTTACATTTCATATCCCCAGTAGTGCCAGTTACATATCGTGTCCCCAGTAGTGCAAGTTACAGATGTCCCAGTAGTGCCAGTTATATTTCATACCCCCAGTAGTGCCAGTTACATATCTTGTCCCCAGTAGTGCCAGTTACAGATGTACCCAGTAGTGTCAGTTACAGATGTCCCCAGTAGTGCCAGTTACATATCATGTCCCCAGTAGTGTCAGTTACAGATGTCCCCAGTAGTGCCAGTTACATATCATGTCCCCAGTAGTGCCAGTTACAGATGTCACCAGTAGTGCCAGTTACATTTCATATCCTCAGAAGTGCCAGTTACAGATGTCCCTAGTAGTGCCAGTTACATATAATGTCCCCAATAGTGCAATTTACAGATGTCCCCAGTAGTGTTTTTGGCTAAAAAAAAGCTGATGGTTTTCAATCATTTGGATAACCAATATCCGGATAAGGGATACTGAACCTGTACTGTCATGTCCACATTTATGATTGGTGGCTACTCCTTAGATCTATTTATTTGAATTATTATTGAAAACTGGGGATATTCTTTTGATTGTGACTTTGCTTCATAATGTATATGCTTGTTAATTGTACAGTGGTGCTAGGAATGATGTGCTGTATATATATCCATTTCCTTTGTTTTTTTTTTCAATCTTTTGCGTTTTATGATTTAAAGATGAGAAGAAATTGAGGCCTCCATAGGATATAAAATTGGACATAGAAGCCCTACTAGATATGTATCTTTGTATTGGTGGCTGATGGCAGCAGATATGGTTAGTGATGTACTGGCAAATTCATAATCACCATACAAAGTAAGAAGCCATTATTTGCCTGTGCCAGCCATTAAATGTATACTGTTTATACCTACCATATTGTCTATCCTCTGATTAGTGTGCCACCAAATATCCCACTCATACTGTACCTCATGCTCTGTTATGCTTTTCAAATATATCATTTTATGGATGTTGTCTCTTGTATAAATGTTGTTTCTTGTACATATCGAAGTGTCCTCATACATTATTGCCGCAGTCACACCAAACAGCCCTTCTCCATGTGCGTGGTCCTGTGCAACTCTCATTATGCCAAGCATCATTTTAGCATCTTTTAATGTTACCTCTTGGTCACAATGTGATGTGGCAAATCCACTTTAAAAGACTGCTTTGACTAATATAGGACACTTGTAGATCTGTGTGTGTATGAGGAAATTTGGATACTGCAAGCATTTATTATAACATCAATTAGTAAAGGTGATACCGTTCAAGTGTGTTTTTTACTCCCTGGGAGGTTGATCTATTATTTTAATTGTGTTTATGACTTATTGTGTATAATAAATTATATTATTTATATTATAAATAGTTTTTGAGTATTTTAGCTGTGTCTTTTTGGAGGCTGGCATCTCTCCCTTGTGGTGGCAGCTGAGAGATATATAATATCACACGACTGCTTGCCCTAGCGCCATAGACATTCCTTATACCCCTTTCACACCAGAAATGCAGAGACAAACCCGGGAATTAAATTCCAGGGACAAGCAGGGACATTCCCGGGTTGGGACCCATTCAAACATGCTTTTGAAGCAGGGACAATCCGGGTCGGAACCTTTCACACTGAACCCAGGATGACCCTGCATTTCTAGGAGAATAGCATTGAAAATGGCCTTTTTTAGGCTCACATTAGATTATTGATTATTCATTATTAAGACACAAAACATTTGTAGTGTTTCAGCCTTTGTTTACTTGTAAAAAAACAAATTAAAAGGCATATGAAAGCAGCTTCCCCTCTAATGATTAATAGCTCTCGAACCTCCTCATTTGTCCAAGACATGGCACACATTGCAGGCTTTCAGGGGTTAAAATGAACTTCTGGGGTCTGTGGTGCCACAGAACATGCACACTGTCTCCCTGCACGCTGTATGCTGTCTCTGGGCATGTCTGTGAGTGTCCACCACAACAGGAAGTTGCCCTGCTAGCAAATCAGCACTAGCAGAGGCAACACGGGAAGCAGGGACATGTCCCTGCACCTTTCACACCAGCCAGTAACCCTGGAAGGATCCGGGAGCAACCCTGCTACCTAGCAGGGTTGAATTGCCGGCAAATTAACCCGGGAATTTGTCCCTGGAACCTTTCACACCAGAGCTAGTCCCGGGTTGTTCCCGGACCCAACCCGGGAATTTAAGCTGGTGTGAAAGGGGTATTAATAGTACTGTGTGCAAATGAGTCTGAATCTGTATATGAAGTCGAACTAAGCAGTGCCGCAACTTTTTCTCACACCAGCGTCCCATTCATCTGCGACTTTGTACATGTTTAAAATATATTCCTATGTGGGTAAAGTCACACCCTGGCATCTCTGGTACTGATGAGTGGTAGTTAGCTGTGTCTGCAGTGTGAATATGGCATATATTTATAAAAGCCAGTATGCTTCATCATGGCTCACTGAAGTGGGTGGACTATTTGTGTACATGCATGCAAAACTAGCGTATTTTAGCATACGCACCCAGTGTATCTGTCTATATTGTTATCTCCACATGGCACAGATGAGCCCTCTAGTGGTGCTACCTGCATATGGCACACTGCATAAGCTTATGCTGAAAAGTCTGTTCTGGCATCCTCATATGAGACCAGCTTTAACTTGTTTCCCAGGAAACTGACACTATACACCAGCATGATGAATATAACAAGATAAACTCAGGGGTGAAATACAGAAATATTTTGCCAGGTTTAAGTGGTCTTTGCACTTTGTTGTTGCTATGGAACAGGAATCTAAGCTAGCATTACTGCACAGACCTGTGTGTAAACATGTCACTTACAGCTCAAAAAATGTTCCGAGGAAATTTGACAATAAAATGTCTCATTTTCAAAAATGTTTCAGTAGGCATAAAGTATGTGTGTATGTCAGCGTATTGTATAATGAAAAATCTAAGCATGTTTTAATGAGATAAATATATGCATTGTGTATTGATGCATACTTAACATAACAGTTTCTGTGTTTGGATGAAATTGCAGGATGACCTATCTGTGCCTTTACAAGAGGAGGATTTGGATGGCTCCTCAGGTCTGCTATTCCCCTTTTTTGACAGTGATACGAATGTGCTGTATTTAGTGGGAAAGGTAAGTGCTGTGGGCTTATAGAACACCCTTAGTTTACACATAATTTAAATGGTGACAAGTTAAAGGAACGAGCATGATAACCTGAATGGGATAATTGTTTCATAGGGAGAGGGCAATATTCGATACTATGAAGTCAATTCTCAGAAGCCTTACTTGCAATACTTGAATGAATATCGATCCCTCTTACCTCAGAAAGGAATTGGTGAGTTTATGGTCTTCATTTCATTATTTTAAAGCCTAGGTTAATTTAAACGTATGGATATGTGAGGGCAGAACAGCAATGCCCATATGGCACTTCTAGTAAATGCCAGAAGGGCTGATGGACTAGTTCAGCCACACAGAGACACAGGCTGCCCAACCACCTGACATACAAAAGGTCATGCCCCTGTGACCATGCTTACTACAGTATGCCAATGACCCCGTACAGTGACATGTAAATGACCAGCAATTAACTGTGTGGTTATGTTAACAAATAGTGAGAGATAGAGAAGTGTACATTTTATTCCATCTCTATATTATCAGTTTCTCTATATAATATCATCAGCTCAAGAACTGATACAGAGCTTTTTTTTCCCAAAGATATAACATTGCTATTAAATTGAATATACTAGCATATATTTAAAAAGTCAGTGTTCATGGTACATAAGTTCATATCTGCTGATGATCTTCAAACTTAACTTAAAGCATTCCTTGAAAGCTCACCTCTTCAGACAAGCTATCATATTCTAGAACCACCTGCATAACAATCATAACATATCCTACCCAATAACATCTTCACTATACAGTCCACACATGACCTAATTTATTTGTCTTTATTTGTTTTCCCATCCTCCTGACCCCCTATGCTGTTGACCATATCATACAGCCCATTTTGCAGAACCATTATCCGAGAGCAGCTACTCCTTGTGTATCAATGCCTATTTCCTTATAGATTGTAAGCTTGCAAGCAGGGACTTCCTACAGATGGAGCGCCTCTCGTTCAGCTCCGGGGATCACCAGAATGTCCCTGCTGTTGATGGCAGCCGGCAGAGAGGCGCTCCATCTGACTGGGATACGCGTGCGCCTCACACGTGCACGCATCCCAGTTGGAATCCCTGCCCGTCTCCGCTTTAAGGAGATGGGCAGAGTTAAGGGGGGGACAGTGCATGGAGACAATGGGGACTGACAATTAAAAAAAAAATCAATCATCTATGACAGGAGAATTAGTGTTGTATACCATGGCTAAATTACTTAATTTATGATTCCTTCGGTGTCAAGGGGTTTTTGACCAGGTAACTATTTCAGTAAGGTATTACAGGGTTCCCTTTGGACTGGTCTGGACAGTGTTATGAATGTGAGAGTTGCCTTAAAAAGAATTCAGCCCCCAATACAATTTACATTTTGCATCTTTTTCTAATCTTGAGAGAAGCTGGTGTATGTTTTTTGGAAACATACAGGGGTTACAGTGCCAGGGTACAAAGATAAATCTGAAACATTTAGCACTGAGTTCAGTCCAAATGTCACAGCATGATGCATAAATGAGCTTCAGAATACTTTCAAGCTCATTATTAGCTCTTAATAGATTATGACTTGTGTGTAGCAGAAATGGGATGCAGTTATAATCCCTGCGGTAGAAATCTCGGCGTTCAATATCACGATGCCGAAATCCCGACACTTTCTCCCTCTGTGGGTGTCCACGACACTCATATAGGGAGAATAAATTAGTGTGCCGAGTGCAGCGAGCCCGCAAGGGGGGCGATCCACGTCCCCTCCTTCTCGGGATTTCGGAGGTTGGGAATTTGACCGCTGGGATTCCAACCGCCGGAATTTCGTATCAAACCCGCAGAAACATGTTGTGGTGCAGTTGAAGTGAGTTGTGAACATTGGTACTTTTGTGGCATGCACCACTACTAGAACGTTTTATGTGACTGTCCCAGCCGCAGGCAGCAGTGTACCACAGGAGGACAGTTGGGATTCCCGCTTTTACCTACTGTTGTGCTTAGCAGAGCAGTGGGGAGTAGATGATGTGCACAGCAGATATTCACAGAGGCAGTGGTGGTCGGTGCATGGCCAGCAGCTGGCCATGCCTCCACAATTATGAAAATTAGGGCGTGGCTACAAGGCCATTTTTTGTGAAGCCACACCAATTCTTGGGTGCATGCATGGCTACCGCTGCCCACAGAAGTCCCGCTGACCAATATTAATAAATTAATTAATCAATGATGTGAGATATGCATAGCGTGAGTTATGGGACAAATATGCATCATACTTGTTGACTTCATGCTATTCCATCAAGTCCAAACATGTTATATTAAATTAAACCTTAATTTTTTATTTTTTGTTTATCTCAAAGATGATCAAATCCAAAATTACAGGTTTATATATTTTCATTCATAAAGCATAAATCAGAAAACAGATTATTCAGCGTTACACTGTTCTTTGCTATTAAAAATCAAGTGGCATAAAACATTTAGTTCCTCCCCCATAACACACTGTATTAACAGATCTTTAGGGCCTTTACTGGGATTACCTAATTGGTCACTCCCCTTTGCATGTATACAATGATCTTCAAAATGTACAGAACATTTCTGTTACCTCGGAGTCTTGCTAGCCAATCCCTGCATGAAACCGAATCAAATCCCCATTAAAGGTTTGTTACTTTCTCTGGAGGATATAGACAGATGTATTTATTGGTGGTGTGACTGTCCATATTTACCTGCCCACCCCCTGCCGGTACAGGCCCAGGTATTCCTTTCATTACTTGTATCTCTATAGTGTGAGAGGACTGAAATTGTCTTGTGATTCTCAATAGATGTTAATATATGAGCATCATATTTCACTCTAGAAGGGAACTTGATTAATTAATTAATTCATTCATTCAACAAGCATATAAAATTGAGAAGTGCTTTTCCAAAAATGAGAAAACCAACCATATGTATTATTTTGGGTGACCTATGAGGCTCACAACCACAAATACCTTCATATATGGGCAGAGATGCGGTTTGGACTTAAATAGTGACTGCTGTGCCCATATTAAATCAACATGGGCCAATGTTTGTAAATAAGTAATTTAACATATAATTTATTATAAATAGGAGAAAAGAATACATAATACAAATATATATAATAAAGGATGTGAAATAAACAAATGTATAAACAATGTTATGACCATAAAAGATAGATAGGTGTGCAGTAGATAATAGTTTAAAAAAATACAAAAAAAATATTAAAAAAAAATATATTGCTTATTTTAGGCATAGAGGTGAGGAACAGATAACAGAAGTTTCCCAACATGTTTCGTCCACCCGGATTTCATCAGGGCATATATGTTTATATTAAAGAATATATATTTAACAGCAGAAATAGGAGGACTCCGGGATTTTAGATGTAATATATTGTAAAAGTGTCCAGGAATAAAGACAGAGGATAAAAAGTAAATGTCATTTTAATAACTCACACTCAGAAAATCAGATTGGATAATGCATAATTCCACATAGAACATTGCACTTCCATGATTTTGTTCATCGGGCACAGTAATTTAATTAATATCTCTCTCTTTCTCTATCTCTAATCTTTCATGAAAAGCTTTACAGTGTGTGTAACTTTTAATAATATGCTCACTTGTAAGGAGCACCAGGTCTGCAGTACAATAAATCCAGCCATATAGATCACAAATGGCCATTGACAGATTGAATTACAAATCTTGACTGACTATGACTATATATTTTCTTGTTGTCTGCTACAAAGTGATTGGTTGGTTTGTTTGATTGATTTATTTGGTCTACTATAAAATACTTGATTTAACAACCACTATAGAATAAAAAAAAAACATAATCACCTAATATATAAGCTTATATTTACTGTAGTACATGTTGTAATGTTCTCAAATTAGTTTTCAATGTGCTGTCAGAAAATGTGCTGACATTTTACAAGAGAAACCACACAAAGATTCCTACATGTCCAACAGATCTAAAACAAACAGAAAAAAAAAACCTGTATTTTTTATTTAAAGCCCCATTTCTTTGATTACTGGTTATATCCCTGGATGTTTTTATCCAATAAATGATTGTCTAACTTTAATTTAAATGTAGTTATTGTATCTGCCTACACCGCCTCATCTTGAAGAGCATTCCAAAATGTTACTGTCCTGACCCTAAAAAAGCCCTTCCTTCTAAGGTACTAAACCTTCTCTCCTCCAGTTTGAGGCCAGTATTCCATGCTCTTGCTTCACCGCTTTTTAAAAAAACCCTCTGGGCATTAAATTGTTGTAGCAAAACCTAATGTATACTCTTATATTTCCATGTCACATTGGGTTCCCTACTCTTCTACTATGTTCTTCTTGCTAGGAGGTGACATCCTCTTTTCTGTTTCATCCACAGGGAATACTTGAGTAAAAGAGTGTGGTCAAAGGAGCTGGGGTACTTTTAAATGTACCTCCCAGTTTAAGATCCTCTCCCTTTACAATGCTATTGGTTGCCAGGCAGGTGCTTGTTGGAACTTATCGCTGAGGTCAAGGATGCATGTCATGGTCACTTTATTTGTATTTATTTCTACAGTTTCTTTTGTTGGGGGGAGGGGGGGGATTGGAATCCCTTCTCCTGCCAACATCACTTCCTTGGTGTGTATGTCTTTGGCGGGGGGGGGGGTGATCTGGTCATGAATTGTTGTTGGGAGTCCCATGCTTCCAGTGCCATGGAGGCTCTGCAATAAGCTAAGTAGCATCCTGCTCCAGGTCAAAAACTATGGTAACCCCTTTTGTATGGTAAGCTCAGGATTAATGGGTACAGGGGTTTGCAATTATTAACAATCATATTAGATCTACGCCTTTACTTTGTGCTAAAGTGCTGTCACCACCTCCTTGATGTATGTGTTTCAGAGCTTAGTATCTTGCCGCATGGCCAGTTATTTGGAACAAGGCCATTCCCTGTCTCCTCTAGGGGAGCCATGAGGATCTTCTTTGTCTGGGTGTACAATACAGTTCATTTGAGTACAGCAAATTAGTCTCAGGACCTCTCAAATCAGTTGCCGTGTCTTATTTAAGTGTAATCTTTAAGGGAGAGGCTATCATGATCCAGAGTATAAGAAACACTCTCTTACCATTCAAGTGTCTCTTAAAGCTTGATCTGCAGTATCCTGCACAGTGTACAGCAGCCTTCATTCTGACAACTTGGCGCTATCTCCTCCACTGCCTCAAAGCTTGATCTGCAGTATCCTGCACAGTGTACAGCAGCCCTCATTCTGACACCTTGGCGCTATCTCCTCCACTGCAAGTACTGTGTCCACACAGTACTCCGCAATGTCCTTCCTCTCTGCCATGTTTGCAGGCCGCAGCCCTGCCTCTAGCATGCCGGGTTTTCCTCCATTCTCAGCTGGCAGAAGCAACTAGTATGCTGGGAAAACAATCCCAATCTGCCACTGCAATGATGTCTCCAGCGTAGATGCATCTCCTGATCTGCTCCTGAGAATATCCTGCTATGTATAGAATTGTGCAAGTCTCCATCATGCTGCATAGCCTGGCTCCCTCCAGTGGTTAACACTTGTATCCTTCGGGTCCAGACGATTCCCAGTGTACCTGCTACTATCCTCCCTGGTTATACTTTTCCGTCCGATTACCATCGATATCCATTGAACACTATTATCTACCAGCACTCACTGCTTACTTCATCTGCATACTTGCTCATCTCTACAGTATCATCCCATTCTACCAGTTACCATTCAGAAAGTCATCAATGATATCAGTCACCATCAGTGAACCAACATTGCAAACTGTCATCGGTGTACTCCCCATTGTGCCTGTGGTATCTTAAGTAATCAACTACTACTTATGGCAGTGTATTGTTTCTTCGCTACCACTCCATCATCGATGGTCAACATCGGACAATCCTGATAACCATCTTCCATCGGTTCCATTGACTCCAATATCTATTATCCTTCGGTTCTGGACAATTCCAACTGTACCTTTCGGTTTCATTTTGTCCTCAGTTATCCTTCAGTTCCAGCTGATTCCAAGAACTCCACCGGTTCCATTCCTATGATTCAGTTCTCACTGATTCAAAGACTCTTGTGCACTCCATCTTCTCAGCCACGCCTTTGGACCCTGCACTGCACCTTAATCCCTGAGGTCCTCCGATTTATCTTGGTAAAGTTCATCAAACACCCCAGCTTCCACTACGTTCCAGACCTAGACCAAGTTCAAACCTCAAGCGTGACAGAGTCTATTAGTCTGCTACCATTACATAAACCACGTATATGTTTGCTCCCGGCAGTACCTCAGAATTTACCAAAAATAAGACACAGATTTTTACACCCATGACAATTTTGAGGCAGTCAAATGTTTTGACCCTGATGTTTTCTTGTGCCCTGGAGAGTAATCCACCAGAAGGAGTAAAGATAATTTTGTGTAAACTGTGCAGAGATGCTACATTTTCAGTGTAGTGTAATTGGATTTTCATAATTTGTTGTAAGCAGAAGAGATAGCAGTTGGTTTACTTCCTATAGCTAGAGAATATTTTGATTGAAGCATCAACCAGATGCGAACATAGGTTCTCTGTCTCTTGAATACCTTAGTCCAGTGGTAGCCAACTCCAGTCCTCGAGAGCTACCAACAGTTCACATTTTCCAGACAACCTAGCTGCTGCACAGGTGCACTCGTTACTCACTTATGGTGCAGACACTTGTACAATGTGCATGAGATTTTGACTATATAGTCAAAATCTCATCTGGATGTTATGCAGATTGTATGGGTTTTAACCCTATGATCCCGATGTAAGTCTTGGCTGCATAGACTATATAGTGCAGATCTGCACTATATAGTCTAAATTGTATGCAGATAGTCTAAATTGTATACATAGTCTAAATTGTACAAGTGTGTACAATTACTTCAACATTCACTGTTGGTAGCTCTCGAGGACTGGAGTTGGCTACCCCAGCCTTAGTCCATTTAATTTCTCTATAATGAAACTATGGTAAAATGGAAATTTCTACTTAAGATGGATGCTCCCATTGCTCACATATCAACGACAACCACAATTCCCGTACCAAATGCTGCTACTTATGAATAGCATACATAGAAAAATTGAGGCCACTCTTTAGACAATATATATGATTGCAGGGGCCATTTATAGATACAGTAGAGCTTGGTTTTGGCTTGGGTCAGTAATGCAGAGGAAAGGTGGCTGGATCAATCCACACAATACTTCCCTTTTCCCAGAAACCTATTACAATATAATAATCGGAGGGTTATTTGGTGATTGTAGATAACAGTAATATAGCAAGGTTAAACCCCAAAATTTGTAATAGTGTCCTGACTCTGGCTTAAAAATGTTTAGGCAGATCATATAGAAGTTGCATTGCTATCTTTATCATTTAAATCAGGATCCAGTTTCCACTGTTTTCCTGTTTAGTTTATTCTTTCTCAATGTTGGCCCTGAGATTAGGGCCTCCTTTTTTGTACCATGGGTAGAAGCAGAGGTCAGAAACCACCATTAAATTCATGCAGGGAAACACTACTAAAGGCCCAGAGGTGGATTCCTGCCCCTTCCTGAACATACACTCAACAACGATACAGCTATGATCACTACTCTCAGCTTGGGATCTTCTAGGTTTTTTGGACCATTCCTTTTACCATTTGCTCTTCTCTCTGTATAGAGTTCCACTGGTCCTATTGTGATATACCATCCTTATATGATGCATGTTCTAACTTGCTTATGTCCTTCTCATAATTAATCTTGTCAATACCATCCAATAAATGTAACAAATGTCTTCAGGTGAGACATTAGATACCATAAGTTTCCAGTTATATCCCTCTTGGGCACTTCCCCCGCTCATTGTGTCATGTATTTCTTCCTCAAACCATAAAGGAGGGATAACCCAGTGGTTTTGTCCTTTGCGAAGTGTACTCCAGCTTAATACTATCAACATTCAGTTAATTGGAATCAACATTTGCCTATATTTGGAACACTAGGAGTGGAAGCATATATGAGCTTTCATTTCACGGTGGTATCGCAAGTCTCATGTAAATCCGTAGTCCATCCTTAAAATAAAAAAATAGGTACTTGTGTATTATCACGGCGCCCGATTTCATCTAAATCGCATCCGATTTATCGGCCGATTTGCGGCCGATTTTCTGCCGATTTTTGGCCGATTTGATCTGCGATGCGATTTTCGGCTGATTTTTTGCCGATTTTCGTCCATTTCCTGATGATTTGCATGTTATTCCATCCTTGCACACCCCCAGGTACTATGCGATGGTATGCGATGTGATTTTCGGGAAAATGCCCCTGATTGTACAATTAAATATCGCATAAGAACGCATGCCAGCAAGTGGCATGCGATGCGATGTGATTCGCAATGTTAAATGCACCCCCATTGTTAACACCACCCCCACTATCAACGCCAACCCTGAAGCGTGGCGGTACGCGTCCTCCGACCTTTTCATACCCCCACTATCCACGTCGGCGGGGAGTTGAACTTAGATAGTGTGGCGAGCGTAGCGAGCCATCGAGCCCGAAGCGTGGCGAGCGGACGCGGATTACTTTACATGTATTCCGCGTCCGCTCGCCACGCTTCGGGCTCGGTGGCTCGCTGCGCTCGCCACACTATCTAAAATCAACTCCACGCCAACGTAGATAGTGGGGGTATGAAAAGGTCGGAGGACGCGTACCGCCGCCCCACGCGGGCTCTCTACGCTCGCCACGCTTCGGGTTTGCGTTGATAGTGGGGGTGGCGTTAACAATGGTGGTGCATTTAACATTGTAAGCACCCATCAGGGTGATTGTACAATTACAAATCGAATCGCTTCACATGCATCGCATGGCATGCATCACATGCCACTATATTGTATGCGATGCACTATGATAGAAATCGGGGGTGTGCAATGATGGAACAGCATGCAAATCGGTCGGAAATCGGCCGAAAATCTGCCAAAAATTGGCCGCAAAATTGCATCCGATTTTTCCATGCGATTTGCGGCCAATTTCGTGGGCGCCGTGATAATACACAAGTACCAAAAAATAAAATAAAAGACAAGATCGAGTATCTGTCTACAGTATATGATCTAAAAATGTTCTGTTGGTCTTTTACATTGTACAGAGTTGGTCAGTATTTAAAATATCAGAAACACTTGAATCACGAAATACCATCCTCAGATTTTAAAGATAAATCTTTAGGTGTGTATCCAGCTTTAGGGACCGCTTTGGGACATCCTTAATACTCCCACAAATTCAATAGAAGGCAGTGAATGTTTTGGTGTTCGGGTTTTATTAGAAAAGTTTAGATATTTTTGGTAGGCAATGAGGGTAAATTTGAAAGTGCCTATGCTCTTCTATTGGTGCAGCTATTGGTAAGGCTATACTTCAACATGGAATCGCCCTTCTGTACCCACTTTATCATAATGTAAGGCTCTCTTTATAATTGAGTAGAGGTGATTCGTAGGCAAGAATCTAATATAAAAATGTTTTTTGAAACATGGGGAAAACTACATAGACACACTGTCACCTGAAATTAAGGATCAAATGCATAAAAGTGTACACTATACCAGGCATTGCCAAATCGTGGAACTTCAGTTGATGTTAAACTACACATCCCAGCATGTGTTGTCATAGTTTTAGCTTTACATAATAGCAATACTGTGGCAAGGCATGATGGGAATAGTAGTTTTACAACAGCTGGAGGACCATAGTTTAGCCATGCCTACACTATACAGTCCCTTCTGGTATTTAACTTGTGAGACAGCAGGATATCGTCCTTCTTCATTTTGAGTATGAGATTTAGGGGGAAATTTACTAAGATGTGAAATACACTTCACAGGTCATGTTGCTATGGGCAACCAGTCACATCCTGTCTACTATCTTCTAGAGCAGTGGTGTCAAACTCATGGCCCTCCAGCTGTTCTGGAACTACCCATCCCAGCATGCCCTGACACAGATTTTATGTAATGGATTGCTAAATTTGTGGCAGGGCATGATGGGACTTGTAGTTCCACAACAGCTGGAGGGCCATGAGTTTGACACCATTGTTCTAGAGGGTGGTAAATAAATAAGAAGTAGCTTCTGATTGGTTGCCCATAGCAACATGACCTGTGAAGTGTATTTGACATCTTAGTAAATTTCACCCTTAACGTTTAACACCAGCATGCTTTAATTTTACAGTAAAATAGATTTATTTGCACTAAATACGTTACGGTTGACCTTTTTTTTCTTGTTTAGAGTTTTATTTATTTATTGTACATGCATATTTTCTGCTATGGCACTCGATCTGTGAACTTTACTTGCCTTTGTCTATCTTATTATGTTTCTACATGATCATTTGTTATTGTTTTGCTGTAATACAGCATCAATAAAAATACATTTTAAAAAAGAAAGTGCATATGCTCACTTTATTTATCTTCCTGTGTCCCCCATGAGATAGACACATGGATTTTACGGATATACGTTTTATTTTTATTTTTTTTGTATTTTACTGTCAGCTTAATGGAAATAACATCATAAAGGGGAATAAACTTTTTTTTCATTGTGAATCTATGTACCATAAGAAGCACATATAGGTAGCAGTTACTTAACAGACTTGCTTCAAACAATTAATTGTTAGTAATTGTTAAAGATTTTATTTCTACATGAATGTTTTTGGAACATACAAAGACCTATTGAGATACACAAAATTCAAGGCAACTCAAGCTAAGGTAGTATAATATTAAAATACTAGTACAGTCAACTTACTGTGGGTTGTCTTAAGTTTGTCCACTTAGTTTCATGGACTACAGTATATGGGAAGGAGGTGGGGGAGAGAATTAAATTAATCACCTGGCAGCAATGCTGGCAGTCATCAGGGATTTTGTGTGCTTGCCTGGGGCAGGCATAAAGAAAATCCCCCATAACCAGCCCATTGAGCCGTGGTTTCTGGTAAGATTTTCCCAGATTTTATGTGTTTTTGCCCGAAAATTTAAAATCTTCAGTACTAATTGAATTCCTCCCTATGGCCTTTATTCAGATCTGATTTGTATGGAAAATGTACAAAACCATGTGCACTGCAGGTGGGGCAGATGTAACATGTATAGAGAGAGTTAGATTTGTGTGAGTTGTTTTGTTTCTGTGCAGGGTAAATACTGGCTGCATTATTTTTACACTGCAATTTAGATTTCAGTTTCAACTCACCCCACCCAAATTGAACTCTCTCTGCACATGTTACATCTGCCCCACCTGCAGCGCAAATGTTTTTTTCCCATTTTCTAAACAAATTTGTACTGCAATCAGATCTGAATAAGGCCCTATGTGTACAGATTTTAATGTATCTAATTCTGGGGCTTATCATAAAGACAGAATGGTCTCATAAATTCCCATAATTTTAATGAGAATAATATATTTTCCATTATAGTAATTACAATGTAACATGGTCTGAATGTTTTACAGGTGTTTTGCCAAAGAGGGGACTTGATGTATCCTCGTGTGAAGTGTTTAGATTCTACAAACTGATCACTGTTAAAGGAATTGTTGAGCCTATTTCAATGATTGTGCCTAGAAGGGTAAGAGCAGATTTCCTTATTGGCTTAGACTGAACAATAAGAACAGATCATCCCTTCCATGTACACACAAAGCACAAACACACTACTTGGGTTATGAAGAACATTTCCACTGCTCTCTGAAAATATCTGTGGTTGGACGAATATACAAAAAAAAAAAAAAAAAAAAAAAAAGGAAATGGCAAAAGTCTAATATTCTGCATATTCACATTGCTGCCATTTTGATCAGTATAATGCAGTATACTGTAAAAGCACTTATTTTCGCGCGGCTTTAATTTTCGCGATTTTCGCGAGCCTTCCGTAATCGCGAAAATTAAAGCAGCGCGAAATATTTCCCTCCCTAAAGGGCGCATTTATCATTCTATAGCGATCCCGGCGTGATGACAATGCCGGGCATCGCATTGCGGTATCATCTGATACCGCAGGGATTTATCATTCTGGGGGTGCAGGGACAGGGCTCCGATAGGAGCCCGTCCCTGCGAAGCCCTAACCAGGATGCCGGGGAGTCAGCGCATGCGCGGTTATGCGCTGACCCCCGCCGACCCCTCTGACTGCACTGCCCCGCTCGGCAGTGCGATGTGTAGCCATAGGCTACAATGGGCTATCGCCATATCAGAATGCCGATAGCCCAGGGGTGCGATGCCGGGCTGCCCGATGCTGATACATCGGGCAGCTTCGCATCCCCCATAGAAACCTATGGGGGATGCGACCGGTAGTTATTCGCGAAATTTTCCACTCGCAAAAACGCCGATTCCTTCATTATCGCGAAAATTACTACTCGCGAAATTAAGTGCTTATACAGTAAGTCAAGGCAATGCCATGTATGGCAATTTTTAATATGGTAATAAAAAAAACTGAAGAAAGCCAAAGGCATTGATGCAATCTGTGTCTAACCCAGAGCCGGCCTCAGGCATAGGCAAACTAGGCAATTGCCTAGGGCATTTGGAATGCCTAGGGGCATCAACAGCTTCTGCTGATTAAAATGATATGCAGCATGCCTATATTCTGTGTGTGAGTGAGGCTGTATCTGCATATGAAATAGTGTATTCATGGAAATCACTGTAACATAGCATTCCGTATGCAGGTACAGCCACAGTCGCACACAGAATATAAGAATATAGGCATGCAGCATATCATTTTAATCATCGGAAGCTCCTTGTGTGTGCTGGTCACATAACAATGCAAATAAGATGAATTTTCAGCAAAGAAGGCACCCAACGTTAGCGGAATTGGCCAGGAGCTGTATGGCCTATTGAGTCAAGATGTATGAGGAAACATCTGTATCCAAGCAGAGGCAGAGGTCACAGAGTTAGCGCCTGTTCGAGTGCTATCTGCGGGTGGGTTGGTTGTGCAATAGTGTTCGGCATATGTGTAAGGGGCATTATGTGTGTCATGTATAAATGCATTAATAATGTGCGACATATGTGTAACAAGCATTATGTGTGTCATGTGTATAAGGGCATTAATAATGTGCGACATGTGTAAGGGGCATTATGTGTGTCATTATGTGTATGAAGGGCATTAATAAAGGTTGGCATAATGTGTAAGGGGCATTATGGTTATAAGGACATTAATAATGTGTGTCATGTGTAAGGGGCATTACTGTGTAGTATTATCAGGGGTACCGAGAGAAAGGGGTAGGGGGTACAAATGACCTAGGCCAAAGTCTGATGGAAGGGCCCCCTCCCCTTAAGTGACAGCAGCATCTGCAGCTCTTCTCCTCTTCCCAGCACACACTGCTTTGCAGTGTGGGTTGCAGTGTGGCCATGGAGGTGCTTAAAATACAATATTTTCTCAGGATTTTTTTCTAAGGGTATAATGTGAATAATGTGAGAAGAAATGTACATAAGGTAAAGTGGTACTACTGTGTGATGTAACGTAAATAAGGGACACCATCACAAGATATAATGTGAATAAAGTTGCACTACTGTGTGGCATAATTTGAATTGGGGGTACTATAGTATATAGTGTGGCCATGCCCCTTCCCAGTAAGAACACACCCCTATTTGGGCTGAGCACCGAATGTGTGCACTGTTTCTATTTAAAATATTGCGGGTAGGAGCACCAAAATGTTGACCGCTATGATGAGGGTTGATGGTGCTGGGAAAGGGGAGCAGGGTCAGAGGCGGAACTAGTGGCGGTGCTAGGGGGCACCAGCCAAAATCTTGCCTAGGGCGTCATTTAGGCTAGGGCCGGCTCTGGTCTAATCATTATGTAGTTATACCATTGGTGTACCTGTTTAAAGAACACACTGCAAACTAGGCAATAACATCAATTTAGCTGAGCACTGGCTGCAAAATACATTTCTTTTAAGTCATCAGCTTAGATAACGGCATTGTATTAAGATTGCCTACACGTCTGCCTATGTGCTAGTTGTATGTATTGTATTCCAGACGAATGCCCGCCTCCCACATACCCTCTGTAACATCAAGGAAGGGGTCGAATTTGCCCGCTGTGAGCAGGGTCTGAATCGGGCCGCTTAATGACAAAAGCCTTTTAGTCACTGCATACAATGTAGGCATTAATAAGGGGTGTCTACCTAGAAAAACATAATTATCTTTTTTAACAATAAAATACCTAACCCTTTGAGTGCCAACTTCTCTGTGAGAGATGTGCAAAATATCTGCTGGCAACTCCAGCGTCACTCACATTTGTTATATAAAAGATTATATTTCATATATCAGGTAAACATTACAGGTCATTGTGATGAATAAAAATGTTTGCTTTGCAATTTTCACACCTATTTTGACAAATTCACTTGGCACTCCAAGGGTTAAATAAAACCACATAGCGTTCAATCAGGGCTGCAAAGACAGAAATATCCCACACAGGACCCAGCGCACAATGGTGTCAAGGCATACAACAAACCAGCTTGGACAGTAAATACCCTATATGGTAGAGATGGATTGATGGAGGTGCCCCCACAAATCGAATAGGAACTATTCAGGTAAAACAGGGTTTGGTTGTGGAAAAAGAGAGATTTCTTTATTTCCAACAAGACAGAAAGTATAGGTCTGAGATCAGATATGACGTGTCCATGATAGAACTGTATTGAACACATTCATACTACTTTCACATCGCAAATGCCGAGTCGCACCTGGGATTTGAACATAGGTCCGTCCTGGGCGTGACCTGGCATTGCGAGGTGAAACTCCCACAGCGAATAGCAATAAATCATGTCTCTAACTACATCAGGGGTGTGGAGCAGGGCACTGTCATCAGGGGGTGGGGGAGGAGGCAGCGCTTGGAGCTGACACTATCGCCTCCGGTTCACACTGCCCAGCAACCCGGGTCCGACCTGGGTAAAACCCTTCTTTTAACCTGGCTCAGATTGCCGGGTTGCTTGAACTGGGACTGTTTGAAAGGCCTTTCACACCTCACAGAGACCCGGGTCGACCCGCCAACTACCCGTGTCAGACCCTAGTTATTTGTGCGGTGTGAAAGGGGTATTACTACTACGACTGGGCTGCACTATTGCCATTGCAGCCTAATCCCACTTTTGCCTATACTGCCTGTCTTGTTGGAGATATGCTTCAAATTTAGGAGCTACCATTTTCAATGATTTATTCCATGAACACTATGCATACCATTATGTTGTTATGTACTGTATTATATGAATTGTGTGTGTGTGTGTGTGTGTGTGTGTGTGTTTTCTTTTAACTAACCCTGCCTATAGGGTACTTTTTACATCATTTTAAGATAAATAATTAAAATATATGTTTTAGATATTTAACTATAAGTATTCAAATTACATAAAAGTGTGCTTCCAACAAGAAATCTCTCTGCATGCTAGGACACAGCATATTTCTGTACAGTGGCTGATCATACAAATGCACAGTCACAGTTCTTGTATTTCTGACATTTCCTCTCTCTTCAAGGACAGGTTGCTTGACTATCTTCATCTGGAGATAAAGCACCAGCCAATGAACTGTCTTTGAAAATGACAGTTGGGAGTTGATTGGCTGATGTGTTATCTCCTTTTACCTTATCTCCACTTTCTCCAGTTTATTTCTTCTCCAGGCTTAATACATCTGCCCCATTGAGCTCAAACTGCAGAGCTACTCATTGAGCCTTCTCCACAGCTCCTGTCTTAGCTCACTGATACCCCTTTTACACCAAAAACCCTGGTCGGACCCTGGTCTTTGAATGCTGGAGTATCCAGGGTCTGACCCTGCTTTATACCCCATTTACACAGCACTTTGACCTGGGTCTGCACCATTTACACTGAACCTGGGTCAGCCCTGCCTTAAATAATATATATATATAATATTTATAGAAATATATAATATATATATATATATATATATTTATAGAAATATAGATAGATACGTATTCAGCCTGGCACTCCACGAGTGGCTGTTTGCAGCTGCCGTGGGTGCCTTCCAATCCGGATAGATAAATGGTGATATGAAACAAATAGAGGCACTCCAGCGGTCTTGGTGAAAAAAGGCAAAGGTTTACTGTGAAACAGACATTTCGGGGATACAAACACCCCTTCTTCAAGTGTACAATAACAACAGTGAAATGTGCAATGGCATACCTTTATGCCGTGCGCATGAAGAGATTCCTACTCCTGTGTGGCCGTCCCTGCGGCGTCTGACGCGGCTTCCGGTCGCGTCACTGGGAGGAGAGACGTCCTGCCGGTTTCTGGCGTCTGTTACCTGGCAACCAGGAGACGCGTCCGGGCTGTCATGGCAACCGGGGGACTGGACAGACTACAGAGAGAGGAAAACAATAATGAAACCAACAGACTGTGTTAACCCCTTCCCGACATTTGACGTACATTTACGTCCTGGTCGGGATGTACTTCCCGACACATGACGTAAATGTACGTCATGACTTTAAAGTGTCACCGCGTCTAGAGATGCGGTGACAGAGGGACGATGTCTGCTGTCCCTGACAGCAGACATCTTCCCTCATTGCCCAGGGGGGGCAGCGATGCCCCCCCCCCATCGGCGATCGTTGCAATTGGCTGTTCAAATGTGAACAGCCAATTGCAGCGTTTACTGTGTTATGTATATAATTTTGACTCTGCTGCCCCCTAGTGTCCAAAAAATAAATAAAAGAAAGTTGAAATAATGAATGAAACATAAAGTTTACATATGGTCTATGTTAGTTATGAACTATTTTGAGTGGTATGATTATTTGTCTCACAAGCAGAAAATTTAACATTTTGCAAATTGCAAAATGTTCAATTTTTTTACGACATTTTGGTATTTTTCACAAAAAAAAAAAAACAGTATCGACCAAAATTTACCACTAACTTAAAGTACAATGTGTCACGAGAAAACAATCTCAAAAACACTGGGATAAGTAAAAGCAAAAAAAAGTTATCCCCACTTAAGTGATACATGTCAGTTTTGAAAAAAAGGCCTCTGTCAGGAAGGCAAAAACAGGCTGTGTCGGTAAGGGGTTAAAAACATTTGTCAATAAAAACAACTTGAGATCAAGCTTCGTGAGAAAGTATATTAAAGCACCGCTCCCTTTGCTGTGCTTTTGTGGTCAGGGAACATCGGTGCAGTGAACTGCTCTTTGTACCAAGGGGCACACGCGTGAGGACAGGTCCGTGCTGGCGTACGAATAAGCCGCTAGTGAGGAAAGAGAGAGTGCATAAGTGTGTCCATTCTCGTTGCAAGGTGAGCGCGGGGTGAGACATAAAGATAGTGACATCCTGCGGGTGTTTCTATCTTGTGCATAACGGTGTTCCTGCAACGTCATGTGGGATACGATGGCTAGAAAAATGCAGATCTGTAGTTATTCCCGACTATTGCTATGGAGGGTCTGTTTGTTAGATCTGGTCAACTGGGTACTTGTTGTGTCCATACTTAATATGCGGGGAATGGGATCCGTCCCGTTTCTCTTCAGTGTGCAGGGTGGCTGTGGGTAAAGGGATTCAAATAAAGATGTTGAATGGCATTCTTTCGTTGAGGCCGTTCGGGCTGCTGGTGTTCAGTAGATAGATCCACTTCGCTTCTTTGCGCAGCAGAGCACCTGCTCTGTCCCCTCCTCTCAGACTTAGGGGTACCTGGTCGATGACGATATGTTTTTTATAGAAATATATATATTTATATATTTATAAATTATATATATATATATAATATTTAAGGCAGGGCTGACCCAGGTTCAGTGTTTTTTAGGGGGTAGATGGGGAGTGCTGTCCCCGGGTGCTGGGAGGAGGGGGGTCCCTGCGGCTGCTGAGGGGGGTACCTGTCAGCCTGCGGTCGGAGCTCACCGGAGGAGATGATGTGCGCCGCTGCTGTACCACTCCCCGCAGCTGCGAAGTTCCTGCGGCGAATGGACAGTCAATGGCGGGGGTCCCTCTGGCGCATGGGAACTAGTACTAGTTCCTATGCACTGGAGGGACCGCCGACACTGACTGTCCATTCGCCGCAGGGACCGGCTGCCGGGGGATGGTACAGCAGCGGCGCACATTATCCCCTCCGCTGAGCTCCGACCGCAGGCTGACAGGACAGGTACCCCCCCTCCCCTCAGCAGCCGCAGGGACCCCCCTCCTCCCGCAGCAGCTGGGCACATCTTCCCCAGCGCTGCACGCTGTGGACCCGCTGCGGGTGCCTGCACCCGCAGCGGGACCATTTACACCGCCATTTACACTGGTCCTATCCGGGTTCTACCCAGGTCAGGACCTGGGTAGAGGACCCGTGTAAATGGACACGGATATACCCCATTTACACCGCCGATGATCCGGGTCTGACCCGCAGCTGACCCGGATTTTTCGGTGGTGTAAAAGGGGTATGAGTTGTCTTTTGAACTGCAGACATATATATTGTTACATACCTTTACAATCTTGTTTTAGCAGAGCGCAAACTGTAGGACAAGTACAAAATTATCTTTTTTTTTTTTTTTTAAGTAGACTGTTTTTACTTATTTTTACTTTACTATAGGCATTGACCACCTTGTTTTTATACTTGACTGATTCAGTTACGGGACATGTAGATGTAATTACAGCTAGCAGTGTACTCGGTTAAGCATGTACCAGTTTAACACATCTGTGTAGTGAAGTCTTTAACTTTTTTCCTTTTCGATATTGTTCAAGTTCTATCAGAATAGTAATTTTCAAATCTTGGAGTTCCCCCAGCATGATATCACCCATACCCCCAACCTCCCCCTCACAGGTCTGAGCTATAGCAAGGGCCAGATTATGGGCTTAATGGGTATGGAGCTGAAAATGTTCAATAATTTATTATGAGAAATGGAGGAGTTGAGGCAAGTGCCATGTAGGCCTGTAAAACCATTAAGCCTGGGGTGGCCAAACCGGTCCTCGAGATCTACCAATGGTCCACGTTTTCCAATTTGCCTAGCTGCTCAGGGGCTGGCTGGCAACTTTTAGCCTGGGGGGCAAGTCCAGAGCACCGGCCCATAAGTAACAGTGCATAGGTAAATTGAGTTAAAAAAAAAAAAACAATAATAGGACACCACAGGCTGCTCCCCTGTATAATAATAGGATCCCACAGGCTGCTCCCCCTGTATAATATCAGGACATCACAGGCTACTCCCCCTGTCTTATAATAATAACAGGACACCACAGGCTGCTCCCCTGTATAATAATAGGACCCCCACAGGCTGCTCCCCCTGTATAATATCAGGACATCACAGGCTACTCCCCCTGTCTTATAATAATAACAGGACACCACAGGCTGCTCCCCTGTATAATAATAACAGAACACCACTGGCTGCTCCCCTGTATAATAATAGGACCCCCACAGGCTGCTCCCCCTGTATAATATCAGCACACCACAGGCTACTCCCCCTGTATAATAATAATAATAATAATAATAATAATAAAAGTAACGGGATCCCCATAGGCTGCTCCCCCTGTATAATAATAATAACGGGACAACAACAGGCTGCTCCCCCTGTATAATAATAATAATAATAATAATAATAATAATAATAATAATAATGGTACCCCCACAGGCTGCTTCCCCTGTATAATAATAATAATGGGACCCCCACAGGCTGCTCCCCCTGTATAATAATAATGGGACCCCCACAGGCTGCTCACCCTGTATAATAATAAAGGGACCCCCACAGGCTGCTCCCCCTGTATAATAACTGGACCCCACAGGCTGCTCCCCTGTATAATAATAACAGGACACCACAGGCTGCTCCCCTGTATAACAATAATAGGACACCACAGACTGCTCCCCTGTATAACAATAATAGGACACCACAGACTGCTCCCCTGTATGATAATAAGGGGACCCCCACAGGCTGCTCCCCCGTATAATATTAACGGGACCCCCACAGGCTGCTCCCCCTGTATAATAATAATGGCACCCCCACAGGCTGCTCCCATGTATAATAATAATAATGGACCCTTACAGGCTGCTCCCCCTGTATAATAATAATAGGACACCACAGGCTGCTCCCCTGTATAACAATAGGACCCCCACAGGCTGCTCCCCTGTATAATAATAATAGGACACCACAGGCTGCTCCCCTGTATAATAATAGGACACCACAGGCTGCTCCCCCTGTATAATAATAATAATGAGACCCCCACAGGCTGCTCCTCCTGTATAATAATAATGAGACCCCCCACAGGCTGATCCCCCTGTATAATAATAATAATAATAATGGCACCCCCACAGGCTGCTCCCCTGTATAATAATAATAATGGACCCTTACAGGCTGCTCCCCCTGTATAATAACAATAGGACACCACAGGCTGCTCCCCTGTATAACAATAGGACCCCCACAGGCTGCTCCCCTGTATAATAATAATAGGACACCACAGGCTGCTCCCCTGTATAACAATAGGACACCACAGGATGCTCCCCCTGTATAATAATAATGAGACCCCCACAGGCTGCTCCTCCTGTATAATAATAATGAGACCCCCCACAGGCTGATCCCCCTGTATAATAATAATGAGACCCCCACAGGCTGCTCCCCCTGTATAATAATAATAATGGGAGCCCACAGGCTGTTTTCCCTGTATAATAATAAAGGAACCCCCAAAGGTTGCTCCCCCTAATAATAATAACTGGACCCCGGCCACAGGCTGCTCTGGCTTACCTGATCTTGACGCCGGACCTAGGTGGGCTGCAGCACGGGGATGTAGAAGTTGAACGCACAGGCAGGAAGTAGAACACACAGTCTCTCTCCGACTGGGCTCCAGAAACATGGCCGCCGGACTCCTTCACTAGACATGTCCTCAGTGCAGGAGGCCGGCGGCCATGTTTCTGGAGACCAGTCTGAGACTGGTCAGCCAGCCGTGGCTGCAGCAGCAGCCTAAGAACACAATCGGCCCGGGGGGCACATGGCACTCTGCCCCCGGCCCAGCCCGCCCCTGTAGCTGCTGCACAACTGTAGTCATTAATAAAGGAGCCCATGCAGGGAGTAATGTGCTCCGTACTTTTTGTACTATATTGCATCTAGTACAGAAAGCATGCAATGTGCTACAGCAGTGTGCTTTTTTGTGTACTAGATGCAATGCGATCTACCACAAATAGTGACATGGCAGTTCGGAGCTGGTTGGCTGCTGCTTTAAATCTCTCCATTTTATCACTTTTTGAAGCTTAGCGCCCCTGGCCTTATGTCCCTCTTCCCCATCTTTTTTCATGTTCCCAACCTGTTATCCATTCATCCTCCTTTAGTTAAGCGCACAGTGGGAACAGTTAGTTTACAGAGGTGTGTTGTTTGGCCATCTTCCTGGATCCATGTCCCTGCACTAAAAAGGCTGTATCTTTGCACGGAATCCCATTAATGTGATGACTTTGAAGTTTGAACCATTGGGGGAGTGCCATATGTTGAAGAGGTCACTAAGATGCCCAATAGCCTATCAAGTGTCATGTGTCATGTCACATGCTCCAGCTGCTAAATTGTGGCAGTGACCTAATAGGGTGTCCTGCTATAGAGATGCCACAGGTGACAAAGGCTCATAAGTCAGTGGGCTATTGAGAAACCTCCCCTTACTCATGGACCTATATGCTCCGCACACATGGCACCCATAGTGGATATGGCATTTGTGCACTGTTTAAACAAACTAATAGCAACTTACTCAATATATACAAAACAGAAATGTATGTACACAGGTTTGTAGGCATATAGAGAGATCAAGGATCATTTAGTTTTCACTTGTATATTCCATATTCTTTTTATCTGTGCTCCTTTTGTCTCACCCTTTGCAATTATATCTATTTTTTTATGTTTTCAGTATCTCAGCATTACCCTTTGTTTATAGGGTGTTTTATTATATATATATATATATATATATATATATATATATATATATATATATATATATATATATATAACCACGAATAGGTAGATGGCACTCACAAGATTTGTATAATTTCTGCGCGGCGGCAGCAATGAAGAAATAAATGAATCAACACAGGCTTGTGTCAACGTTTCGGGCAAAGCCCTTTATCAAGACATAAAGAAAAAAACAGCAGTGTACTCACATTTATAGCAGACAGTGGGGGCAGGAACACCTCGTGCAGAAATCACCAGCACGACCCGGGCAGGTGATGAGTGACGTCATCTGGCGCACTCAAACGGGGAAAGCGGGGTCACCAGGGGCGTGCTATCAAACCCAAAGGGTGGTTGCTAAGTGACCAAGAACGCTGTTCTGGCGCTTACAAAATGAACTGAGTGAATGCCGACTTGGAGCTAAGTGCGGGGAAACAAGTGTAAACGTGGAGCGGCAATGGTGCTGAAAGCCGGCTGCTGATCTCTGCAGCGGTGTCCTATCAAATAAAGATGTTACAAGTTAGAAAGCAGTACGGACATCAAGGACGTACTGAGTTCACAGCGGATAAGAGCATAGCATGCATGGGACACAAAGAATCATAGTATAATGCATATAAAAACAAAGTTACCACAGAGTTCTAATGAATGTGTGCTGCAATGAAAGAGCAACGGAGGAAAAGGGGGGGAGAAGGTGGAACAGAGCGAGGGACAGGGTTACAGCTGAAGGGGTAAAGAGCAGAGTGGAGGGAGAACGGAGGTGGCGAGCTGACGACACTGCATGTGTCGACTGCGGGGGAAAGGCTGGGGACAGTGAAAAAAGGGTGACGGTGGTGTAGACGGAGTGTGCGGCCGGTGTGCGACAGTGTGGGGAACTCAAGTATCAGCGAGTGAGGGAGGGAAGTGGTGCCAGAGGCATACGGGTATGCGCCCGGCAGTGACGAGTGACGGCTGTGTAAGTGAAGTACCAGCCGGTGAGGGACAGGTGGCTATCAGGTGTGCGCCCGGCAGTACCGGGTGACAGCTGAGGAAGAGGGGTCTGTGAAGTGGTGATGGAGATAGACCAGTGACTGGGATGCGCTAGGAAGGCGCTAAATACCCTAAGGTGGTTACGTGTAGGTGGGGGTGACAAGTGGAAAAACCGATGCTGGACTAAGTGTACTAGCCGCATTAGATGACAATGTGCGCGGGTACACTGAAAACATCTGTCCATATGGACATCTTCTCTGCCTTTTTCAGTGTACCCGCGCGCATTGTCATCTAATGCGGCTAGTACACTTAGTCCAGCATCGGTTTTTCCACTTGTCATTTTCCACAATGACTCCGAAACGCTGGTTTGTTCCACAATAAATTAGCTTTTTTCTACAAATTCCTGAAGAGTGCCGCTACATGCTACTGCAAGTATGTCTCTCTATCTATCTATCTATCTATATATATATATATATATATATATATATATATATATATATGTAATGTTATATAATGCAATCTGATAGCAAAAGTACTGATGTAGCTTTAACTCTACTGCTCTCTTTGTTTGTGTCTTGCAGTCGGAATCGTACCAGGAGGACATTTACCCAATGACAGCTGGAACACAGCCAGCTCTCACTGCACGTGAATGGATGAATGGAATTAATAGAGGTCAGACAGGGATATCCTGAAAGACATGTATTTCTGTTATTCAAGCACTTAACTTGATTTCATTTCTTTTTTATTATTTATATATATATATATATATATATATATATATTATAGTTTGTAATAAAGAGTAAACCTATGTGCATTTGTCAAGGAAAATAAGTGGTCTGGGCTTTGAAACGCAAATTTAGATCTGATCACTGCTCAAAGTAGGGCGGTATGCATCGGAATGGCATACCGCCGCTTCTGCACAGACTGTCTATTTTATTCTTTTCATAGTTGGAAGGAATTTCTGGTGTGGGGCAGCGGCAGTGCTGCTCTGTTACATACACCAAACACCAGGGCTTGTGTGTTGCGCATCACAGGAGCTTGTCTCCTCTCCTTAGCATCCGCTTAGGTGACAGCTTATTAGGTCGACACAAGCATTAGGTCGACATGGGCAAGGTCAACATGGGGTTTATGAGCCAACATGTACCGGCAGGCGGTATTTCATGCCCAACCATCCACTAGGTAGGAGAATTACATAGTGTGCCGAGCACAGGATGAAGGAAGCAATGTCTGCAGGCCACTGTGTAGGAGTTCAGTGCCCAGTGGGGTTGAGAGAGGGGGGATAGAGAGGTATATGGCTGTCAGCGCTACTAATGTCTGCAACTGGTATGGGTGTCACGCAGCGCTACTACTGTTGTGAGTGTTAATGCAGTGCTACTACTTTCAGCAACTGGTGCGTGTGCTACGCAGTGCTACTACTGTCAGCAACTGGTGCTGGTGTTACACAGGGCTACTACTGTCAGCAACTGGTGCTGGTGTTGCGCAAAGCTACTATTCCCTGTGTCCCCACTGACATTTTCTCGTTCTCTGTGTCCCCGCTGTGTCTCTCTCTGTCTCTGTGTCCCTGCTTTCACTTTCTTTCTCTCTCTCTCTCTGCTGTCACTCTCCCTGTCCCTTTGTCCTTTCTGTCCTTGGATTTTGGCTCATACCGTGTGGCATAATGCGTAAGGGTCCTACTATTGTGGTGTATAAGGGGTATGTGGTGTGGTACACTACACTTAAAAACACGCCCCCTTTCCAGTGGCCACACCCCCGTTTACAGCGCTCGCATTACTACATCCTTTATTTTTCCATATCCCAACTTTAAAATTTCCACTTTGAGCCCTGGATCTAATTATATAAGTACTAGTGGGTGGAGGGGAACTAAGTGCAAGGAACACTTTAGAGAGCTATCATGTTTAATATTTAATACATCATGTCTAAAAGCTAGCTAGTGAATGGCCAAATATATCATACATTGCTGTTACTTTCTACTTCATGGTCTTTAATCAGAATGTATTTGTAATCATCTCTATGTATACCCCTCCTAGTGTTTTTATGTGTGGACATCCTCCGCTTGTGTGAAGGGAATGATTGGCCAGCAATCATATACTGTAAATTACTGTACACTCATTTACAGTTACAATACTTGAGCAGAAGTGATCTCTTAAGAATTACATTTGCTGCATTAGGGATAGCACAGATTTCATTTTAATTGTGTGTAGATTAATGGGAATAAAGTGTATGGTGTCTAAGTGGTGAGGTCAGATGGCAGCCTTTTTTTATAGGGTTACATCTAAAGCAGACATTTTATTAAATGCCTTCTCTTATAAAATGCAGTACTTAGATACTTTATCAGTAACTTATAAAATAGTCCTACTTGGCATTTCACATTATTTTACGATGTTAGGAAATCATGCTCACGTAGCAATCTTCTAGGTCCTAGGGGGGAATACAATTCATTTTTCCACTAATTATACTTTCTAGTATTTTCACTTACAGTATGTAACGCTTTTTAACCCCTAGCTATGGCTTCTTTCCTATTAACTCACTCATACCTTATCAATTCACTTGTGTGCTGCCCTGAGGTCACTGGTTTTAGCTGGCTTTTTTGGGGTGCTGCGCCCCAGGTTCAAACTTAGTATTAGGGACCCACCAGAAAATTTGAGGGTACCTTCACGCGGTTGGTGGGCTAGTATTTCTTGGCCAATAAATATTCCAAGAACCTCAATTTATTGCTCTATATAAGAGAGCAGAGCTTAATATTATAGAGTGTGCATCAGGCACCACATGTCTTTCATTGTGGGAATACAATTAACCCTGCTAATACAACGGTCAGTGAAAAAGAGTGGTAGCCTTGGGCTTTAATACCTGGGGAAATTAAAGTCCAGAACTTCTTTGATAACTTTCAACAATTAAGACTTCTCTTTTATTTCTGAATAATTAATATAAAGCTCTCATGACAGATACAACTGACAAACATCAAATAAAGGGTCTGATTCAGACCTGTTTGCAGTGTATAGTCACTGCCTCGCGAGCAGGTAAACGCCACCCCACCAAACGCACCCCCCCCCAAGCCGGGTGAATCCCCACAGTAGCATGCAAGTGGATGTGTACGCTTACACATCCACTTGCATGCGGACACACAGAGTAAAAAATCATTCGATGCTAGCTCACCATCGAATGACGTTTCCTCCTTTGCTGGATAAAAGTAAGTCCATACTGTTATCCTGGAGTTGGCCAAAATGGGGCCGGGGCTGATGCCCCAAGCAGGTATGGCCACATCTGCGTTAGCAGGGGTATGCCCAGCACTTCTATGGGCGTGCCCATAAAATGGGGGGTTCCCCTGCTTCCGCCCCATGCATACCCCCTTTCTGCCCACTATTAAGCAAACGCCCCGGGGGTTTGCATATGTCAGCATGCGCAAACCCGCCCGGGGTAGCAAATTCAGTAGCAAATTGGCAAGCAAACATTTGTATTCATCATGTTGTCCTGTAATGTTACCTTATATAGGAAATATAATCTTTTTTTACACATTTTTTATTTTAATCTATATAACAAATGGGAGCGACGCTGGCATTTTTAACGGATCTTTTGAACATCTCTCACAGAGAAGATGGCACTCAAAGGGTTAATGGATACGTTGAATAGATCAACCTCCATTAATAATGTGAAAATTAGTTGAGACTTGTATTAGATGTATTTCAGCTTCTGCTGCTTACAGCTTGCTCTCCATAGCCAACAGTTAGTGAAAGAACCTATTGTACAAATCAAACATTTACAAGAAAGATAAAGTAGAAATCAAGTGAAGAATAACTTTAGGTAGTAGTGTATTCAAGACATGTGTTAGGTGTATTTCAGCTTCTGCTGTTCAACATGTGAAGTTAGCCGTGAACAGTTTGAGAGTCTCCAGTACCTATACCAGAATGATTGACCTCAGCACTCCTGAGCAAACAAGAAATGGACAATTTCACAGTCACATTGTGTGCACACAAATGTGCACTGCGCGGTCCCACGGGTCGAACAGTTGATTGATGGGTCAGCTGCCTTCCACTGCACTCTTCCACCCGCCGCCGCCGCCTTCCCCTGCACCCCTCCACTTCTGGGTAATGCTACAGCACTGTACTCCCTGTCAAATATGACCTCTGGAAATATGGGTCTGTTTCTTCTGCTCCAAGACCCCTTGGCAATAAGCATTAACCCCTGGCAATAAGTATTAACTTTTGGCAACATACATTAACCCATGGCAATATGCATTAACCCTTGGCAAGGGTTAATTTTTATTTAATTTATTTTTAGTTTAACATACATTTTTTGCTCATATTTCAGCCATCACACATACACATTCAAAAAAGCCTAAATCCCAGGTTTATTTTAACAGCACCTACGTTTCTCATAACAGGGACCGTGTACAATGAAATGAGTTGTGTTTTACAGCACAGAGTGACAAGGAAACGATCCGTATGTGCAATAAAGTTTCTATTTTGAGGTTGACAGGAAATTATTTTACTCTATCTCCACAGTAGCTGTTAAGTGATAAATGTGTTTTCACTGTGATACTCAATTCATCTTTGATTTTAGAAGTGTAGGTTCCGGTAGCTGGGGAAAAAATAGTTTTAATTATCTTCATTCATTTACAGTATAGCATTATTTCTCTTAATTTTATAAATTATATTGAAGTAGACTTTGAAAAAAAAAATTCAGTTTTTGTTTCCACTAAATTTGTTACTGATGGACAAAAACATTAAATTATGCTTATATTCAATTTAGGTCCTCTTTTGGTATCTTTAAAACCTGGATCAAAACCTTCCCTCTCTCAGATAACTGTTTCTGATGATGAATCCAAGCTGCCTGCTAAACAGCCAAAGAACATCTATGAGGAAAAGCATCCCGCAAAGACAGTATGGGAGATAGAGTACAAAACAGAGATCATTAGAGAAGATCGGGGAAAGAGGAGAGCTACTGACAGGTTACCAGACTCTAAACACTCTTATGTCTCCAATGGATTTGACCTGTTTGAATGTCCTCCACCTAAGACAGAGAATGAGGTATGTCTTGAGTTGTAGAACATATATTGTCTATATTTGTTTTTATATTTCTGCGTTACCTGAGCATTATTTGTGGTAAATGTGTGTTGTTGGTTTTTTTGGTATTTAGATTTACAGTTACTTATTAATTAAGATATTTAAATAGCACTCCTTTATTAAGTGGACACTGAATAATGTACCAACCAACCAGCTCCTAACTGTTATGTTTAGGACTGTGGGACCCATTTATTAACAAGTTTTGCATATGATAAATAGTGCTATCTTGTTTTTGAAAAATTGCAGTTGGGAGCTGATTGGATGAGGCACCATTTATCATACACCACACATTTTAAATGGCTAAAACTTGTTGATAAATGGGCCTCACAGCCTGTAGTATGGCAGTTAGGAGCTGGTTGGTTAGTATTTTTTCTCTGTCCACTTTTATCTCTCTCCAAAGTCTAGAACCCTATATTCGCTATCACTTTGACTTATATAGATTTACTATTGATCCTTACATACTTCAGGCTAAAACTGTGTGGTAAAAGTACTAAAATTACATTGAGTTATCTTCTGGTTACGAACATACAATTTGTATTATTGAAAAATAATTCCTAAGCTAATTTGGTAACTTTACGAAGGTCATTTACAAAGTGTTTGCTAGATTCAAGTTTTCCGAAGGTGATTGCATTTGTGTTTGGCACCGGGTTTGCTGAACATGAAGTATGCCTGTGCAATGCTTCTTTGTGTAAAAGTTTAGAAAATAGTTACATTTAAAGAAATAACCCCCTCCCCTAAGCATAACCAGCCCTGGGCTGCTTGGGCCAGTCCTAGTTCTAACATACAATGGAATAATTGCATGAGAACCTCTGTATTAAAATAACCAGAACCAGGGCTCCACTAGCCAAAGAGGCAATGCCACAGCTGGGAGACATGTTTATACTGGTCCCTATAGACATAGCATTACCCCACCCACCCCCAAATAGTACAACTCTGTCCAGGTTTCCCTCAGGTAGTGGGGATGCCCCAATAAAGCCCCTCATCCATCTCACCCAAGGGCTAGAGCTGAAGTACAGGTCTATGCCTGCCAACCGTGGGATATGGGGGGTGAGTTCATAGCATTAGTACATGCCCCAGCAAGCCTTTTCGACATGCTGGTACTTGAAAAACCACAAGTACGAGCATGCTGGGCATTAAGGGCCCACTGGTACCTGTAGCCCTACCAATAAAACAAATATTACAAAACCTATAGGGGACACACACACACACACACACACACTGTGAAAGTACAGCTTTATCACACTTGCACTCCACTCACATAATGACAATTGCATATACTTAACTACATCCCCCTTATCCATTCGTGTCCCCTTCACCAGTAAAAATCCTTAGGTAACCTGTAAAAAAAAACAAATCTCCTAATCTAATGTAGATCGTCCTCTACGGTCCAAAAATAAATAAACCAAAATCATAATCATAATTCACAGAATCCATGTGTATAGATGGATTTTCTTTTACCAAATGGGACATCTGTCACTTGGGGACCCATCAGCGAGTGTCAATAGTCACACTTTCCTGATTGGCTGATACCCTTTCCCTCTAGCTTAATGCCTGTCACTCCCTCATTCAATTCCTGTCACCCTCTCCCTGGTGTCACGCATTGCCTCTCCTTGTCACCCTCTTCTTGTCACTTGTTGACCATAACTTTCTCTCTGTCACGGTCACTCCTGTTTTCACTTTGTGGTCACAACCCTTGTTCCGAAGCCACATTTACTTTCCCACTCCCCTGTCATTTTGATCTGGATTCGCCCCCCCGGTTCATGTGATGTTTCATCCTCCTTTGTGGATGTCAGCTGCCCGCCCTGTCCTGTTGAAGGTTTACATATATCTAAGCCAGGGCTCGACAAATCCCGGGGGCCAGATTCTGCTTTTTGGTGACCAGATTTTCTTGCACAGAGGGAGAAAGCAGAATCTGGTCGTGGGCAGATCAGCGGTGCCCGACCCCCCTCTTGCGCTGGAAGTCAGTGGCAGCTCTTCCTCCTGGAGATCAATGGCAACTGTGCCCTACCCAAAGGTAGCGCAGTCAGCAATGCACGACCCCTCCCCCCCCTCCTGGGAGGTCAGCGGCAACAGTGCTCCGACCAAAGGTAGCGTGGCAGCGATTCCTGCCCCCCACTCCTGGAGATCAACGGCAGCAGACACCGCTTTGGTCCACCACTGCAACCAAAGGTAGCGCGGGCAGCAGTGCATTTCCACCCCACCTCCCACCCTCGTTTCCCCCTCCTGACACACCAAAAGCCTTGATTCCCGAATCCCCCCCCTACTCCCGGTGATTGGTGTACAGAGCAAGTCCGGTGACTAGTGTGCAGTCTACACAACTCAAACAATCTGAGCAGCCGGCAGGGCAGAGCAGCAGCTACATCCCCCTGAACTCCCCTTAATTACACGCAAGGTTGCGACCATTTGCGTACACAAGGGGCATTTCTGGGTACACAATACACCCCCCTACAAACCAAATATTTTTTCCATGTTATATAACTGCCCTCCGCAGCCCAAGATTAAGCCCCACCCCTTGACCATTGGCTCCGCCCCCTATTTGAACACACTCAGCACACCTATGGGATTATTCTGGTTGATTCGTAGCCCTGGTGAATTTGGTGAAAGGAACACCAAATTAATATATCTTGATTGGTGATTGAACCTACGAGAAGGAATACTAAACTAGTATTTTTCATTTTCATAAGGACTCAATAAAACCACAGTACAGTATCGTTTGTAACCAGCCAAAGGGAAACTCTTTTAGATCCCTTTAAACACCACTTTCTTTCTTTCGTGCACTTGCACGTCACAATACATGTTGTGTTGTCAAAAATTTTAACCCCTTGTTAAATTCACAAGCCACAGAAGGAGATCACCCTGTGAGATTACATATGTTAAAAATCCACACAGGATAGTTCTTTCATCTTTTTAGTTTAAGATACCAGTAAAAGTTTAAATTTTAAATATCTCAGGAATATTTTCTCTCTTGTAAATATCCTCTCTTTTTGGAGTGCATCCACCGCGCAACTCTTTCTAGCCATTGTCTTGGTCCTCGTTGCCCGGATAGCACCCATTGCCAAAGTATATCTAATAAAGGTGATTGAAGACCAACTCCCCATATCACATAAGGGATACACCTCCAAAAAGGTGTGTGCGGATCCTCAATCCCCTCCCCCCCCCCCCCATCACCGTTATCTACTATTCTGGGCCATGCCATTGTTGCTTTTCATTTTGTCAATAGTAGTTCATTGTCCTACTGCTGCACAAGCTATAAATCAGTGCACTATAGGCCTACTTCAGTGCAAGCTTCCTCTGTGCACATAAGCACAGTTCCAGTAGCCTCCAAAATCTGCAGCTAGAAATCTGCTAGAGGCACACCCCACAATGCCGCGAGAAGCTGTTGCGGTGGCAGTTCACTGGTATTTTCATCCAACTTTATGTGTGCGTTAGGCATCACAATGGTAGACTAGCACATTATTAGATTTTATGGGGCAGATTTCCCAAAGTTTTTAAAAAAGACAGTAATTGTTGGTGTTCTCCTTAACCCATTCTTGGGTATTTACCTCTGGTCTCTTAGCAGTAATTTCTACAACTTATAATGGTCAGTTAATTTTTGCTCCTACTATTGTAGTTTAAACTTTATACTACAGGCAATATTTCCTTTCTTTTTTCCTACTTACCTCCTTTGAAGTTACTCTTATAAACCTTGCAGATTTCATTATAAAGGTGCATACACAATGGAAGATTTTTTTTAAATGATGTGCATAATATCAGGACGTTGGAGGAGATCGCTAGCGTGACGCAATGCGGCTCCAACTCCCCTCCCTCCTCCAGCATGATCCGCTAGTTGCAGACAGCATACACATTTACTGATGCCGACATCCCACTGGGTCTCAATTGGTAACGGTATCGCTGGCTACACAGAGCAGCTAATGTGCACCCAGCTGAACATTGTGTGCAGTCTTCTGTTGTCCCTGTCTAGATAGATGGTCATTAATTTGACCCTATATGATCGACATGCATAAACCTGAATGGGTAAAAAGTGGTGGGTGAGGTTGACAGGGTTAAAAGATTAGCGTAAAAAGGTTGACACAAGTTTTTTTTTTTTGGGGGGGTGGGGGGTGTCATTTTGTCACTTTAACCATGCCTAGAATCTTACGTAATTTATCTGGGAATTGAGGTTTTAGCTGTGCATCTTCAGAACTCTCTACCCCAGGCAGTTCCACAGGTTTACACTAGAATACTTCAAAAACAGATTTGAGACTTTCTTGTTTATTTAAGCATGTCCATGATTGACCCTTTAAGATCTCCATCTCCATATTTTATGAAAAGCTTTTCTGTACTCCATGGGTTTCTGTACTCTTCTCTTCTGTTAAGCGCCTTGAATCCTATTGATGAATAAATTAATTATTATTAATATTAATGCTACTACTCCTATACTATCTATCAATTTGAAGATGCGCATGTGATAACATCGACCCAACTCGCAATGCTATAATTAAAATACCCCCATGCTATACTGTGCATGCGCCCCCATCGCCACTACCACCATCACCCCCTCTCCATCATGACAACCCCCCTTTCATTGCTGGGATACTCACCAACCCCCATGGTTTGGCTCCTGCAGCACTGCTGGTGTTTGGGTTTACATTCTCCATTGACCCTTGGTGATGTAAAGTGAGCTGCCACTGTGCAGCATCACTTTTCTGCACCAGGGGGTAGCAGCGCAGCAGGAGGCCCCAGAAACCGGCAGCCCTCACCGCACCACTGATCCCTGGACTCTGGGGAGGGGAGTATTATATATTTTTACTTTATTTTTAATTTTACACTGATCAGCCTGTGTGTCCGTCAGACATACACAGTTGATGCCCCTGACTTCGTCCCCACACAACCTTCTATCCCTAGGAGCAGAGAAAGCTGTTCAGAAGTCTAGAATTCACATCTCAGCCCTGTGATTCGTCAGCTGAAGCTGGCTTTATTATCACTGGGCCAAATGCGTTTTTTTTTTTTAAGTTTTTTTTTTTTAGTAAATTTTTCCAGATCACGTTTGGGAAATGCAGTTTGCTTACCAAAAAAATGTGAATTGAAGGGTTTGAAGCAGTTTTTCATGAAAACTACTCCAAATTTCCCTTTAGTACATTCGGGTGAAACTAAAATAATGTGAAAAGGGTGTGAAAACACCCCTTTTTTACATTATTTTAGTAAAAAGAATGTTAATAAATGGACCCCTTTAGTGAGCAAATTCACAGCACAAGCTGAAATGCATTCTTATATTTCCTTCCATTATGTCATTCATGATACCACATTGGTTTCTATTAATTAAACACTGTAATGAATGAGCATATCTGTTATTGTACTTATCACATTGTCTCCAAGTACTATTTTCTTTCTTGTATTGTGCAGTTGTTACAGATGTTCTACAAGCAGCAAGAAGAAATCCGTAGATTGCGTGATCAATTGAGCCAAAGGGATATTCAGATCCGCCAACTCGAGTTAGAAATCAAGAATGTTCGGAACTTTGCAGCCACCTATTGACTATAGTTCACCGCTGTACCTACAGACACAAGAATGTAACACTGAAGATTGTCTCCAAAAAAACATTTAACTTTACTATGTGTATGACATGATCAGTAATGGAAACGTAGCAATGCTTCATGGTACACACACTGAATTAGCAATTCTTTTATTTGGCAGTGTTTTAAATAGAATTGTATGTTTCCGTAACATAATTATGGCTTTTCAATCCAAGCGGTTGCAGAAAAACTGGGAGCCATAAAATGCCTATCCATGCAATGGGTAGATATCCTTACCATATTTAAATGTATCTAATATTTGGCTTGTTCTCCACTGGTTCTTAAATGAGATCTATGATTGTTCTGTGGCATTTATTTCGCCATGGATTTAGAATGGAGTGCTTTGATAGACTCATTAATTGCATTCTGTGACACAAGAAAGTTGTTATTATACCTTCAGACTTAACTATAAGAACAACTTTGTAGACCATAAAAGGCCAATATTACTAGGTGTAAGTGGCTGATTGGTTGGAATGCATAAGTAGCACACATATGGGACAGTGGTGTCACTAGAGTGGTGACCCTCAAAATAACACAGCAGCTGCATGTGTCTGTCAGGAGAGGCTGCTCAGCGCGATCAGAACAGTTATATGACTAGCGATAATGTCCACAAAAGGACATAATCCCTTTTGAATGCATTTGGGAGAAGTCTGCACTGGGTGACACAAACGCTTGTGATAACACTGATAAGGGACGTGCCCATTCTCAAATAAAATGCCTGACAGACATTTTTTCAGTAAGCCTGACACCCTTCAGATATCCTGAGCATACAATGTTAGATATCTCACAGTGTATGGACCATGATATATTTGGTTTACTACAAGGGGTAGGAGACATTTCCCGTTCTTTGGATAATCGTAAAGTGCAGGGGATCCCCAAACTCTGTCCTCAGGACCACACACAGTTTACGTTTTCCAGGTCACCCGGCGGGTGCACAAATGCATTCGTTGCTGACTGACACTGATTTTAAAAGATCCACAGGTGGCGCTAATTACTTCACTTGATTCTGTGAGGAGACCTGCAAAACATGCACTGTGTGAGGTCCTGAGGACCGAGTTTGAGAACCTGTGGTATAGTGCATGCCTAGCATTATATGTTCATTCCCTCTCAGGATAATTAATTGCTTTAGCCTACAGATTTATCTTTCAGCCTGAAATAACTATTCAATACCCCTAATCAGAGGTCTAATTGATTTCAGAGTGGCTGTTTCTATTTTTTAGATTTATATGCTGTAAGGTTTTAAAGCATCAACCCTATTCCTGTGAGATTTTACATAACTAAGAAGCAGGTTATTAGTCTCAAATATTTAATTGTTAAAGATGCTGACAGGTAACAGTGGAAATAATGAGAGTTAAAATGATACCCTTTACATTTTAAACTGTGGTCTTCTTTCAGTTTTAGGAAATTCTGCCTTTATTGCCGGCTTTAAATTCCAGTTTTACCTAGTGCAATACTTAACTAATTTACTAATTTCCGGGGGCCACAGAAACCAAGATATTGCACTCAGTGGACAAACCCAACAAACTAAGCTTAGATTCCAGGTAGACTATGTACCTCTATGTCTGGTGTGGCGACTCAGTCATCTGTTATGCATAAAAGGAAAATAATCCAGTCTCTGTTGTACACAAGGGCCCTTATTCTATTTGACTCGGACGGATGCGTATTTTCGGACGGCCACGGAGTTTTCTTAGCCCCGCCTACCGTATGGAACGCTCACACTGTCCGAATGCGGTAAGATGCCGAGCGAATGGACCGCGAGTGGATGTTTCATGTGAACAACTCCCCCATCTGTGGGAACCTCCCCCATCCTCCGATGGTCGCCGACCATCGAATGATGGACCGAGCGGTCAGACCGCTCTGAGTGCTTCAGACCACTCTGACATCTCTCCGTGTGAAAAAGGGATATGGGCGGGCAGCTGGCATCCGGCTAGGTCAGCTGTCCGCCTCCCACACGTGCGTCAAGGCCGGATTACCGTATGTACACCCAGCGTTTTCATGGGAACGCCCATGAAACGCGGGGCATACGCATATTGTAATGAGCCCAAACAGCCCTTCACGCCCCTCTCCACCCCCTGCTCGGATTGTGCTGACCAATCGTTTTCTGTAGAGAATTCACGCCGTATTCGGTTGTGCATGGCGTTCGCACATGCGCATAAACGCTTCTGCACATGCGCAAACACAAATCAACATCCAACCGAACATGCAGTCATCCGACTCAATCAGAATAAGGGACAATATGTGAAAAGTTTAGTTTAGTTGTAGTCACTGCATTTGTTATAAAGTAAAAATATAGGAATTAGGTCACTTTTTTGTGTACATGTATACTACCTTTTGAATACAAGTCTCATACCAGTAAGAAATGCACTAAAATGGACCCAACTAAAAATATTTGTACTCAGACCACAGCAGGTAAATATGGGTGCCGGATGACTGCCCGACAGTGAATTCTGACAGTCAGTACTCCGACATCTAAATCCTGACTGTTTAAATGCCTGACAGTTGGGATCCTGACTGACAGGGGCTATTCTCCCCCGAAAGGGGCTTCTTTGCACTTGCCCCCCTGTCGGAGTAACGGCAGTCCGGATTCCAATGTTGTGATACTGACCGTTTGTATCCCGATTGTCGGACCGCCATACCACAACCCGCTAAAAATAGTCCCATTTCATTTTTATAGAGGAAAGAGGTTTGTATTTAATTGAATATAATTTGTACATTTATTTAGCATTTTTGGCGATAATTAATTGAATTTCATGTTATCTTAATAATTGTCCAGACACCTCATTACAGTATTATGGGGCTAATTCAGAGTTGATTTCTAATTAGAGAAACCTGCCATTTTCTGGCTGTTGTGAAAAAACTGCAGGCATCATAAGGCGTATTTGAGGATGGGCTATGACATCAGCAATAACCACATCCTGCCCTTCTGTCGCAGATTAATGGAGGCACCAGACTTATTGAATAGCATATGGATTTGCAAGTAAATACCGGTTACCATATATACTCGAGTATAAGCCTACTTTTTCAGAACGTTTTTTTTTATGCTGAAAAAGCCCCCCTCAGCTTATACTCGAGTGATGGTCCCACTTGAGTCAATAAGTTTTCCCAGTTTTTTGTTGTAAAATTAGGTGCCTCGGCTTATATTCAGATCAACTTATACTCGAGTATATGTGGGAACTATTCATTCGCAATTCTCTTGCAATTTTGCAAAGGACATCTTCTCTTTCTGCATGAGCAGCCGCTTACTCCTTGCAGTCCACTGTGAATTCTCACATTAGCAGTCAGGTCTGAATCAGGCCCTGTTTTATGTACAATCTGGGAAATATGATTTAGCATTTAGTACTAGTATTGTCAAGCTGAATGCTTTTGTTACTCCAGGTGTAAACCAAATTCATATTCTGTTAATTTCTTACAAAGCTTGTGCATATGTTACTGTTGCAGAGCTGGACTTAGTGGAAGCTGTGTGCTACTCTGCATACACACAATAATCTTTTTCGTTGTTTTTTATAAATTGCATCTAACTGTACATGAGAACTATAGTGTATGCTGTTGGAAGGGTTGGGGTTGACAGTCATAATTTCAACATGAGAATGTAGACATATTGTCCCTGGTGGCCAAAGGGTGACTAACCCTCTCCTGATGGTTGCAGCGGCTCTAGTCATATTTTCCAGGTCCCAACAGTTATGTGATTGTCACTTATGGGTAAGACCTTCGATTCTCTGCCATAACCCTAACCCTCCTTCTAGTGCCTAACCCTAAACTTCCCTTGCCCCTGCAGCCTAACACTCCCACAGTATGACCATCATGTTTACAAGCAATGCAAATATTTCACTTGTCACCATTCTGAGAATGTTGACACATGCCTGTCAACATTGTTGTGTAAACATTAATATTGTTGACCTTTTGACTACACCCAGGTGGATGACCTGTTTAAATTAAAACCATTTCAACCTACATATTTGTTTATACTTTAGATATACTTTAACCATACCTCCCAACTTGAGAGAGTCCAAATCAGGGCCCAAAAGAGATGGGACTAAAGAAGTGAACAGGCGATGTAGCCCCCAAGCAAGCACCCATATCCATATTTCGGCCCCCCCAGGTCTATACCCCCACAGCAAAGATATAATGTCATGTGCATGTGTACAGCATCTATTTGTCGCCACAGAGAGCGTAAAGGGCCCTACATACGCAGAGATGTGTGCCAGAGATACATAACGGGAGATTCAGCACAAGAGATTTCACTCTTGTGGCTCATTTCAGACAATGAGCCACATACAGAGAGATTTGTGTCAGAGATTCAAATTGGGAGATTCAGCATGGGAGATCTCAAATCTGTCACGACTGTCAATGCCATATATATATATACACATACACACATATATACATACACACACACACACACACACGCACATATATATATTTATATATATATATGTATATACATATATATATATATATATATATATATATATATATAGAAACAGCGTAGGATCGGCGCTCCCTGTAATGTAGTAACTGCGGCCGGTGCCCACACAGGGGGATTGGAAGAGAGGCACAGTGGTGTGGCAATCGTAGCCAATAATCAATAGGAAACGCCAATTGATATATATATATGGTATATATTGGTGGAGATATGAAATTGATATTATAGATAATGAAAAGATAGTACGCTGGTGGCATAGTGTTGCTGCCAGATGCTTAGGGCTGGCTGTCTTCAGACACACAGGGCTAAATAATTAACCCCTGAGACAGATATTCGCCCCCCAAACATTGGTGGCACAGTGGAAAAAAATATATACTTACCTACTCCGGAGTCCAGCATCACGGCCTCATCAGGAGGGGCGGCGGTCTCCGGCGGTGTGACGTCATCGGCTCGGCGGTGGTCTCCGGCGGTGCCTGATGTCGTTGGGATCAGCGGCGGCGGTGGTGTCCGGACTCCGGTGTCCACTGTCCTCAGGTGCAGCGGCGGCGTTCAGCGGGGCTTCAGCCGCTCAGAACAGCCCTGCTCATCTGACCGCGGCCATACATGCGGGAGATGAGCAGGAGCTTTCTGAGCGACTGCTCTGAATTGTACAGCCCGTCCGTTCTGAATCTTTGCCAGATTCAGAACGGCGGGTGCCCGCATGTAAATCGCTGTGTGGGCTATATACACAGCGATTTACATGCATTTTCAGACATTTTCTGAGCGATTTAGTAAAATCGCTCAGAAAATGCCTGAAAATTGTGCTGTGTGTGTGGCCCTTTACCCCACACAATATCCACCTTCCCCCCCCCCCCCCCAAAAAAAAACTGTGTCCCCTGGGTGGAAAGGTGGGATAGTCCTGCCCAAAGTGGGACTATTGGGGGGTATGCTACCCTCACTGTGTTAGTGCCATGTAACAAGTAGCTTATGTATTATAGGAAACTATATGATACTGTCTGACATCATGCAGGCTCAACACTTTATAAAGATATCTGTTCATTAAAAGTATGGTCATATCTGTTAAAATGATCATCTTTTTTTATCATATTGTGTTTGCGCTTACACATGCATATACATATAAACATACTATACATGAGGTTGGATCCATGCAAAGCCAGTTCTCTCTTTGAAATGGGTATTTTTGGTTGTCAACTGGGTGACTACTTTGTGAGCACATGAAAAAGAGATTTGTGACATGGAAATATCTTTGGTATATAGGATCTGATTCATGGATGGACACAGGGCTGCACACATTTTACATACTTCGCACAAGTTTTAGGCAGATGTGGAACAAATGCAGCAAAATGAAAATGCTTTAAAAAAAAAAGTTTATTTTTTTATCAATTAACCAAAAGAAAAATGAAAGAAAGAGAAATGTATGTCAAACCAATATTTGGTGTGACCACCCTTTGTCTTCAAACCAGTTCTTTTAGGTACATGTGCACACAATTTTGAAGGAACTCTGCAGGCAGAGAGAATGGTGCGCTCAGCATTAAGGACCCCAATAATCTTGACCAAATCCCCAACTCCATTTGCTGAAATACAGTCCCAAACTTGCTAGGAACCTCCACCAACTTCACTGCTGTCTGCAAACACTTATTATTGTACAGTCCTTTGGAAAATAAACTGCCTTCTGTTACAGCCAAATATTTCACATTTTGACTCGCCAATCGAGAGCAACTGCTGCCATTTTCTGAACCCCAGTTCCTATGTTTTCATCCATCATGAAATCACTTGGCCTTGTCTCCACATCAAAGAAATTACTTTTTGGCTGCAAGTTTCCATTTAGACCATTTCTGGAAAGACTTCTCCAAACATTAGATGGGTGTACCTGAGTCCCACTGTTTTTGCCATTTCTGAGCTGATATCACTGCTGGACATATTCCAAATTCAAAGGGAAGAAAGCATGTTGTACCTTACATCTGATGCACTTGAGAACCATAGACACATTTTTCTTTGTCGTCCATTGTTTCTGTGGTCCTCAACATTGACTGTTTCTTTGTGCTTCCTTAAAAGAGCTTAAAACCTCAGTTTGCTTTGAAATCTTTGCCTGAGTTAATAACTGGACGATGCAGTATAAATAACGTGTCTTGTTGCTGTGCAAGTGTACCTAATAAAATGTATGCTGTTATAGAGGCACAGGATGGTGTCACCAAATATTGATTTCTGTTCCCTCACTTTGCATTTTCCTAATTGCTAAAAATAAACTATTGACACTTTTTTTTAAAAAAGATTTCTTACTTTGCAGCATATTTTCCATACCTAGCTAAAACTTTTCACATTATTGTACTGTACTAAAAACCAGTGGTTCCCAAACTGTGCACCTAGGCAATTTGGTGTGCCTTGGGGCACTAGCACGGGTGCCTCGGGTTGGAGGTCCTAGCATAACTCATATTACTTATGTTTGACATAATAGGCAAAACCAGTTGTGATTTCCAATCATAAAATATGTGGAAACCAGAATTGAATCCGGTTCCTCACCACTTAACTGACATATCATTAAGGAACTTTTGGCCTAGTGGGTGCCATGAAAAAAACTTCTGTTTCTCTAGGGGGCATTATTCAAAAACATTTGGGAACCACAGCCATAGATGATGTCCTGTGCTGTTAGAAAAATCAGGTTTTGGATGTATATTATGCCCCCAGAATGAAGTAGTTTGATACTACTAAAAACATAGATGGCGAGACTACAGTATATGCATAAACCCACACAGATAGTAATTTTAGCATATAGTAGTAAATCTGGTTGCTACAGCAGCCTGCACGTGCCACTGTATTGAGCCTGAATCATTTTTGCTCTTCAGTAAATTTAATATTTTTATTTCTTCAAATATGTATTTTGCTTTCCAACGGTAACTATTACTCATACTTGCCTCCATTTGAAAAAGCATTTCAGGGATATTGTGAAAGTAACACCTAGAAGCATGGTTGTGTACTGCTACATCTAGGAGCCGTGTGGTAAAAATTACTTACATCCAAATGTAAATGAGCTACAAAGCCATTAGTAAGATCTACTTGCTGATGAAAAGAACACTGATACATTCAGGGCTTGCTCATGTATTATGTGTTTACAAGTGGTTTCATATTTGTGGCCCGAGAAACCTTATATGAAAATGCATGTAGCCGCAGAGATCACTGTGCCTTATAACCAATGCAGGGAAATGGCGCTAATGATCCCATTTGAATGTATATATATTTCCCGCCATTATATAACAGCTACATAATGCTAGTATTGTGTGATCAGGGAGGGTGCTAGACTCTTCAGGGAGTCAGGGAGTTTGCTGCTATTTCAGGAGTCTCCCTGACGATCAGGGAGAGTAGGCAAGTGTTATATTATATTGCCATGCCTTAAAAGATCTTTTAATTGCAGTGTCTGAGACTCATGATTTGTAATCTTTGAGTTAATGCTTATACAATCTTAATGTCTTTTAATTTAATTTACAAAACAATGTTCATTCCTAAGTAGTTTTAATGTTTATAGTAATTTGAGACAGGGTTTCTTTCCTATTTTATTGTTTTTATTATTGCGGATTGTTTAACTCAGAAGTGCCTATAAAATGTACCCTTCTGAAAAAGCCAACAAAGGAGTTGCAGAGATATTGTTAGTAAATGGTGCAGCTATTTACTAATACCCCTTTTAACCTTGGTTATGACAAGGGAAAAACTCAAATTCAAGGTACACAGTAAACAGGGTCTGACCTGGGTTGGAAAAGTGCCCAGAAACCTTGGTTGGACCTGGGTTTTGTTAAGAAAAGTGGTATAAGCCATAATTGCATTTCTCATATTTGGAATAAAAACTCATTAACTTTTTTTTTTTCTAAATATCAGTTAAAAATGTTTAAAGAAATTTACACTATGATATCTGTTCACTTACAAGTATAATAAGACATTTATAAAAGGTTTTCGCATGCATGTTAAATACTTCACAAAAATGCATGGTTTTGTAAATCTGAAAAGTGAAAAAAAAAAGTTTACTAAAGGAGTTAGTTTAAGTTTAGAAATCCTTAGAGCTGATGTGCAAACTATGTTGTTAGTTCAGCCTGTAAATTACTGAAAATAGCTAGTTGGTAACCTGCACTGCACTTCAAAATGGCCGTCTCCAAATTGCCATTTCATACTGCTGATGCATTGTACAGATTTGCATATTTTTGCTTTTTATTATATAAACTGTAGCCTCTCTTTTACAGTTAAAAAAAATCCACATAAAAAGACTTTATAATAAAGCATGACTTATTGTCTTTATATTCAAATTATTATTTTAATTTCGAATATGTTTAAATTATTCTTAAAGTAAGTTACAAAATATATAAAATGTGTATTTTGTATGATTGATCTGTTGTATTGCTTAATAATGATATCTATAGATATATATGATAAAAAAATTATACAATGTACATGCCTATGTTAATTACTAGAGAAGTTAAATCAGACATTGTTTAAGAATGTAAGCATTCCAAGAGCAAACAGAAAGAACTTGACTGGATTATTTCCACATACACGTGAAGAACATACATACGCTAAAATTTTTATATATTTGTCAATTTATTGACTTTTTGCTTCTGTTTTTAGAATACTTCCTGCCTTTGAAAAATCAAATGTTTTGTTTTGTTAAATGTTATGTGTTCTTTGTACAAAAGTATAATAAAATCAATTTTGTGACTTTTAATATTGAACACAGCAATTAATATATATTAGCTATTTAAATTAATTAACTTTTTAGGTTTTACAACAATGTTCTCTCCATCTTGTTTGTGTGTGGTGTATGCATAACCTGGAAAAAATGCTCTTACCCACATTCTAAGAGCTACATTTACTAAAGCTTCTAAAAATGAAAAGAGGTTGCCGATAGAAAATGATGGACAGAATCTGATTGATTGGTTGCATCTTAAGAGTTGATACTGTTTATTTATGTGTGTGACTATTGGCAAAGCTGTTGTGTTACTAAACTTGGTTACTAGGTCTAGTGGCCTTTTGGATTACCTACACAAATTACAATGACCATGTATACCAATGTTGTAGCTCTATATAATTAAAAGTACATCAACAGATATGAGCTTTTCATCGTCATGAGCAAAAACATATCTGCAAGGCTGTACATTGGCTAGAGAAATAGGGGTTAGTACTTTTGTCCCCAAAATAAGTAAAGATCAGCAGATAAACCTTGGTTATTATGGGACAGTGTATCTCTACACAAGTTACCTGATTTTATTATTTTTCTTTGTATGTAGATCAATGTTATTGTTATATTACACTGGACATTTCCTTCAGATATCACAAGAGTTAAAAAATAAAATCTTATAAGAATCCAGAATCAATTTTAGAAATGAAAAGTGATTGGCCTTCTTTAAAATACATCTTCCACACTGGTGTATAATGGCAAGTAAAGAATAACAATAATAGAAACCTTAGAAAAATGCAAATGGTAAGAGAGTGTGAGTGTGGTCTTGAAATTAAAGAAAATATGCTCATTTTACTGTTCTCCCAATTAATTTTCAATCTCAAACTTAATGCTATATAACTCAAGGCCTTGTAAAAATACTTTTCCAAGGTACAGAAATAGAACACAAGACCAAGGGGGCTATTCAATCTGTGACAATATTTCCGGTCAGGGGAAATATCTGCACTCACTTAATCAATGCTGCCATTGATAGCATTGTAGGTTTTGTTTTTTGATGTGGTCCCGCCAAGCAAGTTTCGTGTCACTTGAGTACTCCATAGATTTTTTTATATTTTACAACTCTGTCCTTGAGGGTCTTTTCTTACCTATAGTATGGTTTCTGTGCAACAAGGGACCTACTGAAGACATTGTGCCTCCCAGGGCAGACAGTGTGTCGTGAGCCGGTATTCAGTATGCATACAGTAGATCAGGCATGTCCAACCTGCGGCCCTCCAGATGTTGTGAAACTACACATCCCAGCATGCCTTGCCATAGTATTGCTATTAGGGAATGCTAAAACTATTGCAAGGCATGCTGGGATGTGTAGTTTCACAACAGCTGGAGGGCCGCAGGTTGGACATGCCTGCAGTAGATCATGGGATGTGCTTAAGTATAATATGTCCTCTTCATACAGTAGAGGTTCATCTAGATAATACATAGTAATAGCAGATTTGGGATACAGTTTTGCAGTGTCTGCTATTCGGAACAATAGAGTAACACCCAGGGGATCATTTTACCATGGCTAACTGAATTGCCTTCTGATTCTTAATAATGAAAGTATGTAGAAGGGATTTATGTGACAAAAAGATTTAACATTTTCAGAACTATTGAGGATATCATGGGAAAATAGGCAATTTATGGCACTCTATGCCTAGGTTTTGTATTAGTTTGTATATATATATATATGCTACAGTTATTTTATGAATGGTGCTTGTGATACATTTGAGGGTTAATGAGGGCACTGTATTATGTTTTGCAAGAGATGCCATACTTCATTACGACATTTCTAATTTGGCTTGTGCAGAACATTTCATTAGGGTGTATATTTATGAAGATATGGGGCCAAATGTAATAGGGTGTGAGAACCAGAAACTGAGAGATTTTGGGAGAGCTTTCCCAATTTTTTAAAGTGACAATCATTACATGGCAAAATCAATCTGGTTTTTCAGTGTAAATGATTGCTGCTTTAAAAAATTGGGAAAATTCTCCCGAAATCCATCGATTTCTTAATTCTATGGGTGTTTTATGCACTATTTTCATGCTAGCAATCCCCTTTTTCATCATGCCCTGCTCCAAGTTTTCCTCATAACATCATATGCCCATCAATCACCAACCCATCTCTATAACTTCTCTTAGCTATTACAATATAGTAGTGCCCCAATTTCATATATTGTCCTATAGGAGCAAACAGTGTCATTCATATATTAGATGTACCTGTACCTCTTCCTCTTCTTTACCAGGTGTGGAGGCTTGTAGGTCAGGACACAAAGTGAAGAGGAGAGCACTGCTGCACACCTACCAATTGTAAACTGTTTAGTGACTCACTGACACTGCTGTCAAATCGGAATGCTGGTGCCTAACCCAGAGAAAGCATCTGGAAAACTGAGCTTTATCCTATGTGTACAGCGCTATGCAGCTCTAATTGTGCATGCCAACAACATGCTGTTTCCGCACCATACCCCAAATGAATGTCATGTGGTCAAATCACCCTTTCAAGAGCACAGTAAATTTATCTTTATCATGATTAATGCATAAAAATTGTACTCACTGCTTGATATGTACAAACTCTTTTTGTCTTATTTCAGAGAAAAAAGATTAGATGGGGAGCACAGGCCAACCCTGCAATTGTCTTTGGAGTATGGTCAGATGCTCTATATGTTATATTAACTATTTTCTGTATAGAATAGATAATGGTCAAATCCTCCCTTACTGACCAGAATCCCCACTCTCCATTGCTTGCAGTGGAATCGTTAGAAGTCTGCTCAGATTCATTTGGAATCAAGAGTTCTTGAAAAATAGACTAGGCTCATCCTTAAAAAACATAGGGCCAGATACACTAAGCTTTAAAAGTGAGAAAATGGAGAGTGATAAACAGCCAGCCAATCAGCTCCTGCCTGACATTTTTCAAACACAGCTTGTGACATGGCAGGTAGAAGCTGATTGGCTGGCTGTTTAGCACTCTCCATTATATCACTTTTGAAGCTTAGTGCATCTGGCCCATAGTCACGTGGGAACAGTACTCTTGCAGGCACAGTTCTACATAACAAGATTATTTGAAAATTTCCATATTCATCAGTATAATTATCAGTTAGAGAAGGGCATTCACCTTTGTAACAGTTTTCTTTAATTGCATGCCAACTTTATTGTTCAGTTGATTAATGACGCAGACTAGAAAATAATAATTTGTATTACTGAAACATAATTAAAATTTGTATTACACTCTTAAACAAAAAAAATAATGAAAATTAGCAGTTTTCAACAGCATTGTAAGCGATGTATGCTGTGTAAATTTTAGTATTTGTTGATCATTTCAGACCAGTACATCAGTGGAGGCAGACAACAAGCCGGGCAGGTGGAACTGGGAGGCGAACAGAATTGTGAGTGGGACTTGGTGCATACTGCCTGACAATGATGGGGCATCAATGTGACTTTTTATTAAAACCAACCATCTTGCAGTAAAAGTGTGAGAGAGTAATTGCTTCTGCTGCTTGTGAGGGCAAATCAGATCCCCAAAACTAAGAGCAGTGTCCTAGGTGACCCCTCCAACATGCATGCCCTGGCTCCTGTTTTTGAAAATGAAAAAATGTTCCGTGTTCGAAGTGCCAGTATATCATACTTTTGTATGAGCACTAAAATACAGATCAGCATCATTTATTTTATTAAACATGAGAGGGGACATTGTGAATGATAAATTACTTGTGTCAATATTCTATCTTTAAAAGTTTATTTTTGTATATTTGGAAATTCCAGATGGTAGCAGAATGCGCCGCACAATGGGCGCATCTATCTCCACCTATTGTCACTCAGGGGTTTGTCCTGCAATGCATTATTTTCATATACGGTGTGTGTGTGTGTGTATGTATGTATGTATATATATATATATATATATATATATATATATATATATAATATATATATCCATACATCCAAAATGGCAATAAGGCGTCACTCGGGGTTTTGTTCAGTTGCAAAATAACGGATTTATTCCGACATGTTTCGGGCTGCTTTGCCCATCCTCAGGGAACAAATGTGCTCACACTACATACACAGTAATATACCCTGGTCAGGTCCCACCCCCAACATACATAATTAAGAAAGAGGCATACTCACCTGCGCCGTGTTGTTAGTCAGAAGTCATCTCACCTCAGATCGGCTGCTTGGAAACGCAGATCACGTCACACCAGGCGCTGTCCCACGGACCCAATCTGTGTCATCATCCAGCGCTCACCCACGCCGTCGGATTTCAGATGCGTCTGACCTCACATCGGGGCAGGTGGTTGCCATGGATACAGTGCTATACACAATCTGTGAAATAATAAAAGTGTAATTATAAGAAAACATACAAACAATACATTTAAAATACAAGTAACGGTACTGCGGATTCTAAACATTATTACATAATTATGTCTCCTCATGATCCTACATTTACACATACTATTACGATATTTAAATATAGCCCGCTCATACCTAATCCCCTATTGGTCACCATACACATTATTACTTATAAGCCATTATGTGTACCAAATAGGTATACATTTTTAGATGAAGTGATCCTACAAAAAATTATGCAACCCTAATTGCTCATTAAGCCCTTTTGGGGCTAACGTGTCAAGGCGGAAAATCCACCTAGTCTCCACCTGTAGGAGGCGCTTACTTCTATTGCCTCCTCTTACTGTAACTGGGACGTGGTCAATAATTTTTGACCTGATGCTTGCCACACTGTGCCCATGTTGAGCACAGTGCCTAGCAACAGGCTGGTCACTATTTCCCATAGTCAGGGCCTGTCTGATAGCCAGCCTATGGTTCGCCATTCTCTCTTTAAATTGGCATTCTGTCTTGCCCACATAGTATAGCCCACATGGGCAAGACAGAACATAAAAGACAAACCTGCTCGTGCAGGTCAATGGGAAATTGATTCTTCCTACAGTAGTTCACCCACCTTAGGATGTGGAAAAGGCTCTGTGGTCTCTCTCACATATCCTTTCTCGTCTCTCCCCTAACATCCTTTATCTATAACCATAACATCTCCCCGGGTATTCACGCTCCCTCCTTTAAAACATGGACGGAAGCCTGTATTTTCAGATTGGGGCAGTTGGTGAACCCAAGTGTTATACGCCCATTCTCAGATGTTCAAGAACCCTGGAATCTCCCTTCCAGTGAATTTGGAAATAGGTTCAAGTCTGTCATTTTATTACCGCCTCTTTTAAAATTTCGGACCTATCTAGGAAATTGACTTCGGTACTTGTTTCCTAGCACGGCCACAATTGCGGCCATCGGGTGTCATTTTTAGTGGTCTGCGACGCGACCGACGCGATGCCCCTGATTTTCCCATTGAAATACATTGAAAAAAGTCAATATCGCGTCGGTCGCGTCGTATGCGGCTAAAAAAGGCTTAAATGGTCCAGACGCGATGCCCCCGATTTCCCCATAGGGAACAATGTTAAATGCCTCAATTTACCCGCAATGCCCCCGATTTCCCATAGGAATCAATGTTAAATGGCTCAATTTACCCAAATCATCATAGGGAACAATGGTAAATGGGCCAGAAAACCCAAAAAACACCCCTGAACAGTGAAATGTCCCCACAAAAGTAGTTGACGCCACTCCACGATCAACGCGAACCCGCGAGGGGCGGCGGTACGCGTCCTCCGACCTTTTCATACCCCCACTATCCACGTCGGCGTGGAGTTGAGAATAGAATAGTGTGGCGAGCCCGAAGCGTGGCGAGCGCACGCGGATACCTTCACAGGTAAACGCGTCCCTTCGCGGGCTTCACAGGTATCCGCGTGTGCTCGCCACGCTTCGGGCTGGGTGGCTCGCTGTGCTTTTTCCTCACGATGCCCACGATCATGATCGTTGTGGCCGTGCTAGGAAAAAAGTACCTTGACTTCTTTTGAACGCCTATGTGTTGACCCCCAAACACCTACACACATCATTTCACAACTATATACAATTATCATAGAGAACCTTTTCCCCTTACCTACCACATTTACGGCTGCTTGCTATTTTTTGTGACAAAATTTTCCAGTGCTCCGAGGTAATTCTCAAGGGGACCCAGGTTTCTGGATTTTAAATATTACATCATCAGATACTAAAACTTACAAATACTCTCTTCTGAGACACTTAAATAATGCAGTCAAAGCTATAATTCCCACCTACTGCAGGTCTCATAAAGCCCCATATATTAAGGATTGGTCAAGGAAAATAGATTACTATATGGAGATGGAAAATCTCTTGACTTTTCCTACAGCCAACAACTCAAACTTTACCGCAACCTGGCTCTCCTGGCTGGAATTTAAAGAATCTCAAATATACTTTATTAAAATTATCCCATTTATGTGCAATTTTTAATTAATCTCCTAGGCGATAAACAGCTTTAGAGACCCACTGATATGGTCGACACATTCAAATTTTCTTCTCCACAGGACCGCACGGTTTCCATCCCCCCACCTCTCTTACCCAGACCCCCAATTCCCACCTCTCTCTATTCTGCTTCTTTCTCACTCACTCACTCTCTTATCTTTACTTAGTTGAAACTTGGTGTGAGCATTCCAAACTTTTATTTTTTCTTCGCCGGATATCGCTAGTATATTCTTCTACGGCTAAATACACTTTATGAATATATAGAGGTACTATTACTTGCCATATTTTACATACTATTCTATTGTTAATTATGTATACACCTGCCAATTGCAAGCACCAATTTTCTGTATTTGTATTTCTGAGTGATACTGTTCATATGTAATACACTATTATGATAAATTAATAAAAAGTAAAAAAAAAAAAAAAAAAACCTTTATCGCACTTTTTTGCCGCAAATTTGCATCTCATTAAATATGCAAAAATCTGCAAATTGGTGCTTTTTCAGAAAGTGCAATAAAATCGCACTTCACTAAATCTCGCCCAGAGTGCTTATGCAGGATTTTGGGATGTTGGACCAAAAATACTGGGATTTGGCAGGCTGGCTGCTCTGGAATTTTATATCTGGCTGCTCTGGAATTTTTCAAGGTAAATAATAAATTTGCAGATTGGGATGCAGGCACCCTTATATTTGATATATGGATAGCATACACCTAAAAAAAAAAAAAGAGTGGTCCTGCTGGGAAGGAGCATGGATGAACAATAGTAACCCCAATTCAAACTACACTGTAGAGTAGCATCCCATATTCACGTTACATCATATATTAGTATCTCTTATTCATGTTATGTTGCACATTAGTGTCACTTATTTATATTACACCACACAGTGGTAGTGACCATTGCATCAATAACACCATACACAGTAAACATGAAGTAGTATAACTGTGCTAGATACTTAGTCACAAAATTTAGCAATTAAAATCTAACATAATTTATTAAAAAATACAAATAAATAAGAAAGGAAAAAACCCTTCTGGTGTGCACAAAGATTACAATATACTGTAATATATGGAATATTAGTCACCCACTGCCTTCACCAGTACTGGGGATGTCCATATTAATTCCTCATGAAAACAAAATGCAGTTGTTGTTAAATGTAGAATTGTGGTATGTGGTCTGTTCCCGCATCTTTCTTTATAGAGAGCCTTTTAAGGAAAGTGCTGCAATGAAGAGAAGAGGGTCCTCTGATGTTGTTTGGACAACGGCAGAGAAGATTTCCAAATGCAGATAACATTTCCAAAATTGATTTGAGGATTCCGAACAAATTGAAGGTTGGTATTCCTGGGTGGCAAGACCGATAACACTTGAACACTTTGTATAGTAGCCAGACCCCTTTTTGGGCATTGACAGTGGGAAGTAAATGCCAGCTATTGTGGCTAAAGGGATAGCACCCGATGAACCCATTAGCGGTGGTAGCTAATTGTATACTGCCCTAAGGGGCAGATGTACTCAGGGCCACACTCTCAGCACTCTCCTGTAAGGGATGTGGTTTCACATGGAAGGGGCATGGCCAGACAATATTATTACATAGAAAATGTATGAATAGAATGGTACCTGTAAGAATCTATTTGGTTAAAATAATGTTTACACCCTTTTGTGTACTGCTGCTTCTTATCCTATCTCTCCCTAATCAGCTCCATTTCCTGGAATGCTTAGATGTTTGAAATCATTTGTTCACAAACGGAGTTGCGCTGATGAACAAAGGTACGCCCAAATGGGCAGATGCGAGTGGATGTGTCCCTTGTGGCGAAACCAGAAGTCGACGGTGGCTGCCGGAGAGATCATGAAGCAGGCGGTTGTTGAAGCATGCCTAGTCTCCTCTGCTGTCTACACATTTCGAGCATACAACTTCCGTCTACTTCCGGTTTTGCCGCAAGCGGCACATCCACTCACATTCGCCAGTTTGAGAACAAATGCTTTCAAACATCTCAGCATTCCAGGAAACGGAATGGATTAGAGAGAGATCCGTTCCGTTTCCTGGAATGCTGAGATGTTTGAAAGCATTTGTTCACAAACTGGTGAATGGGAGTGGATGTGCTGCTTGCGGAAAAAAACGGAAGTGGTCGGAATTTTTTGGCACGCACAAACCGTATGGGATAGCAGACATGTGCATTGCAGGAAGTACGAAAGGTGTTGGACAGCAGAGGAGACTAGGCATACTTCAAGACTCAGCTTGCAGGCTGAGGCCGGTTTCACACACTCCGGCTCCTGCCGGACGGTGAAATCCCGCACGGCTAGGGAGCCGTGCCGCACACATTAGTTGTGAATGGACACTATTGTGTCCATTCACACGGGACGGCCACGGCTGCAGCCGGATCCCGCCACTGGAAGGGACGGGTTGCCGGGCTGTGGCCATCCCCTCCATGATAAAGTACTGTGTGCGGCACGGCTCCCTGGCCGTGCGGGATTTCACCGTCCAGCAGGAGCCGGAGTGTGTGAAACCAGCCTGAGTCTTGATGTGAGCACATGCACCTACTTCACAGAAGCAGCCTGATTGTTTTCCTGAATAATAATATTCTAGAGGACCAAATTTCCTAATTATTAGAGGACCAACAGAGTTCATTATTTGATGGTAGTTTGAATTGGATTCCAATATTGGATTATAGGAGAGCCCCTCTTTAGCGAAATATCCCATATAAAAAGTGTGTGCACCAAAATAAGCGTTCCACCTAACACAGGAGGAACCATTTATTCCACCAGAGGGCCAATATATATTACTCTCTGTACAACTGGGAAAGAACCATCAATAGACCTATTAAAGATTGGTTTAAAACATGTATACCCCTGATGAAGTCTCATAACGAGACGAAACGCGTTGGGTTTATGTTCCATCCCTAATCTTGTGAAAATTTCACCTCTGATAAAGAACTGGATATGGAAAAAGTGTTTTAAATAAATATTTTCTTTTAATAAATGTTTTATGTTTAAAACCTATTGTGTATGAATTATTGTCTGAAAGAGACAGGAATCACCATTGAAACACCATAGGGCGCCTGGCAATACTATTGGGAGTATACTTCAACACCCGCCTACTTTATGATCTCTCCGGCAGCCACCGTCAACTTGCAGCCACTTCCGGTTTCGCCACAAGGGACACATCCAGTCGCATCTGCCCATTTGGGCGTCCCTTTGTTCATCAGTGCAACTCAGTTTGTGAACAAATGATTTAAAAAAAATCTAAGCATTCCAGGAAATGGAGCGGATTACGGTGAGATAGGGTAAGAAGCACCAGTCCATTAAACATTATTTTAACCAAATAATTTCTTACAGGTACCACTCTGTTCATACTTTTTTCTATATTTTATTATACATTATTCAATTTTTTCAGTAGCGTGCTTTTTCATTCTATAAATTGCCTCAAATTATAAGAGCCGCTTTTTCTCATTAGCGCAGAACCATTTAAATACCCAGACAATATTACCCCCAATTCAAGTTATGCCACATAGTAGCACAATTTTTTTACAATTACAAATCATGCAATGCCCCTGATTCATATGAAACTACATATTTGTGTCCCTTATTCTCAGAATAACAAAACACAGTGGTGTCCATTATTCATGTTCTGCTGCACCAGTAGTAGCCGGTTTACAAGTTATGCTACACAGTTGTGTCCATTTTACACATAATGGTCACAGTATTAGTATTTAGTACCCTTTACACGAAATGACCACAGTAATAGTGCCCTTTATACACATAATTCCAACAGTAGTAATGCCACTTCCATATAATGCCCACAGTATTATGGCCGCTTATGCGGATTTTGCAGCTTTGCGCATCAACCAGAATAACCTCCATAGTCCGATTTCAACTTTTGTGTTTACCAATGTGTGTCCACTACGACAACTACAGAATAATTATGGTAACTGGTTCCTACCCTTCTGCATTGGTTTGACATAATCGAACCAGTACCTGTTGCACTGGATGATAAAAATGTGGGGACTAATTTTGTGTTCCTGACGTAAATGGTGACCAACAAGTGAAACATTGACCAAGTAAATGATAGAAAGGTAGTAAAACAAGCAGTGCACCACCGTTCACTGCAGAACCGCAGACCAATCAAAGTGCCCATGCTGACCAAAAGTCTATAGGTGTGGATCATAAGGTCGACAGTGACTAGGTTGACCACTATTGGTTGACTAACCACCATGGACAGATCCACCACCCTGACTAACAAAAACCCTACTGACACACAGACCACACAGGATATCAACTTCATAACACAGTTCAACCAATCCTCTGACCAACTCAGAAACATATTAAGCAAGCATTGGCACATACTCAGACAGGACCACCAACTCAAGGACATTTTACCAGACAGGCCCAGACTTATATTCCGTAAAGCACCCGACCTCAGACAGAAACTCGTCAAAAATCACATTAAACCCAAAACAAACCGACAAACTACACTTAGCGACAAGACAGGTTTCTTCCACTGTGGTCGTTGTGCTGGGTGTAAAAACCTGACCAGTCTCTCCACGAAAATCTCACCGACATGGACTTCCACTACCACCAACCAGACATTCAAACATAGACATCAACTGTCATGTGAGACAAAAGGGGTCATATATCTCCTAAGGTGTCCTTGTGGATTGGAATATGTCGGCAGAACCACGAGGCCCCTCAAAGCGAGACTTTACGAGCACATCCGCAACATAAAAATGGGGTACACTAAACATAGTGTATCAATGCACTTTAAATTGACACACGGCTCTAACCCCAAGGGACTAGTGTTTACCGCAATTGAAGCCCCCGACATTAATTGGAGAGGGGGTGATCACACAGACATCCTTAATAAAAGAGAATTATTTTGGATGTTCACACTCAAAACACTGCATCCAATGGGCCTTAACATTGACTTTAATAATGGTACATTGGGCTAGCATAAAGAGCCCCTCATTTGCCCATTCCAACACAGGCCATCCATGATGCATTATATGTGCCAGAAACATATGCACCGTCAAAAATTGCCAAACAGTGACTTGTTGCAGTAATCCAAATTGCAAGGAGGCTACACACCAAGCAATATACGACTGCAATCTCTAACACAGGCTGCGGCAGTAAAGCAACCCCACATTGAACACTCCCACAAGTGGCTACAGCCTATCAGAGACAGAGAGGGCGGGACCCCATATGTGCTATAAAACAACTGACATTTACCATGGCTCAGTATCCTTGAAGAAGACCGCACAGCGGTTGAAACGCGTTGGACATAGCATCACATCCACAAGCTTCACATCCAAGCCTCCTCCCGGCTGGGAGTTGAGCCTGTAGTGAAGACGCTACTGAACGCGGCTGGGGTCTCCCTGGCAACCAGGCGCCGGGACCCGGAAGTCGCGCTTGACCGCGTCACTACAGAGCCGAGCACACAGCGTAGTTCACACGCTGTCAGTGCTGCGGCTGACGAACATCACTAGAACGCCGCGGGACCTTCCGTGCTTCACAAACACAGGTGAGAGGTGCACTGCGGGGGGACGGGACGCCAGCCCCCTGCACCACCCCCTGTGCTTCATTTGTTCATTCGTCCATTAACTCTTTTCCCATCCTGTCTGCAGTTGCGGACACACTCACCCAGCAACACCTAAACAGCACTTATACCCGTGATGCCATTACCCCCTCCCTCATCCCTTATTTCTCCCCCCAGTGACTTTATTCCCACATCAGTGGGTCTGGACTTCCACGCAATTTATATTATCCCTATCAATAAAGCAAAGGTGCTTTTTTCACACTACTGCCTCCAGACCCGTTTTTCTTTCGGGTATTACCCATCACATCCAGCTGACGGCTGTCAGCACGCAGTGTTACACTCACATCCCACAGGGCAGACTTCTGCACACAGGCTTCAGTCTGTCAGAAGGAGAGCGCATAGTATACCATATTTGCTATTATTCCTTTGTGGGCTTTGACTACCCATCACTGTGCAGCCCCTTCGCTCAACAGGTAACTGAGCGCTGGCAAACTCCCTTGCTACAATACTATTTTGTCTACCTGCTTAGCAGCTTGTTACCTTTCACGTACATGGGGATTCTGGATATCAGAAACAAGAGGGTGGAAAGGGCATCTCTGGAGACACAAAACATCAACTCCTACAGCACAACAAGACCATCACCTGATTTCATCATTAACTACAAGTCATTAGAAAAGTTAATACAAAAAGAAACACAGGTCTGGTGGGATAAACATTTCATACAATGGTACACTGACCATAACCTCATCCCTAAGGGACTTAAAATAAAGAAAAAACCCACCCACTATACAGATGACCTTGACTTTCTACAACAATGGGAGGACACTCTACACAACTGCTCATTAGATTTAATGAGACTACTGATACGCAAAAATAATAGTGAGTTAGAAACACTGTCGACATCCATAGAAAATACGTACAAGAACATTGAACCATATACAAAAGAACCAGGGTACGCAGAGATAGAAGAAATTTCACAAAAAAGATTGACACGCAAAGAGAACGACATCATCAACATTAAAATCAAAAAGGTACAGCGTGACACAAAACCCAAATTAATTGAGACTATACAACACACCAAAAAAATCAACGTCAAACCACAAACAAAACGCGCATACAAGACATCGGGGCCATTACTACCCAGACCACTTAACTGCACAAACAAACACAAATACAACAACAGCGGCTTAACCTATCAACAGTATATGACCAAGCTACATAAGGAAACTGCAGCACGTACCACCAACAATAGGACAATATCCATAACCTCAGAGACAGATTCAGACTCTAGTCTAGATACCACGGGCCACACCTCCTTTTCAATATACGAAATTGAGGACGACAAAGACTACGACCATCTCACCAGACTCTCATTCGACCAAGGGTGGGTAACAACACAACGCAACTTCAACACCAACCCATCAAACACCATCACCACTCACGACCTTGGCAACAATACTGCCCTTCAAGACCACACGGATAGGGTGACAACCACTCCTTCAACAACATGTATCGCACCCACATCAGAAGCTCCTACTTGGGGAGATCATTTTTTAGACACGGAGGCAGGTCGTCAGGCCTGCCTAACACCCATCACCAGCAACCACACACAAAACAAAAAGAAAAGACACATAAATCTAGAAGAGGTTGTAGAGGAGGTGACACCAAAAAAACAAAAACACATCAACATACCACAATAGAACCCACCAACAAACACACTCAGATATTCAATCTGAGTGACACTACACTGTCTCAACAGCAACTTGATGTCCTTGCAAAAGGCCTCAAGTTTGCTCCAAACAAGAAACCAGACAAATTTGACACATACTGCGACTTACAGGCCTTCACACGAAAACTCTGTCTGAAAAAGTATTTCATGACAAACCCTATCATCAGAAACAGCAACACAACCCCTGACCGATATTCACATACTACGTTAAAACCCAAGTCCACCTTCAATCCTACACATATCAAGAGCCACCAGATCAAAACATTTGAATCACTAGTCACAGAAGACCTGGACCAATTGACCACAACCAACCACAATAAATACAAACAAAACATGACAGCAAGCGAAAGACAAGCACTTAAAAACTTAGAACACAACAACCAGATCATAATAAAACCGGCAGATAAAGGGGGTGGCATAGTCATACTTAACAAATCAGATTACATCACTGAATCTCTTAGACTTCTTGAAGACAAGAACACATATCAGGTACTACCTAATGACCCCACATCCAAATTTAACAAAGAACTCCATGATTTACTTAACACAGGCCATACAACAGGAATCCTCAATAAAGCAGAACATAACTTCATCAAACAAACACATCCAAAAATTCCTGTTTTCTATTACCTACCGAAAAGACACAAAAACTTACAAAAACCACCTGGACGACCAATAATCTCAGGCATTGACTCCATCAGCTCCAACTTAGCACAGTACGCTGACACCTTCCTTCAAGACATTGTAAAAAACCTACCATCATACATTAGAGATACCACTGATATCATCACTACACTGCAAACAATAGAATGGAAAGAAGATTACTGGCTGGTCACCAGTGACGTCACATCACTATACACCGTCATTAAACATCACCAAGGTCTTGATAGCACCAGACATTTCCTCCAGAAAACACAAAAATTACAACAGGACCAAATACAGTTTATTATCGACTCCATTGACTACATATTACACCACAACTATACATGGTTCAACGGCAATTTCTACTTACAGACAACGGGGACCGCCATGGGATCGAAAGTGGCGCCCAGTTACGCTAACCTCTTTATGGGCAAGTGGGAGGAGGACTACATATGGGGTGAGCGTGACTGGAGCGCCAATTTGATCCTATGGCGGAGGTATATAGATGACTGCATTTTCATTTGGAAGGGCACTTACGACTCATTAGAACAATTCATGCAGTATCTCAACGACAATGACAGAAATCTGCAATTCACCTCAATGGCTAGCCAAAAAACAGTACAATTCCTAGACCTAGAAGTGTTCATAGAATCCAATCAAATTCACACAAAAACATACAGGAAACAGGTGGACGTGAACAGTTACATTCTCTACAATAGCGGACACTACAAACCATGGCTCAAAAACATCCCGAGAGGACAGTTCCGCCGCATCAAACGGAACTGTTCAAAAACTGACGACTTTCACACACAATCCATAGAACTCAGGGAACAGCTCCTAGACAAACAATATGACAAGGACTTAGTTGACAAAGCATACAAAGACATAGCCGCCATGGACAGATCCACCACCCTGACTAACAAAAACCCTACTGACACACAGACCACACAGGATATCAACTTCATAACACAGTTCAACCAATCCTCTGACCAACTCAGAAACATATTAAGCAAGCATTGGCACATACTCAGACAGGACCACCAACTCAAGGACATTTTACCAGACAGGCCCAGACTTATATTCCGTAAAGCACCCGACCTCAGACAGAAACTCGTCAAAAATCACATTAAACCCAAAACAAACCGACAAACTACACTTAGCGACAAGACAGGTTTCTTCCACTGTGGTCGTTGTGCTGGGTGTAAAAACCTGACCAGTCTCTCCACGAAAATCTCACCGACATGGACTTCCACTACCACCAACCAGACATTCAAACATAGACATCAACTGTCATGTGAGACAAAAGGGGTCATATATCTCCTAAGGTGTCCTTGTGGATTGGAATATGTCGGCAGAACCACGAGGCCCCTCAAAGCGAGACTTTACGAGCACATCCGCAACATAAAAATGGGGTACACTAAACATAGTGTATCAATGCACTTTAAATTGACACACGGCTCTAACCCCAAGGGACTAGTGTTTACCGCAATTGAAGCCCCCGACATTAATTGGAGAGGGGGTGATCACACAGACATCCTTAATAAAAGAGAATTATTTTGGATGTTCACACTCAAAACACTGCATCCAATGGGCCTTAACATTGACTTTAATAATGGTACATTGGGCTAGCATAAAGAGCCCCTCATTTGCCCATTCCAACACAGGCCATCCATGATGCATTATATGTGCCAGAAACATATGCACCGTCAAAAATTGCCAAACAGTGACTTGTTGCAGTAATCCAAATTGCAAGGAGGCTACACACCAAGCAATATACGACTGCAATCTCTAACACAGGCTGCGGCAGTAAAGCAACCCCACATTGAACACTCCCACAAGTGGCTACAGCCTATCAGAGACAGAGAGGGCGGGACCCCATATGTGCTATAAAACAACTGACATTTACCATGGCTCAGTATCCTTGAAGAAGACCGCACAGCGGTTGAAACGCGTTGGACATAGCATCACATCCACAAGCTTCACATCCAAGCCTCCTCCCGGCTGGGAGTTGAGCCTGTAGTGAAGACGCTACTGAACGCGGCTGGGGTCTCCCTGGCAACCAGGCGCCGGGACCCGGAAGTCGCGCTTGACCGCGTCACTACAGAGCCGAGCACACAGCGTAGTTCACACGCTGTCAGTGCTGCGGCTGACGAACATCACTAGAACGCCGCGGGACCTTCCGTGCTTCACAAACACAGGTGAGAGGTGCACTGCGGGGGGACGGGACGCCAGCCCCCTGCACCACCCCCTGTGCTTCATTTGTTCATTCGTCCATTAACTCTTTTCCCATCCTGTCTGCAGTTGCGGACACACTCACCCAGCAACACCTAAACAGCACTTATACCCGTGCTGCCATTACCCCCTCCCTCATCCCTTATTTCTCCCCCCAGTGACTTTATTCCCACATCAGTGGGTCTGGACTTCCACGCAATTTATATTATCCCTATCAATAAAGCAAAGGTGCTTTTTTCACACTACTGCCTCCAGACCCGTTTTTCTTTCGGGTATTACCCATCACATCCAGCTGACGGCTGTCAGCACGCAGTGTTACACTCACATCCCACAGGGCAGACTTCTGCACACAGGCTTCAGTCTGTCAGAAGGAGAGCGCATAGTATACCATATTTGCTATTATTCCTTTGTGGGCTTTGACTACCCATCACTGTGCAGCCCCTTCGCTCAACAGGTAACTGAGCGCTGGCAAACTCCCTTGCTACAATACTATTTTGTCTACCTGCTTAGCAGCTTGTTACCTTTCACGTACATGGGGATTCTGGATATCAGAAACAAGAGGGTGGAAAGGGCATCTCTGGAGACACAAAACATCAACTCCTACAGCACAACAAGACCATCACCTGATTTCATCATTAACTACAAGTCATTAGAAAAGTTAATACAAAAAGAAACACAGGTCTGGTGGGATAAACATTTCATACAATGGTACACTGACCATAACCTCATCCCTAAGGGACTTAAAATAAAGAAAAAACCCACCCACTATACAGATGACCTTGACTTTCTACAACAATGGGAGGACACTCTACACAACTGCTCATTAGATTTAATGAGACTACTGATACGCAAAAATAATAGTGAGTTAGAAACACTGTCGACATCCATAGAAAATACGTACAAGAACATTGAACCATATACAAAAGAACCAGGGTACGCAGAGATAGAAGAAATTTCACAAAAAAGATTGACACGCAAAGAGAACGACATCATCAACATTAAAATCAAAAAGGTACAGCGTGACACAAAACCCAAATTAATTGAGACTATACAACACACCAAAAAAATCAACGTCAAACCACAAACAAAACGCGCATACAAGACATCGGGGCCATTACTACCCAGACCACTTAACTGCACAAACAAACACAAATACAACAACAGCGGCTTAACCTATCAACAGTATATGACCAAGCTACATAAGGAAACTGCAGCACGTACCACCAACAATAGGACAATATCCATAACCTCAGAGACAGATTCAGACTCTAGTCTAGATACCACGGGCCACACCTCCTTTTCAATATACGAAATTGAGGACGACAAAGACTACGACCATCTCACCAGACTCTCATTCGACCAAGGGTGGGTAACAACACAACGCAACTTCAACACCAACCCATCAAACACCATCACCACTCACGACCTTGGCAACAATACTGCCCTTCAAGACCACACGGATAGGGTGACAACCACTCCTTCAACAACATGTATCGCACCCACATCAGAAGCTCCTACTTGGGGAGATCATTTTTTAGACACGGAGGCAGGTCGTCAGGCCTGCCTAACACCCATCACCAGCAACCACACACAAAACAAAAAGAAAAGACACATAAATCTAGAAGAGGTTGTAGAGGAGGTGACACCAAAAAAACAAAAACACATCAACATACCACAATAGAACCCACCAACAAACACACTCAGATATTCAATCTGAGTGACACTACACTGTCTCAACAGCAACTTGATGTCCTTGCAAAAGGCCTCAAGTTTGCTCCAAACAAGAAACCAGACAAATTTGACACATACTGCGACTTACAGGCCTTCACACGAAAACTCTGTCTGAAAAAGTATTTCATGACAAACCCTATCATCAGAAACAGCAACACAACCCCTGACCGATATTCACATACTACGTTAAAACCCAAGTCCACCTTCAATCCTACACATATCAAGAGCCACCAGATCAAAACATTTGAATCACTAGTCACAGAAGACCTGGACCAATTGACCACAACCAACCACAATAAATACAAACAAAACATGACAGCAAGCGAAAGACAAGCACTTAAAAACTTAGAACACAACAACCAGATCATAATAAAACCGGCAGATAAAGGGGGTGGCATAGTCATACTTAACAAATCAGATTACATCACTGAATCTCTTAGACTTCTTGAAGACAAGAACACATATCAGGTACTACCTAATGACCCCACATCCAAATTTAACAAAGAACTCCATGATTTACTTAACACAGGCCATACAACAGGAATCCTCAATAAAGCAGAACATAACTTCATCAAACAAACACATCCAAAAATTCCTGTTTTCTATTACCTACCGAAAATACACAAAAACTTACAAAAACCACCTGGACGACCAATAATCTCAGGCATTGACTCCATCAGCTCCAACTTAGCACAGTACGCTGACACCTTCCTTCAAGACATTGTAAAAAACCTACCATCATACATTAGAGATACCACTGATATCATCACTACACTGCAAACAATAGAATGGAAAGAAGATTACTGGCTGGTCACCAGTGACGTCACATCACTATACACCGTCATTAAACATCACCAAGGTCTTGATAGCACCAGACATTTCCTCCAGAAAACACAAAAATTACAACAGGACCAAATACAGTTTATTATCGACTCCATTGACTACATATTACACCACAACTATACATGGTTCAACGGCAATTTCTACTTACAGACAACGGGGACCGCCATGGGATCGAAAGTGGCGCCCAGTTACGCTAACCTCTTTATGGGCAAGTGGGAGGAGGACTACATATGGGGTGAGCGTGACTGGAGCGCCAATTTGATCCTATGGCGGAGGTATATAGATGACTGCATTTTCATTTGGAAGGGCACTTACGACTCATTAGAACAATTCATGCAGTATCTCAACGACAATGACAGAAATCTGCAATTCACCTCAATGGCTAGCCAAAAAACAGTACAATTCCTAGACCTAGAAGTGTTCATAGAATCCAATCAAATTCACACAAAAACATACAGGAAACAGGTGGACGTGAACAGTTACATTCTCTACAATAGCGGACACTACAAACCATGGCTCAAAAACATCCCGAGAGGACAGTTCCGCCGCATCAAACGGAACTGTTCAAAAACTGACGACTTTCACACACAATCCATAGAACTCAGGGAACAGCTCCTAGACAAACAATATGACAAGGACTTAGTTGACAAAGCATACAAAGACATAGCCGCCATGGACAGATCCACCACCCTGACTAACAAAAACCCTACTGACACACAGACCACACAGGATATCAACTTCATAACACAGTTCAACCAATCCTCTGACCAACTCAGAAACATATTAAGCAAGCATTGGCACATACTCAGACAGGACCACCAACTCAAGGACATTTTACCAGACAGGCCCAGACTTATATTCCGTAAAGCACCCGACCTCAGACAGAAACTCGTCAAAAATCACATTAAACCCAAAACAAACCGACAAACTACACTTAGCGACAAGACAGGTTTCTTCCACTGTGGTCGTTGTGCTGGGTGTAAAAACCTGACCAGTCTCTCCACGAAAATCTCACCGACATGGACTTCCACTACCACCAACCAGACATTCAAACATAGACATCAACTGTCATGTGAGACAAAAGGGGTCATATATCTCCTAAGGTGTCCTTGTGGATTGGAATATGTCGGCAGAACCACGAGGCCCCTCAAAGCGAGACTTTACGAGCACATCCGCAACATAAAAATGGGGTACACTAAACATAGTGTATCAATGCACTTTAAATTGACACACGGCTCTAACCCCAAGGGACTAGTGTTTACCGCAATTGAAGCCCCCGACATTAATTGGAGAGGGGGTGATCACACAGACATCCTTAATAAAAGAGAATTATTTTGGATGTTCACACTCAAAACACTGCATCCAATGGGCCTTAACATTGACTTTAATAATGGTACATTGGGCTAGCATAAAGAGCCCCTCATTTGCCCATTCCAACACAGGCCATCCATGATGCATTATATGTGCCAGAAACATATGCACCGTCAAAAATTGCCAAACAGTGACTTGTTGCAGTAATCCAAATTGCAAGGAGGCTACACACCAAGCAATATACGACTGCAATCTCTAACACAGGCTGCGGCAGTAAAGCAACCCCACATTGAACACTCCCACAAGTGGCTACAGCCTATCAGAGACAGAGAGGGCGGGACCCCATATGTGCTATAAAACAACTGACATTTACCATGGCTCAGTATCCTTGAAGAAGACCGCACAGCGGTTGAAACGCGTTGGACATAGCATCACATCCACAAGCTTCACATCCAAGCCTCCTCCCGGCTGGGAGTTGAGCCTGTAGTGAAGACGCTACTGAACGCGGCTGGGGTCTCCCTGGCAACCAGGCGCCGGGACCCGGAAGTCGCGCTTGACCGCGTCACTACAGAGCCGAGCACACAGCGTAGTTCACACGCTGTCAGTGCTGCGGCTGACGAACATCACTAGAACGCCGCGGGACCTTCCGTGCTTCACAAACACAGGTGAGAGGTGCACTGCGGGGGGACGGGACGCCAGCCCCCTGCACCACCCCCTGTGCTTCATTTGTTCATTCGTCCATTAACTCTTTTCCCATCCTGTCTGCAGTTGCGGACACACTCACCCAGCAACACCTAAACAGCACTTATACCCGTGCTGCCATTACCCCCTCCCTCATCCCTTATTTCTCCCCCCAGTGACTTTATTCCCACATCAGTGGGTCTGGACTTCCACGCAATTTATATTATCCCTATCAATAAAGCAAAGGTGCTTTTTTCACACTACTGCCTCCAGACCCGTTTTTCTTTCGGGTATTACCCATCACATCCAGCTGACGGCTGTCAGCACGCAGTGTTACACTCACATCCCACAGGGCAGACTTCTGCACACAGGCTTCAGTCTGTCAGAAGGAGAGCGCATAGTATACCATATTTGCTATTATTCCTTTGTGGGCTTTGACTACCCATCACTGTGCAGCCCCTTCGCTCAACAGGTAACTGAGCGCTGGCAAACTCCCTTGCTACAATACTATTTTGTCTACCTGCTTAGCAGCTTGTTACCTTTCACGTACATGGGGATTCTGGATATCAGAAACAAGAGGGTGGAAAGGGCATCTCTGGAGACACAAAACATCAACTCCTACAGCACAACAAGACCATCACCTGATTTCATCATTAACTACAAGTCATTAGAAAAGTTAATACAAAAAGAAACACAGGTCTGGTGGGATAAACATTTCATACAATGGTACACTGACCATAACCTCATCCCTAAGGGACTTAAAATAAAGAAAAAACCCACCCACTATACAGATGACCTTGACTTTCTACAACAATGGGAGGACACTCTACACAACTGCTCATTAGATTTAATGAGACTACTGATACGCAAAAATAATAGTGAGTTAGAAACACTGTCGACATCCATAGAAAATACGTACAAGAACATTGAACCATATACAAAAGAACCAGGGTACGCAGAGATAGAAGAAATTTCACAAAAAAGATTGACACGCAAAGAGAACGACATCATCAACATTAAAATCAAAAAGGTACAGCGTGACACAAAACCCAAATTAATTGAGACTATACAACACACCAAAAAAATCAACGTCAAACCACAAACAAAACGCGCATACAAGACATCGGGGCCATTACTACCCAGACCACTTAACTGCACAAACAAACACAAATACAACAACAGCGGCTTAACCTATCAACAGTATATGACCAAGCTACATAAGGAAACTGCAGCACGTACCACCAACAATAGGACAATATCCATAACCTCAGAGACAGATTCAGACTCTAGTCTAGATACCACGGGCCACACCTCCTTTTCAATATACGAAATTGAGGACGACAAAGACTACGACCATCTCACCAGACTCTCATTCGACCAAGGGTGGGTAACAACACAACGCAACTTCAACACCAACCCATCAAACACCATCACCACTCACGACCTTGGCAACAATACTGCCCTTCAAGACCACACGGATAGGGTGACAACCACTCCTTCAACAACATGTATCGCACCCACATCAGAAGCTCCTACTTGGGGAGATCATTTTTTAGACACGGAGGCAGGTCGTCAGGCCTGCCTAACACCCATCACCAGCAACCACACACAAAACAAAAAGAAAAGACACATAAATCTAGAAGAGGTTGTAGAGGAGGTGACACCAAAAAAACAAAAACACATCAACATACCACAATAGAACCCACCAACAAACACACTCAGATATTCAATCTGAGTGACACTACACTGTCTCAACAGCAACTTGATGTCCTTGCAAAAGGCCTCAAGTTTGCTCCAAACAAGAAACCAGACAAATTTGACACATACTGCGACTTACAGGCCTTCACACGAAAACTCTGTCTGAAAAAGTATTTCATGACAAACCCTATCATCAGAAACAGCAACACAACCCCTGACCGATATTCACATACTACGTTAAAACCCAAGTCCACCTTCAATCCTACACATATCAAGAGCCACCAGATCAAAACATTTGAATCACTAGTCACAGAAGACCTGGACCAATTGACCACAACCAACCACAATAAATACAAACAAAACATGACAGCAAGCGAAAGACAAGCACTTAAAAACTTAGAACACAACAACCAGATCATAATAAAACCGGCAGATAAAGGGGGTGGCATAGTCATACTTAACAAATCAGATTACATCACTGAATCTCTTAGACTTCTTGAAGACAAGAACACATATCAGGTACTACCTAATGACCCCACATCCAAATTTAACAAAGAACTCCATGATTTACTTAACACAGGCCATACAACAGGAATCCTCAATAAAGCAGAACATAACTTCATCAAACAAACACATCCAAAAATTCCTGTTTTCTATTACCTACCGAAAATACACAAAAACTTACAAAAACCACCTGGACGACCAATAATCTCAGGCATTGACTCCATCAGCTCCAACTTAGCACAGTACGCTGACACCTTCCTTCAAGACATTGTAAAAAACCTACCATCATACATTAGAGATACCACTGATATCATCACTACACTGCAAACAATAGAATGGAAAGAAGATTACTGGCTGGTCACCAGTGACGTCACATCACTATACACCGTCATTAAACATCACCAAGGTCTTGATAGCACCAGACATTTCCTCCAGAAAACACAAAAATTACAACAGGACCAAATACAGTTTATTATCGACTCCATTGACTACATATTACACCACAACTATACATGGTTCAACGGCAATTTCTACTTACAGACAACGGGGACCGCCATGGGATCGAAAGTGGCGCCCAGTTACGCTAACCTCTTTATGGGCAAGTGGGAGGAGGACTACATATGGGGTGAGCGTGACTGGAGCGCCAATTTGATCCTATGGCGGAGGTATATAGATGACTGCATTTTCATTTGGAAGGGCACTTACGACTCATTAGAACAATTCATGCAGTATCTCAACGACAATGACAGAAATCTGCAATTCACCTCAATGGCTAGCCAAAAAACAGTACAATTCCTAGACCTAGAAGTGTTCATAGAATCCAATCAAATTCACACAAAAACATACAGGAAACAGGTGGACGTGAACAGTTACATTCTCTACAATAGCGGACACTACAAACCATGGCTCAAAAACATCCCGAGAGGACAGTTCCGCCGCATCAAACGGAACTGTTCAAAAACTGACGACTTTCACACACAATCCATAGAACTCAGGGAACAGCTCCTAGACAAACAATATGACAAGGACTTAGTTGACAAAGCATACAAAGACATAGCCGCCATGGACAGATCCACCACCCTGACTAACAAAAACCCTACTGACACACAGACCACACAGGATATCAACTTCATAACACAGTTCAACCAATCCTCTGACCAACTCAGAAACATATTAAGCAAGCATTGGCACATACTCAGACAGGACCACCAACTCAAGGACATTTTACCAGACAGGCCCAGACTTATATTCCGTAAAGCACCCGACCTCAGACAGAAACTCGTCAAAAATCACATTAAACCCAAAACAAACCGACAAACTACACTTAGCGACAAGACAGGTTTCTTCCACTGTGGTCGTTGTGCTGGGTGTAAAAACCTGACCAGTCTCTCCACGAAAATCTCACCGACATGGACTTCCACTACCACCAACCAGACATTCAAACATAGACATCAACTGTCATGTGAGACAAAAGGGGTCATATATCTCCTAAGGTGTCCTTGTGGATTGGAATATGTCGGCAGAACCACGAGGCCCCTCAAAGCGAGACTTTACGAGCACATCCGCAACATAAAAATGGGGTACACTAAACATAGTGTATCAATGCACTTTAAATTGACACACGGCTCTAACCCCAAGGGACTAGTGTTTACCGCAATTGAAGCCCCCGACATTAATTGGAGAGGGGGTGATCACACAGACATCCTTAATAAAAGAGAATTATTTTGGATGTTCACACTCAAAACACTGCATCCAATGGGCCTTAACATTGACTTTAATAATGGTACATTGGGCTAGCATAAAGAGCCCCTCATTTGCCCATTCCAACACAGGCCATCCATGATGCATTATATGTGCCAGAAACATATGCATCGTCAAAAATTGCCAAACAGTGACTTGTTGCAGTAATCCAAATTGCAAGGAGGCTACACACCAAGCAATATACGACTGCAATCTCTAACACAGGCTGCGGCAGTAAAGCAACCCCACATTGAACACTCCCACAAGTGGCTACAGCCTATCAGAGACAGAGAGGGCGGGACCCCATATGTGCTATAAAACAACTGACATTTACCATGGCTCAGTATCCTTGAAGAAGACCGCACAGCGGTTGAAACGCGTTGGACATAGCATCACATCCACAAGCTTCACATCCAAGCCTCCTCCCGGCTGGGAGTTGAGCCTGTAGTGAAGACGCTACTGAACGCGGCTGGGGTCTCCCTGGCAACCAGGCGCCGGGACCCGGAAGTCGCGCTTGACCGCGTCACTACAGAGCCGAGCACACAGCGTAGTTCACACGCTGTCAGTGCTGCGGCTGACGAACATCACTAGAACGCCGCGGGACCTTCCGTGCTTCACAAACACAGGTGAGAGGTGCACTGCGGGGGGACGGGACGCCAGCCCCCTGCACCACCCCCTGTGCTTCATTTGTTCATTCGTCCATTAACTCTTTTCCCATCCTGTCTGCAGTTGCGGACACACTCACCCAGCAACACCTAAACAGCACTTATACCCGTGCTGCCATTACCCCCTCCCTCATCCCTTATTTCTCCCCCCAGTGACTTTATTCCCACATCAGTGGGTCTGGACTTCCACGCAATTTATATTATCCCTATCAATAAAGCAAAGGTGCTTTTTTCACACTACTGCCTCCAGACCCGTTTTTCTTTCGGGTATTACCCATCACATCCAGCTGACGGCTGTCAGCACGCAGTGTTACACTCACATCCCACAGGGCAGACTTCTGCACACAAGCTTCAGTCTGTCAGAAGGAGAGCGCATAGTATACCATATTTGCCACTATTGGTTGACAGTGAAAAGGTCTACACAGGAAAAAAGGATGACATGCACTAGGTTGCCATGGACAAAAGGTTGACACAAGCAAAATTGACAAAAAGTCAACATAGAAATGGTCAACACATGAAAATGTTAACATGGGGTTTTCAAGGGATTTTTATGTGTCTCAGTCGACATGGACCCCCATGCTTCGGCAAGGAGCTTTAATCAGCACACTTAACAGTCCACGTGGACTAAAATTGTGAACAGCAAACTATAACAAAAAAAAACCCAGAAAAATTCATGCTGACCGTTTCATGTGTCGACTATTGCCATGTCGACCTTATGACAATGACAACCTTGTGCGTGTCAAGCTTTTAGCCATGTTGACAACTAGTGGTCGACTTAATAACCAGAACAAAAAGTCCACAATGGGCACGTGTCAGAACTGGAGCATGGAACAATTGAAGAAGATGGACTGTACTGTATTATCACGTTTTCATTTATATAATGTGGATGGCCAAATGGATGTGTGCATCTGTTACCTGGGGAAAAGGAGATGACACAAAGATGCACTAAAGGGATGCAAGCTGGCAGTCTCCATATTCTCCTATCTCAATCCAACTGAGCATCTGTGGGAAGTGCTGGAGAATCCAGTCCACAAATATATGCCCCATTTTGCCATTTATAGGACTTAAAGGATCTGCTGCTAACATCTGGGTACCAGATACTGCAGGACTTCTTCATAGGTCTTGTAGGTCGTGCATTGACAGGCCAGAGCTGTTTAAGTGGAATGGGAGAGACTTATAACATTAAAACAACTTGGCTAATACTGTATGAGTGATGGGTGTGTGACTGCATGTATATACATACACTTCAAAATATCTAATTAATCCTCGCATTAAAAAAAAAAAAAAAAAAAAAGTATAAACACACTATATATAATATATAATCTCTCTCTAATATATATATATTTATTAGAGAGAAAGATTATATATTCTACAGTGTGTTTATACTTTTTTTTTTATGCGAGGATTAATTAGATATATGAACACACTATATAGAATATATAATCTTTCTCTCTAATAAATATATATATTTGAGAGAAAGATTATATATTCTATATAGAGTGTGTTTATACTTTTTTTTTATGCAAGGATTAATCCTAATTAATCCTCGCATTAAAAATTTTTTTATAAACACCATCTATATAGAATATATAATCTTTCTCTCTAATTATATATATATATATATATATATATATATATATATATATATATATATATATATATATATATATATATATACACACACACACACACACATAAAAACACACACACACACGTTTTTTTTTTAAACATGGGGATTAATTAGAACTCACCTACTTGCATCAGCAGAATGTGTCATGTATACTTGCATCAGCAGAATGTGTCATGTATACAAGAAGCACTTTGTACCGTATGATCAGTTTGCTATTCTATTATGCAGTGTTCACCACTGCGGTGAATGTGCGCTCTGTTCTAAGAATGTATGGGCCATAAAAGCCAGCATATGTGCTGAATAACTATCTTTGAATGCCAGCTTCAAAAAATAATCAGGACCTTTAAAATGACAAAACACTTGATGAGAGAAAGATACATTGGCAGCAAGGAATTTAAAAAGTAAACTGCACAACATTATGAGAAAAATCAGTTTCTATTGTTTTGGGATGCAAAGTGTTGACTTGAAAATATAAGTCAACAAATGTGAAAAATAAATGGAAGTATATAAAACAAAACAAACAAAAAACAGCACATTACAACTATATGATTAAGAGTAATTTACTTCTCATTCAGAAATGTAAACATACAACTAGGGTTTACCAAATAGTAACATGTTTATTTCACTCATGTTCTTAAAAATAGTTCATCTGTAGTTGTCGCAAAAACATCCTACTGTAAAAAAATATTGAACTGTTAGGAAAAAAACAAAAAAAAAAAAAAACAAAGCATGAAAAACAGACCCAAAAATGTTAAGATTTTATTTACAAAGTTCTTTTTTCCTCTTTTTGTTGTTGTACAGAAAGTAAAAATGGTGCTCCAACGTCTATTTAATAGGTAGCCATTGACAATCATGACTCACCAAATGAGACCCTTGCTGTTCTAGTTCATTAACCCTTAAGAACCCCAACATAATAGTAAAAGCATTGACCCAGTTTATTTAGCTTACATATATATATATATGCACACACATATATAGATGTGTGGGTATATATATATATATATATATATATATATATATATATATATATATATATATATATATATATATATATATATATATATATATATATAGTAAACCACACAAATATATTTGTAATTTAGTATTTTTTTTTTACTTGATTTTTTTTACTTAATTATAAACCATGATGTAATAATCTTCCAGTAGGGTTTGTTGGCTGTGTAGGAATGTCACAGTAACGACTCTTTGGCTCTTTTGGGTGTTCAGGGATAGGGCTTGTTTTTAATGGTTACAATTCATTTGCAGCCTGCATTTCAGTAATCCATGGATGGGGCCAGTTCAACCAATACTGTATAATCCAATAAGGTCCTTTTTCTCTTCTCACTTTAATCATCCTCTTCATCGCCTTCGTCATCTGTTTCTCTCTTCCTCTTCTCTCCTTTTCCAGTTTCTTCATCTTCTGCAAAACAGGATGGGTATGGAAATAAGTACTTATACAAAAAACACACACTATAAACATTTCCTGATTTAACAGCAGCCATCACAGTCATGTATAAATGTGTGTTTAATGTTTATTTACAAATGAGCATTCATCTTTTCAGACTCTAAGGTTTATCTACTATCTGTTCTTTGGTTTTGATATAAATTAAAAAGAATATAGCAAGATGACAAAATCTATCCAGTCTCATTGCTGACTGTCAAAACTCACAATGTTTACAAGTATTCTGGAAAAGGGTAGTCCCTAACAATGTCAGATTTATCATGCTTCCAGGTATACGGACGACAAGCGTAGAACGCTGTCTCTTTACAGTATGCTACATAGAAGTGTACATTAAATGTAAGAGATTGAACTGTTGTATGGTCACTATTTTGCCAAGACCTACTTTACATTACAGATTTGTTGCTAACTAATGCAGTAATAGCATGTTTGATTATTAGCAAAATAGAATATTTCCTTGTTTGTATTAAAAAAATTCTTATTTGTAGGACACAATATTTAGAATTTTCTGAAATGGGACCATAAGGGCAGTATTCAATGAGGATAATTCGCCCTGTTTCACGGCGAGTTTGTGCCATTTTCGCGTTGAAAGGTGATTTTTTTGGGGGGTCAGAAAGTGAATCACCCTATTCAACGTGCACTTCTCGCCGTCTTTTTTGCCGTGTGTCGCCGTGTAGCAAATCGCCATCTTTTCATGGTGAAGTGGAAAGTGAACTTTTAAAATAAAGTTGTTGTTGTTTTACATTTGTTTTTAAAAAATCAGGAATTTTATTCTGTGAAGGGGCATGCTATTTTTAATCATGTGCTTATAGCACATGAATATATATTTAATTAAAAAAATATATAATTTTTTTTACACAGAGCAGCCAGCAGGGGGCCGGGAGCTGAGAGCGGCTCATTAGATATTTATATATTCACTGCACCCGATTATTACATATGCATGATCGGGTGCAGTGAATATCTGGTCACCTGCTGGCTCTCCCAGGGGGCAGCCTGTGCTGCCTGGCTCCCAGGGAGCCCACCTCCCCCCCACATAGGTTCTGGGGAAGGCAGGGAGACTTCCATCTCCCTGCCTGCCACTGTCCTCAGACACCGCAGGGGTGCACACTCGCCGTCAGGGGCAGCGAGCCCCTGCGATGTTGAATAGGGGGGACAGAGAGGCTACGGAACACGGCGGGCAGTGGCGACTGTGCAGCGAATCCTAAACAGGATTCGCTGCACGCCGTGAATATTCTCATTGAATACGGCCCTAAGAATCAATTATTGTTCACATGAAATGATAGCTAGATCCATAGAACCATTAATTAGTTCACTTGTATGCATGGCTTGAGGTCTTTATTTATAATCCTGTTTCCGATACTGTTGTTTATGTTATTTTAAATTATACATTTTTCATGTTTAAATAATTATCACACCTGCACCTATATGTTAACAGATTTTACATATTTACTAATTGGTACACCTCATTACCGGACAAGCCAACTCTTACATTCCAGAGTAGAGCATGGGAGTTAGTTCAGTCACTATTTGACATAATGTACCAGGTTTTGTTTGTTCCGTTGAGTATTGCCTACATTATTGTTGTCTATTGTCTCTGTGGTGATGGTCACTTAATTGCCATACACACCATGGACTATGGCTTTGAGTCGTGGCGATTCTTCTAGTGAATGATACAAAGAGTGCCACCATTTTATATATCCATCACACTCTCTCTTTCTCTCGTTAGTGGCACTCAGTACTTGAAAAAATAACTCAGGGATAAGTCTTAAAGTTCAACGTTTCATCGCATATAGCGCTTTTATCAAAAACAGATATATGCTCTGAAACGTTTAACTTTATGACATTTCCCAGAGTTAATTATTCAAGTCCCGAATGCCGTCGACAATGCCCGCTATACACTGCCGCTGTGAGTGCAGCTTGCACCACAGAAGGCACTGGGCCAGTTACATTAGATCCAGATTGCCAGGGCCACGCAAATCTCTATAGATCTATATATGTAAATATATAAAAGGCTAAATCCTCTTCACCTTGAGGTGAAGTACAACCAGTGACCACTAGAGGCCGCTCGACAGACCAAATACTCCTTAACAGAAAGTGAAACCAACATTATAGGTTTTAAACTTCCTGGTACCAAAGGGACATTAGCAAAACAAAGGGGAATATTCAGACCTGATCGCACGACTGCTATTTTGCGATCAGGTAATCACTCATCAGCCAGAGTGAAATCCCACCCTGTGCAAGCCTGTAAAATTGCTGTACACAGCTTGTAAAAGTGCCAAGTCAGAGGAAGCCCTCCCAGGGAGTTCAAGGAAAAGCGGGGCTGACGTGTGCCTCAGGCAAGACAGATATTTGTATGGGCACCTTTAGAGAATACCCTGCACAATGGCTGATACCCTGGCTAGTTCAGGAGACATCATAAAGTCTCATCTTCTATAATGAAGTAGTAGTGAAAGAAGCTATCTAGCTAGAGAAGAGGACATGGAGTAGAATCATTCAAATAACAGGGGAAGACCGACGTTGATAAACGTAATCTAGGGGGCATTCTTGACAAAATATGTTTGGCATGGTGCATGTCTGACAAAAAAGCAGTTGGTGAGCACAAGGGAAGGTATAATAAAAGCTGGTGAGCAATGGACATGCATATACAAATATTGGTGAGTGAGAGTAAATATAGGACATACACATACATTTTTTGCAAACCAGTTTATACCATTCTTCTTTTTAGGGTGGGGGTGTCTTTGGAAAACAACCCTTTAGAGCGGCCATGTCAGTGTTAGAATGACAGCAAAATCCACGGAACCCAACGAGCATTACAGCTGACAGGAGGAGGTTACATAACTTTCTTTTGACATTTTCTCTTTTTAGGTCTGATTTTTAAAAAAGTATTTCAGTGGGCTAGGAATGGTGCATAAGAGTTGTGATGAGAAATGGGCCGTTCTTTTGGTGAGGCATGGTGCAAGAGAGTGGTATTTTTATTGCTGGAATAATGTGAAAATGTAATGCTCATTAAAGATATCTCTTGATTGAGGTATGAGGTCAGGAAGTGATCGTGCTTGAGGAGTATTACAGTTGGCTGCAATGCTTCTCAGTGTCTGAGATTTAGCATTGCTTGATTTAGCAGTGAATACATTTTGGCCATCATATATGAGGGTTGCCGACTTTTAAAAGCTCCTCTCTGGGAGAAGCCCAGAGAGGAGACTTTCAGCAGGAGTTCGGGGGCGGTGCTTAAATGTGACATCATTAAGCCCCGCCCCACAAAGGAAAGCTACTCGATTTGCCTATCTCCGTGGAGGGGGCGGGGCTAAATTACGCGATTATGACACTTTAGCCCCTCCCCAGAGATCTGCATAGATACGGTAATTTAAATGCCGCGGTCAGAGGTCCCCCAGAATCCGGGAGGGTTGGCCACCTTTCCGGGGGGCCGGGAGGGTGACCCGATTTTCGGGACCCTCCCAGGCAACCCTGTCATATATACAGAGCTATAGATAAGGTGGTTTGAGATGTTCCATCACCAAAAGATGATTATGAGGGTCTGGTTCTCACTCAGCCAGGACACAAATATGCGCAATAACACCTCAGCCTCAAGTTCTGCCTGATTTGGGGGTTTTCATTGTGCTAGATCTACAAAGCAGGAAGATCGGTCATTTTGGGTGGACTGATGAAAAGTAAGTAAAGAGTATGGGACATGAAAGCAATATATTCACTGGTATATCTAGAATGGGTGCGGTTTGTGTATTGCACACAGGCCCCTTGAGTCCAGGTGGGCCCAGTCTGCACACATTTTTTCGATACTCAACTCTCCTAATTGCCCTAGTACATCTGACATTTTCCTGGAATTTTTTGAAGGTGCAGTAAGGAAATCTGTTGGAAAAGGTCCCACTGTACCAGTTAGTGGAGTACTGCGTAAGCGCAAAAGAGTTTATTCCAAGGTTGTAAGTCTGAACAAGGTATAAGTTAGTTCCAATATAAGGGGTGTGTGGAGTACTATACTTCTAAAGCAATGCACAATGCACATGGCAGCAAAGAAAACCTCTGAACACTATGCAGCAAAGAGAACCTCTGAACACTCTGCAGCAAAGAGAACCTCTGAACACTATGCAAAAATGTGGACAGTCCACACCTGTGCAGGTTACATACATTACTTGCTCAGTGGACCTTGGAACCTTAAATTCTCTATTGTCAACTTGAAATAATGTAGTGCTCTTTTCTGCATAAAAACTTGCATAGCTTAGCACACAAGAATAAATGGTAAGAATTGTCCATATAGAAAAAGGAAGAAATATATTGTCCAGTTGATAAATACTGAAATATAAGAGAAGGAGAAGACTTTGAAACCCAGGATAGCGAATTCTATACTGGGGACAGTTGTATAATAGGCAGCACAGATGGTGTAATGGTGAGCATTACTGTCTTACAGCCCTGGTGTTTGATTCCCACCATGGCCCTAACTGCTCAGAGTTTGTATATATATTCTACCTGTGCTTGCATGGGTACTCAGATTTCCTCCCACAATCCGAACATATATTGGCAAGTTAAATTAATGTGTGTGCGTGCCTGTATATGTGGTTGGGAATAGAGATTGTAATCTTCGCTGGGGCAGGGACTGATGTGAATGTTCAAATATTCTCTGTAAAAGCGCTGGGGAATATGTGTGCTATATAAATAACTGGTAATAAATAAAACATTTAATCTAAACCTATATTGTGCATAAATAGCAGCAGTGGTTAAGTTAATTGTGTATATATATATATATATATATATATATATATATATGTACAATGTTATCACAGATGTGTCAGAGCATCAGAAAGATTGTCTTTTTACTTGCACTGGTAGGATGATACCCAATTAAAAAAAGTGTGTTATTCTGTGGACACAGGTGATTTAATACATCACTATTTAGTGGGTGCCGGATGACTGACCCACAGTCGGGATTCAGACAGGCATTACACCGATGTCAGAATCCAGACTGTTAAAACCCCAACAGGCAGCGGCTATTCTCCCTCGAGGGGGTCCACTACCTCCATAGGAGGGAGAATACAATAGGTTGCGAGCCACTGTGTTAGCAGCGTGGCGAGCACAGCGTGTCCGCAAGGGGCTTAGTTGTGCTCGCCCTGCTGTCTGTTCCAGCAGTCGGGTTTCCGACGTCGGGCGAATGACTGTCGGAATCCCGACTGTTGTTGTGCTATACCACACCCCTATTTAATTCCAAATAATGCTGGTCACACACTACAAATCAACTGGTACGGAGACCAATTTGATCATATATTTTGAAGTGTAAGTGGATATAGGCTTAAATGAGCCAATACGATTGGACTGTGATGGAAATGTACAACCCTACTTTTTAAAGGGGTTAACTGTTGACCCAACACACACACAATATATATATATATATATATATATATATATATATATATATATATATATATATATATATATATATATATATATATATATATATATATATATATATATATATATATATATATATATATATAGGCGGGGGGTATAGCGCGGCACTCAGGGCGGAATGAAATCAAACAACAGGAGCCATACCTTGCGGTTGACGTTTCAGCCTTTCGGCTTTTATCAAAACAGCTAACATGTTAGCTGTTTTGATAAAAGCCGAAAGGCTGAAACGTCAACCGCAAGGTATGGCTCCTGTTGTTTGATTTCATTCCGCCCTGAGTGCCGCGCTATACCCCCCGCCTGTATCCAGCGTCCAGCGCAGCTGCCCGCTCAGCGAAGGCACCAGGCACCTAAGACGCAAGAGGACTGGAGTGCCGGCATCGCCCTGTACATATATATATATATATATATATATATATATATATATATATATATATATATATATATATATATATATATATATATATATATATATATATATATATATATATATATATATATATATACATATACATATATACACACACACACACACACACACACTGAATAAAACCCATTCCATAACCGAAGCTCCCATATTAATAAATTAATATTAGTCAAACTGTAAGATTAAGGATGAGACCATACAATGCTCAATGGTTATTTCAAATCGTAGGTGCATTGTGGAACAAGTGATTTCAAGTTATAGGCACATTTAGGCCTCAAACAAACAAACCTTCATCTTCCTCCTCATCATCGTCATCCTCTTCGTCTACTTCTCCATCGTGTCCCAAATCTTCTTCCTAAATTAATCAAAGAAATCAAATTTTAATCCAACCATTTTATGAAGATCATTATGGTCAATATGACATCATACAAAAGAATCATCAGCAAATATATGCAGATCTACTGCATGCGCGATTGCAGCAGAGACGGCAAGTGCACCAACCCCTTTGAATCATGCCCAATGTCCTTATAAGTTTTACACATCATGATAAAATATCAGATTCTACACTCAATCAATATTGTCTAGTTGAGATTACATGCAAGAATTGTACAGGAAAAACATTTGAGATCCAAAATAGGCTAGACCCATGGGAGTAAATATAGATGATGCAAGGGTTGCTAGCTATGGGGCCCAGGGACTTAGACGGGCCTGGACCCGGGTTATAAAATTGCATATCAATTTCCCACATGTGCCTGCTCAGAAACTGGGTCTGATCCATTGCCCAGACTGAAATCTGCAACATTGCATGTTTAGTTATACCACTTTTACACCAGAATGCCGGGTAGGACCCGAAAAATTGAACACGGGAAATTGCCAGGGCATGCCCTGCCTCAGACCCCATTTATACTGCACTTCAATCCAGGTTATTCCTGTGTAATGCCCTTTTACACTGAAAAGGGATCAGCCCTGTCTTTCCTTGCTGGTGTCATTAAAAATGGACCTTTTGGGCTGTTTGAGATGAGGTCACAAGAAAGGGAAAAGGGAGGGGGATGGGGTCTGCTCCCAGCATTGCAGCAAAGATGGCAAATAGTCAGGCTGAGGGTGATGCTGTGGGACACACTGTGTGACAGCCAGCCTGTGTTGCTGCAGATGAGGCTGTAGACACACTTGGGAGATTGCCTCCAGCACAGACTGTTGCTGTAGTGTAGGGTACAGGCTGCAAACAGCGTGGTAATGCTGCTTCTGTGCTGCTCCATGTGACCTGTGCGGGTCTCCGGCCGATGACATCATCTGCCAGAGCCGCAGAAGCACCAATCAGCTCTTCGCAGCCTTCTCCCCGCCAAATAACCAGGGTAATGACCATTTACACCACCCTGAGCCCCGGATAAGCCCCGTGCCCGACCCAGAACATTTGCCGGGTCAGATTCCCGGGAAACAGGAACAGTGTTATTTTTTTTCAGCCCATTTACACCACGCCCCGCCCCGGACTGGAGCGCCAATATCCCGGGTCCAACCTCTGGTGTAAAAGGGGTATTAGTGTAGTTTAGGTTATAATGGAAGTACTATAGCAGTAGCACACGCAGGGGGGGGTTTCTGAGTACCCAGAAACCTCCCCAGGAGTCTAAGGGCCCTAGTCTGAAAGCTGAGGGTCCCCTCTTTCCATGGTTACGAGAATTAAAAAAAAAAAAAAAAAAATCGGCCCTTGGGAACCGGAGATATCTGACTTCAAAGCAGTGGTCCCCATCCAAGCCTGTTAATTGCTTTTCTCAGTCAGATATTTCAGGTTTTGTCTGACTTAGATTTTTTCTGAGGGTATATTCCAAAAGCTGGTTCTCTCCCCCTTTGATGGACACTAGCAGCTTGTCTCTACTGTTACCAAAACCAGAGATATCAGCCTTCCAGCAGCTGGTTACTGCTCCAGCTCCACACACCTGGTATGTAGTTTTATATCCTCGTTGGGAGATTGCTCTGCCTCCTGAACTCTGATCCCCTAGTCCCCAATACCATTTGGTAGGTGGGATTCTCTAGTTTTTAGTTCCATTAAAATCTAATAAATCTATTTCTGGGAACTGGAGATATCTGCAGTCAAGCAAGCTGTCCTCCCACCAGAAAATTATGAATAATAAGCCCACTCCACTATATACCCCTCCTCTGCATATTAAACATCCTCCACCACCCTGGAAGTTATGTATCAGGGCCCCTTCATTCAGCCCAATGCCCCCTTCTCCCACCATCTGTGCAGTAAAGGTGTAATTAGTGGAAATTACTGATCCAGGCCCTACATGCTGAGCGGTTGATAATACCCCTACCACCCGGGCGGACATCCCGGCATATACTGGGTCACCTAAGTGTCCATCTCCGTGCTTTGCTCCGCCCCTCTGGAAACCCCCTTCTGAAAATCCTGCGTTTGCCACTGTATAGTGTGGCAAAATATGAACAGAGGCACTGTAACATTGCCTAATTTGGACTGGATGGCACGCAATGTTACACAGTATGAACTGGGTGCACTAATCCATAATCTGACCTGGGAAAACCATAGGTCATAATGTGAATTGGGGTCATTGTGTACTGGGAGCCCTTCAGTGTGACAATGTTACCTAGCAAACTACAAGTTCATAAAGAAAAATAAAACACTACTACAGTTAAAAAAGTAAACTAGGGGCATATTATGGGGCATCAAATGAAAAACTGCTGCCAAAAAGGTGAATCATTCAGACAGGGAGCCCTTTCAATATGTTACAATAGGGGATTAAAGAGTTATGCCCCTGATTAGACCCCACCACACCAAAAAAAGGCATAACAATGATAATTCAAACATGAAACTGAAGGTATGTAGACCTTTCTTGTACCTTCGCCTGCTGCACTGCATTAATAGACACATACAGTACATACAATGGATTGGGACGAGAAATTGGGTGAAATATGCCAAAACCTCATGTGTTTGACGTCCCACCTGATCCAATGCGTGGCCCTGTGCCTATCAGATCAAATAGACAGATTGAACCTGCTGCACAAAGGATATATGGACTGTGCGGCCATCAGGTGCACCACAGCCGGCCCTAACTAATTTGATGCTCTAGACAAGATTTTGGCTGGTGCCCCCTAGTTTTGACCATGACTCAGCACAGCTCAAAGCAGCAGCCAACAACACCAATCACCAAAATAAATCCTCATCCAATACCCATCACACAGAACCCTTCTCCAAAAAAGACATTCCTCACTCAGCAGCACAAATCACATGAGCAGCCAGCAACACCCATTACCCCTCACCTATCAGCTGGCCAGTTCACAACATCCATCACAAAAGCCAGCTCCGCACACCTGCCTCGTACATGCTGACAAGGTCTGCCGATGCCAATATCGAGGTCAGTGGGAAACCATCGGGATGCCAGCATTGCCGATGTGGTCGATGGGGGGGGGGGGGGGGGGGGGGGGGGGGGGGGAATAGTGGGAGCCATGCTGCAGCCCTCATTAATGATCCACTCCCTCATCTGTACATGCACAGACGATGGAGTGGGTTGTAAACGACCCACAGGAGTGCACATTGTCCATTGGGCAGAGCATACAGACTGGGAGATATAATCAGAAGGGCTAAAGGAGCGATATAGCTCATTACAGTATACCCCATAATGTGTACAGGGCTTAAGCCAAAAACTCACTATTAAGATCTACAAACGTTGAGAAATTCACGCCGTGTTCGTCTCATTATTTGAAAGTGCCACTACCACATGTGCACAGTCTATTCCTGCGGGATTTTGGTGGGCACCGGGCCAGCTATTTTTCTAAAAGTGAGTGCCGATTCTTCATTAATTGTATGTATGTATGTATGTATGTATGTATGTATGTATGTATGTATGTATGTATGTATGTATGGCTTAAGGGCTCAGAAACATTGGTGATTCAAGTTGCCACAGTGTGATTTATTTGGAGTGTACTTCAGACAAGTCAGACTAGTGTATGGGGGCTTTTAGGTTTCCATAAATTTTGGTTGTTATTTTCTTCCACATAACATAGAAGCAAAGGGCATTATTCCAATGCTTATAATATGGCTAAGTCCGGTTCTTATACGGAACACAAATCACTGCTTACAATGACCATATTTACATTGGAGCTAGGGCATTATTTCCAGGATGTCTCAAATGTTTGCAAGCCACTAGCTAAAATATTGGTACTTATTTCCTAGCACTGCACCCATCGCATACCATAAGCCATACAATGGTATGCGATGTTAGCCGATGTTATACAATTTTAAATCGTATACCATCGCATTGTATGGTATACGATTTAAAATTGTATAAGCACCCTAATGGGTGTTTTCAATGTTAAATGTGCCCCCTATAAGATTATTAATTGTATAAGCACCGTAAGGGGTGCTTACAATGTTAAAAGCACCTCCACTATTAACGCCAACCCGAAACGTGGCGAGTGTAGCGAGCGGCGGCGGAACGTGTCCTACCACCTTTTCATACCCCCCACTATCCACATCGGCGTGGTGTTGATTTTATATAGTGTGGCGAGCGCAGCGAGCCACCGAGCCTGAAGCGCGGCGAGCGTAGAGAGCCCCGCGAGGGGACACGGAATACATGTAAGGTAATACGCATGCGCTCGCCACGCTTGGGGTCGGTGGCTCGCACACTATATAAAATCAACTCCACGCCGACGTGGATAGTGGGGGTATGAAAAGGGCGGAGGACGCGTCTCGCCACGCTTCGGGTTGGCGTTGATAGTGGGGGTGCATTTAACATTGTAAGCACCCATTAGGGTACTTATACAATTAAAAATCGGATAGGGTGCTTAAATCGCATCGCATGCGGCTATATGGCATGTGATGCGGTACAATGCATAAGATGCCATACGACTTAAAATCGTGGGCGCCGTGCTAGTACAACAAGTACCAAAATATTTATAATATATTTATAACTGTCCAAGCTCAATTACCAAGTTAGCACCACTTTATGTAACTCTCCTAACATAGTAAATACCCTACTTAATGCTCCTATTCATTCAAATCCTGCCAGAATTCTGGAGACAGAATGGGAGCTAAAAAAGGTACTGCTTCCTACCTATAATGTTTCTGCTCAGACACACAGGTATTGTGTTTAATCTTTAATGGTGTTTGGACACAACACAGGATACTTTACATGCGGTGTTAAAAAAATAAATGAAAAAAGACAGAAGCTGATTTGTGGGTACTTTGAGATAGAGATATCTACCTCTTAAGTCTTTAGGTGTGGGTGCATATTCTACTCAGTAATAGACAATTGTTGATTTCTATAAGAGTTTCAAATGTATAAACAAATGCTTGCTTCCTTTGATCTAAACAACTGACTAGGCATTTTGAAACAAAGTTAACATACTGTAAACATATTAATTTCAAGAGACAAACATAATATAATCCTACTAACCTCCTCCTCTCCACTTCCATCATCTTCATCGTCCTCTTCCCCAACCTCCTCTTCATCATCATCGTCATCTTCATCTATATCTTCTTCCTCTTCACCCTCCTCCTCTTCATCATCTTCTTCCTCCTCTTCTCCTTCTTCTTGGAAATAAAAAGTGGAAACATGAAATCAAGTTAAAAAACATATGGAATTAAAAATGTGTTCTGCTGTGCAGAAAGGCATCACTTAAATTTTACTGTAGTTATATTGAATCAAATTGCCATCTGATAAACGTGTGGTCTCAATATCCGCACATATTTGCTGGAGCTGGATTAAGCAAATACAGAACCATTGTTGCTGATCACCAGTATCAGCACAACATGTTCATTCATCCATCACACTACAAATATGTCCACATAGCCACGGACCTTGCTACTTTGCCACGTCAAAAACGACTAATGTCTTAGTACACATTTGAAGCCTAAAATTTAGAAAAAAAGTATTAAGTTGAGGAACAAGTAACAGACGGGGGGGGGGGGGGGGGGGGGGGGACGGACGGACGGACGGACAGAATCAATCCAGGTTAAAACCGGCACAAAAAGAGACAAGTTTGATTTGAATGACCTTCGCTGTTCATTATTACTTATAATCTGGAACCGATTAACAATTTGTTTCCTCCAAAAGTAACCATAAGAACCTACTACACTCTTTACAAACGAATATGCTAAACTCAGGAAGAAAAAAAGTAAATGGAATTGTAACAGACCTAGGCGAAAGTTATAGGTGTACATTCATCTGTACACCAACATAATAAGATTTTAAGATAAAAACAAACATTCGTAATAAGCGCTACCGTGCTTGGTCATTCACAATTTAGTCCATAGACATGGTCAGTCTATTGTGGTACGCAGCTTTTTTTTTTTTTACCTGTGTTTTAGTATATTTAGGTTTTTATATTTATTTGTTATTAAATGAATATGAACAATACTGTACTATGAAATGTCCCCACTGTCAATCTTATCTGGAGGCACTAAGGGCTTCTATGCATGGATAGAGACAGAGAAGTGAATATTTTTGGGATCATACCTACATCAAGGAAAGATCTTACCAGCAAAGACATTGACAACATCTATGGAGTACATTTTGACTGACCCATGCAGAGGAGCGCATTATATGTATTTACTGTTCTATAGTAATTGGTGAATATTGCTTGTGTAGGAAGCAGCACACCAAAATGTGACCGCAGTTGAGTATATTCTATAGTAAGAATTTATTTCCCTTGAAAGAACATCGTGGTTTAGACAATTTGAAGAAAGTGTCCTTTTAGCAAAAAAGCATAAGATTTGTAATGGGTTTCCTTTTATAACCATTTATTGATATACTACAACCATAGAACGCTAGTAGGCCGCTTGAAGCAAATTGTATGGCCATTACAATCTATTGAAGTGTACCTGCCACATACACAAAATATAGGCAGGCATAATGCATTTATAAAAACATCAGCTGTTCTCTTGTTTGCGTTCACCCACAGAATGACTACTACCTCCACAAAGTAATGTAGAGGTATACTTTAAATCAGGTGTTCTCAAACTCGGTCCTCAGGACCCCATACAGTTCGCTTTTTCCAGGTCAACCGGCAGGTGAACAGGTGCATTCATTACTCATTGACATTTTAAAAGATCCACAGGTGAAGCTAATTATTTCACTTGAGGAGACCTGCAAAACATGTACTCTGTGGGGTCCTGAGGACAGTGTTTGAGAACCTGTGCTTTAAATAAACGATAAAATAAAAGAAATCACACCTTCATCTTCCTCCTCTTCGTCGACACCATCCCCATCAGCCTCTGCATCGGAGTCTGGGGCTTCCTTATCATCTCTATCATACCCATCTAGATAGGTCAGCTGAGGGAGCAGCTCGAATACACTTTCTCTATAGTCGTTAAGATTTGTTACTTCACAGATGAACAGGTCAAGACTCTTCAAATGCTCTAACTTTTTCTGAAATAGAACATGATTTTTATGGTCAAAGATTGACTTCAAAAGGGCAACACAAACCGAACATAAACAAAAGGTAACAAGGATCACGTTTTACTGACCTGGTTACAGAGATTTATATTAAATTAACATTTCAACAAAAAACAAACTTATTGTATATGTATACCTTGTACTCTATATACAATGTAGACTACAAGGTGCACAAGGTTAAACTATACATCACGCACATTGTTTATTTTGTATTAATTTGATTATTTCTTTAGTGAACTGCAGGGGAATCCTTCACATAGAACAGACTAATTGCATGACTTTTTTCCCTGATTAGTGGAGCAAAGTTTTCTCTGGATCGGAACAGGTTCTTTTGGAGCGGTGTTACATTCCAGCAGTAGTTTCTGAGTTACGTGGAGTGCCATTTTGCTTTAGAATGGCAAAGTTGCATTTTTCTGAATAAACTTCTGAGCACGGTGACTGACAATTTGACATTGTTCTCAATTAGGAACACACTTAAGGCCTAATTATGCCCACAATATTTGCAAACCTTTCCCCCAAATGAAGAATGGTTGTGATCATTTTCACTAATCACTAATGAGAATTCTATGGAATGCACGCCATTTATAAAGTGTCACTTGGTACTGGGAAACAGTATACTGTATGCTTACTTGAAACCATTTTAAACTTTAATTGAATGTTTTTTTTATGGCAGAATATATAGTAATGACTAATTAGTTTGTAATTTACAATAAACCCAGATACTAAATATGTGTCAGCAAGAAGCCAGCATCATGATGGACAACCATATGATTATGCTCACGCATGGCCATCTTAATTTCTATAGCAGTAAGTTTAGAAGAGAGATAGAAAAAAACCAACGTATGATTGCCAAGCCTGGAAACACAACCTTTACAAATGATAACTTGCTGTAATAATTTGAACACTTTTTCCCACATGGAATGTGTGAACAGCAAATTAATTACAAGACCGAAGTTAGAGATCGCATATAAATTGGGCTTAATTTGATCAATGGGGAGGAAAAACAACATGCCTGGAAACTCGCATCTGATTCGATGGCAAGCCTTCAAGTGCAAATATAGAATATTCAAAGTCTGGAATGTTAAGTTATTGTTAGTCACAGTAAATGGAAGTATTGGCAGAGTGCCATTTAGAAATACAAAAACTTCACATGATTATTTTTATAGAAAGCAGCATGTGTATAGGAAGTAATATAGGGGTTGATGTTTCAAGCAGTGAAAAAGAGAGAAAAAAAAAAAAGTGTTGAATAAAACCGGTGGAGACATTGTCCATAATTTGCATCCGCCTTTAATGTAGAATGTACTTAATACATCCCTCAAAGCTGATTGGTTTCTATGGGCAACTTTAAACATAATGTACTCTATATCAGGTATGAAAGACAACATCTTACTCTGAAGTCACAGACTACATTCTGGACGTGAAAACAGATAGTAAAATAATGTAAGGGTGACGTAGAATTTTTCTCCTGACTCATTAGGTATTTTCTCTAGTGCTAAACAAAATATAAAGTTCAACTTTAACTACGTACCAAAGGTTCCAAGGTGCTAATGTCTTTTAATTTATTTCCACTGAGATTTAGATGTGTGAGGTTTGGCAGTTTCTCTGCTAGTACATCCAGACCTCCAGAAATTCTGTTATCACTCAGTTCAAGCTGAAACAAAGAGAAAGAACATTAATATCTGCAATTATTAAATGTAGTAGTGGCTATCCTTACTCTCCAAACCCAATGTAAAGAATACTGTTCAGGACAAGTAATAGATCAATATGAATTTAACAAACATTTAGAGAATGGCGTTTGGATCTAACCAATACAATATCAATAAAGTTGCACATATGTAAGTCAAGGTTCCAGAATACAAATGCACATTCAATTCCGTAACTGCAATGGTTAGACCCCCCCCCCCCCCCACGAAAATAAGTAAATAGCAAAATTGTTATTTTGTTATAAATTAAATATAATTTGCAAATTATATTTAAGAGTTGGAATTACACTGAACTGATTTTATAGCAACTGGGACTAGCAAGACGCCCATAAAAAAGCAGTACCTTCAAACAGTTTCCCTCAGAGTAAGTAGTCTTACTCTCTTTAGAAAGCTGTAGTGATACCAAGTATTTAGTACGCTTCCAGAACTACTGCAATGTAATGTTAAAAAAAGGCTATGACCTTTATACTACCAGTACTTCCTGGCCTTTCAAGAGTAATGCTGCCCATACACTTATGCGATGGGACATCGCAATGCGATGTCCCATCGCATCAAGTGGTGCCCGGTGCAGCACCCGATGACGCATGCCAGACATCGGGTGCTGGAAGTGACTTTGTGGAGCAGGGTACGTACCTGGCTGGGGACCAGAGCGGTGGAGCTGTCAGGCAGGCAGCGGGACTCAGCAGGACTTTGAAACACTGGACGGCCCTCTAATTGACCGAGGCCACTGAGACAGAGCCAATCAGTGGCCTCACATTCAGGCAGCAGCTGATTGGCTGAGAGAGCTCTCTCTCAGCTGCCTCAGCCAATCAGAGGGCCATCCAGTGTTTCAAAGTCATATGCTGCCACTGCTGAGTCCCGCCGCCTGACAGCTCCGGTCCCCAGCCAGGTATGTACCCCGCTTCCCGCCAGCGATCCTGTCCTGCTCCTCCGCCGCTGCCAGCTCCTCCGCCGCCACCTCCGATCCCCACTCCAGTCCCCACTCTGATTGCTCATGCAATTTAATTAATATTATGTGCAGCACATAATATCTATCAATATCTATCAATGTCCCCTTCAAAATGCATGCAATCATTCGATTTATCGGCCAGATGTGTCCGAAATCGAATGATTGCATGCAATATCTCACATATGTATGGGCAGCATTAGTTTATGTCCTTGTAAAAAGAATAACCTCTTTACTTATGGAAGTTTATCTGTACTCCTATCTCACACTAGGTCAGGGCATGGTACATTTTTATGTAATCTTAAATTATACAAACCAACACCAAAATAAATAAATGAGACAAGGGAAATTGACAAAACAAAGTAGGGCCAAGTCAAATAAGAAAATACATTACTAAATGTATATGTCTATGCATCACTGTAGTACATTCATTTAAGTCATGCGACGTCACAGTATCAACAAATGTGAACTGGTTTAAAGCCTGGAAAAAAAATAAGCCATGAAAGAGCAAAAAAAAAACCAACTAAAATAAAAAAAACATACAACTGGTCACCTGCATGTATTAGGTATAGCACTATACTTTTCTCAGCCTTTTGGTCTTTAAACTCGGGCAATACTACCCACATGACTTGCTGTGTTTGCATAGCTCCCTCTCAGCATTAAACACTATTGATCCATTTCATAAAGGATTGAGCTAAATTGGTGTACACATGGGCTATAAATCGCTGGCAATATGGTCGCTGAGCGATTGTAGTGTGCACCGGTCCCGTTTTTAGCCCCCTTATGATCGATGGAGCTTGCTCCTGCGACCAGCTGATTCCCTCTGCCACTCCCCCGGCAGAGGTTCCCTTTCATCAGCGACCATCTCTGGTCGCTGATGAAAAGGAGACACTGTGCAATATATTGTAGCTAGATTTCCTAGCTACAGAGTGTTGCCCGCCATTCTGAGTAACTTTGAAAATGACTCAGGTAATGCTTCCTGCTCCATTAGCAGAATTTAGCACAGTAGCGAAAAAAAAAAAAAAAAAAGATGCTGCCAATGTGCTCCAACACGAGTCCATAAATCAGGCCCCAAGTAAGAACTGACATTTTAGATTGGCCGTGAGTTAGCAGCCTGGGCAATCAATAGTCTGCACATGCATACGGCCCATAGTACGCATATAGTAGGCTGTCCTGCTATAAAATCCAGTTAGTTTTTTGACCACAGGTCATTCACAGAGTGATTAACAAAAAAAACATGTCAAGGTGTTTAAGGGGAAGTTGTGTCACAGCCAGCAAGTCCTGGGCTATTTAATGGTATGCAGCTTGTGATTGGTTTTGCAGCGATATTTTCCTAAGCCATGCTCTGCAATTCGCAGTCTTGCAGGTGGTGGGATTTCACTCTGGCAGGGTGGTGTATACCTGATTGATGGGCTCCAAAAATAAGCAGCCAAGCCACCTGGTCTGAATTAGGCCCTATGGTCAGTCTTCTGTAGGATAGAAGATCTGATGAGTCATAGCATTGCTATGTATGGAAAACTGTTCTGATCTGTCCAAAAAACAATTCTCCAAACTCAGTATTACAGGGTAGTGGGGTATGGATTGTATGGTCGAACTAAAGATGGTCTAGGCAGACATGGCACAAGGTCGACATGGTCTAGGTCAACAGTTAAAAGGTAGACATGGGGTTTTTCACAGTTTATTTTACTTGAATGTCGACACAATTGACATGGACACAGTTTTAAGTGCACCGCGTCCCCTCGCATGGCTCGCTTCGCTTGGCACACGATTTTATTCTCCCACCACACCCTAGTGGATGGTTGGGCATGAAATACCGCCTGTCGGCACGTCGGCTATAAAAACAGTGGAAAAACCCCATGTCGACCTAATGCTTGTATCGCCCTAACAACCTGTCGACCTATACCCCTGTCGACCTCGCAGTATGTCGAGCCAGTGGTGTCAACCTATAGGCTGTCGACCATCTTTAGGTCGACAAACTGACCGTATCCCGGGTAGTGAGTGACAAATGGCCTCTCCAGCACATTGGGGAAGAAGTCAATGTGACACAAGTACAAACTGTTTTGCTTTTGATTAATGTGTGATTATAGAGTGAGTCACTCTTCTGCCTGTCAGCAACTAAATACTTACTAATCCTTACTTTTTTTCCCATACAAAAAAAAAAATAGACCCTTGATAAAAATGTTAACATGTTCTCCCATTTTCACTGCCGTAACCAACATTAAAGAATGGGTGTGCGGTTTTTCAATTTGGCTTAGCGTTCAGTGAGTATTAAACATCGCAATCCCAGTGGTTCACAGACTGAGTACTGGCAAAATCCTGAACTCTAGTGTAGGTAGAAGTGATCAGGGAAGAGGAGAGACGATGGTCATCGGCCGACCGTAGAGGGTGTGAGATAGTATGAATGGAGATATATGGAGCAGTGGAATTAGAGATGGCCTTGTATGTGAGGGTGAGGCATTTGAAGAGGATTATGCAGGGGGAATGGGAGCAAGTGCAGATTTTGTTGAAGGGGAGTGGCAGAAGTGGAGCTGCAAGAGAGGAAGATGAGCCTTGCCATGGAGTTGAGGAAGGATGGGAGGGAGATTGGAGCGAATGAGGCCAGTGAAGAGAGCGTTGCAGCAGTCGAGCCGTGAGTTGACCAGCATAATAATTTACTTAATTTTATATATTACTCTAAATCAATAACAAAATAAAAAAAATTAAAAAAAAAACTTATCCATACCCCTAGGAAGAAGACAAATGCGGATACTCTAGAGCGCTGTAATTCAATAAAGTTTCTTATTTAGTTCAATTTGGACATTTGAATAAGCACCTGGGTGGAAGGCTATTCGCAAATGACAGTGAAGTTCAGCAAGCCGCCATGTTCTGACTTCAGGCGCATGACACTGATTTGTTCTATGCTAGAATACATGTACGAGTTGAATAAATGCATTGAGAAGTTACCTCATTTATTGAACCACCCTCAATAAAGATGAAATGCGTACTGTACATTTTATGCCTCATAACCACCAACCCCCCTCCTTACTTGCCCATCATCCTTCCTAGATATTCTTATGGCATAAAGATAAATAAGAAACAGGGGAATAAAATATATAAGGAATAGGATGGGGAGGGGGTGAAATGGCATAAGAAAGAAAGAAAGTGGAATAAGGATCATTAAATCTATTTTTTTTTCTCTGCCAGTTACACATCACTGAATGAAATGGACCGTTTTCTTCAAGTGTCAGAAAGGAGAGCAATAATGGAGAGTCTGTTGCCAGTTGCAGTAAAAGATGTGCTGCCAGAGAAGAATCAAGTAGCAATAAAAAGGCAAGAAACTGGAAATATGATCCAAAATATTTGGAATATGGTTTTACATGGGCTGGATCAGAGGAAGCACCACGTCCACAGTGTGTGGTGAAACTCTTACTAAAGAGAGCTTAAAACCATCCAAAATGATCAGGCACCTACAGACAAAGCACTTTTCTCTTCAAACCAAACCGCTTGATTATTTTAAACGGAAATTAAGGGAACTACGTGGCCAAAAAAAAAACGTACTTAAAAGGTGCAGTTACAGTTAATGAGAAAGCATTTGAGGCCTCATTTGTGGTGTCATACTGGATAGCCAAAACCAGTAAGCCACATAACATTGTAGAAAACGGTTTTCTACCTTGTGCCAAAGAAATGGATCTATTATGCTTGGACAACGTGCTGCTACTCAACTTGATTTGATCCCACTGTCTAATGACACTATCGCTAGGCGTATTCACAGTATGGCAAGAGATGTGACAAAGCAAGTCACCAGCAAGGTTAAGCAAAGTGTTTTCTTTGCCATTCAGATTAATGAAACAACAGATGTGTCAGGGGCTGCTCAGATGCTGACTTACATAAAATTTGAGAATGATAAAAAAACGACATGAGGAACTCCTGTTCTGCCAGCCGCTGCCACAACGTGCTACTGGGGAACAGCTTTTTTCGCGCTTGGATACTTTTGTCACTGACTCTAGGTTGGAATGGCTGCACGGTGTAGGAATTTGCAGTGATGGTGCTCGGGCAATGACTGCAAACAACAGCGGGCTAGTGACCAGAGTTCAAGCTGTTGCACCACAAGCAGTCTGGACTCATTGCATTATACATAGGTCCTTGCTGCAAAAAAAATAAAAAAAATAATGCCACCTGTTCTAAAACAAGTCTTTGATATAATTCCACGCACAGTAAACTTCATTAAGAGAATTTTGTGTGAGGACATAAGAGCAGAGCACCATCAGTTACTTTACCACACAGAAGTATGCTGGTTGTCACGAGGAAAGGTGGTCAACCGTTTATTTGAGCTTTAGGGAGGAGGTCATTTCTTTTCTCTTTCAGACAGATTCTGTGCTGGCTGAAAATTTTTTAGATGGCAAGTGGCTTATGCTAGCATACCTAGGAGACATTTTTGACCAGCTAAATACACTAAATACCTCCCTGCAAGGAAAAGAAATTACGTTTTTTTCATCAACTGAAAAGATTGAAAGCTGGATCAAGAAGATGTGCTTGTGGTACACTCCGGTAGAAAGTGGAAATTTTGAGGTATTTACGTTGTTTAATGATTTTTTGCATGACAATGATCTTCCAAAAAATCTGTTATTATCAGCCATCTGGAGAGTCTTAAACAGCAATTTTGTCAGTACTTTCCTGAAAAGGATCGAAAAGCAGAAGAGTGGATTAGGAGTCCCCTCAGTGCTGAAGCGAATGCAAATGCCTGTTTGCCACTTTTAGTGAATGAAAAATTGATTGACCTCTCCTGCGATGAGATTCTGAAGCTGAGATACTATGAACAACCTCTTGCAAACTTCTGGATCTCGGTTCAAGAGGAAGACCCAGAGCTGTCTTCTGCTGCATTGAAGGTGCTGATGCCGTTTACGTCTACTTACCTTTGCGAAGCTGGATTTTCAGCTTTAACATTACTGAAATATAACGTACAGATCCCATCTCGCTGTTGAATACAAATTTTGCCTTTATCTTAGTCACACAAAACCCTGTTTCAAGGATTTGTGTTTAACACTACAAGCTCACACATCCCATTAACTGAGATGCAAATAAAGTTTTTTAATGCTATAAATATGTTGTTATTGTAAAGTGTCATCTTATTAGACTGAGACACCCCATTCTATTTTGCAATTATTTTTTTAGCTTTGATCTGTTTAGCTAGCAGCCTTCCTGTTATTTCCTTCTGTATAAGTGGCTAACCATTCAAAATAAAAAATTACAGTATGAAGAAGAAAGATAAAAAAATTGTCATGTTCTCTACATTTGTGCATTTATTTTGAAAGAAAATCACCAGATCCAAAAAATAAAGTGTGAAACTTATAAATATAAAGGGAAATTGTTCAGCAGTAACTTGCTGGGGTCACGTAAAGAATGTTGTTGTCAGAGCAAAATACTTTGAGAACCCCTGCCCTTAAATGAAGGCAAGCACAACTTTAGAAATGGTACTTTATTGTTCTTATTGTGCGTACCTATTAATGATGAATTCATCTTTATGATTTTTGCACACAGCACTATTGAAGTTTCTACCTGGTCTATACATGGGTTGAATTAATTGTATTTATAGGAAAGAGGAAAAAAAAAAAAAAAAAAAGTATTAAATCTTACACCTTACCTTTTTTAATTTGGGTAGCTTTGGAAGATTTGACACAGAAATCAACATGACATTAATTAAGCTGAGAAACTCTAGATTCACAAATTCTGCTGTTAGACCATCGATTTTGCCTTCACATGCTCTGCAGTTATCCAGAACCAGTTCTCGTACCTGTGAGGGAACATTGAGAAGGTCAACGATTGAACTACAAATAGAAAATAATTAGTATCTTAACAAAAAGGTACAATCTAAAAAACAGTACTGATATTAATATTAAACTGTTACATATTATTATTGCCATATCTTCTTAATGACAATTAGGGTGCATTAGGTGCACATGTGTGACATGCCAGTTTATGATGGCTGGACCCACCTTCTATCACCCACAGACAGGCAAACACCTCAAAATCCGATATACATTAAATTGTAAAACAAAATTCACGATTTATCAAATTAAATGCCCATGTGGATTGTCCTAGATCGGTAAAACCGAGAGGTCATTCAAAGAGCGCATGGCCGCCCATCGATCGGCAATAAAATCAGCCGTAAAATAGGAAAATCTGAACAACCGGTGGCCAGGCATTTTGCCTTGGCACACCACAGTATAAGTTCTAACCGATATAGAGAGAGGCACGTGGTCAATCATTCTATAAGATGGGGAATCGTGGCCGATTATCGTTACAAAAAGAGGCCCATTGGTTCATGAGGCTAGATACAATTAGCCCTAAGGGCCTAAATGAAGCGGCAGGTCTTAATGCATTAATTTAATATACAGATCGGAGATATACAGAAGGGGGCTTGATATACGTACAGACATGATTAATGGATAGGAGTATGAGTATAAGAGCAACACATGGTTGGCTTGCTATTTTTAATAGACTAAAATGGTTATCCCATGAATACAAATAACTTATGGTGTTCCTGTTAAAGTAGAAATTGAGCCTATATTGGGGATACTTTATTGAATATTTTATGGAATATTGAGTGTTATACAATAAGGTGGCATAAGACAGTTTCTTGCATTCATATGTTGCGTATGTGACCTTTGTAGATTTAAGTTCTATTTAATTTAAGAGTAGTAGGTTGTATTATTTTGTAATCACTCATTGCTATGTAAAGCCGATATGATACGTTTAGATTAGTAGGTATATATAATCATGCATTCAGCCTGATGAGTTGTTTCACAGGACTTTCTCACTTTGTTTTTTACATTTTGTATCACTGTATTTATCACATATTGATTTCTGATTAATTATGCACCATCAATTTTAAGATTATTGTGTTGTCTGGGATAGATGCGGCATAGTATGCACGCTGTGTTGTAAAGTATGTTGCTGTGGTAACATCAAACAAATAGACTGGCACTGGGAGGCCGCACTTTGATGATGCGGGCGGCGCGTCTCCCTGACAACCACTGTAAACACTATTCGGTAATTTGATGCAGTTTTAATTATGGCACTGTTTCTGATGCTGCTTCCGGTGGGATGGGTTTCCCCACGTGGGCCTGGCGTCTAGAGCTATTTAAGGTTGGTTACATTGTATGTATGTTGAGCCTGACGAAAACAAGATATTGTTAAACGTTGCTTCACCTGTTCACTAAAGTTGGAGTGCTGCATTTTTTTGAGGACTACATTTGCGCTTGAAGCGGTATGCGGGCACCCGCTGGGAAATTTTGCTAAAGTGGCAGTGCACACTTAGTGTTCTAATTAATTTCAATATTTGTTTTCATCAGGAATAAAAGTGTTGTAAGCTGAAGACATGTAAAAGCAATAGTCTGAAGTTACCACGGTGATGGTCTCAACTGTCTACTTCTCACAGATTTTCTTTATAAATCTTTGAAATTTGTTCATTCATTTTAAGAAAATATTCACAATTATTTCTTTGGGATTTTTAGTGTGCGCACTACCCAGACAGCCTCACCTAGTTAGAAGGGAAGATGCCTCTAGACTACAAATGCAAGTGTGATTGGTGCCTGCTCCAACCCCAATCCATGAGTACCAGCTCTGCACGGAAAAGGTTCCCCCTTTACTGGACTGCAGAGATAATGAACAAGTTGGTTTCCTCTGAGGTGGTAAATTTGTCATAGGGAGGTTAACCCTTTATAACCCCATGTTCATTTGGATGAACATTAAAAAAAAAAAAAAAAAAAGTAGACTGTATTGTGATGACATTTGCCATTCAAATCCCAATGCCCATTTAAAGGAAAGAAAATACTGTGCAAAACTTCCAGCAGATGCTGGAGCATCGAAATATCGAATTAGAACAGAATGTAATGTTTTGGCATATTATGTACTAAAATGAAAAATGACCAAACCATAATTTTGGGGATTATTTAGGGCCTTATTTATCTACTTTACCGGTGTCATTGCTGGGATACACTTGAAATATACATTGTGCCATAAAGGGTTAAACTGTCAAGAGAAAAAAAAAAACTGAACATGGAGAAACTGCTCATAGCAGTCTGCTTCTAGCTAACATTTATGTAGCACCATTATAAAAAGTAGTAAGAAGCTGGTTACAATAAGCAACGTCACCATTTTTTCTGTTTCACAAGTTTGATACATATCCCAAATCTATAAATGGGCACCATCTCTAGGAGCACAATAAATCACAAGTCAAATTAAAACACACAGACCTTAACAAAAAAATAAATAAAAAAAATAAATAAAAAAAGGACTTTTTTAAATAAAAAAAAAAACTAACAAAAATAATTAACTGAATAAAATTTTCATTTGACAATTAGACAAGAAAGTTGACATAAGGAAGTTAACAGAATATACAGATGCATTAAGTAATTGTGGATTTAAAGTCACGGATGGATTGTTCTACTTTTTGTTCATCAAGCGGACACTGTGGGCATAAACAAAACCGCACAACCCCCCTCCCACCAATCAGACTGCAAGAAAAAGGTGAAAGCAAGATGGGTAGCATAGAGGGATGATCGTTGGATGTGAAAGTGTCTGAATGCATTCACTGATCCAGACATAATAGAATGGCGTCTTTAATGCATACTTGGAGTCTACTGGAATAGTGTGTGATCTCTTGGGCTCCTGAGTGAGTCTGGCAATCTACTGCAAGGAAAGTTTAAAAAGTGGTGGGATGAGCCACTGCAGAGGAAACAAGAATAATAAAAGTAATACGTACATCTGTGTGCTACAGAGTGGTGGGCATTTCCTTACAGCATACTTGCCCTTGTATAAAAGGTTCTAATGAAGGATAATAAAAAAGTATTTACGTTCAAAATTGTTGCAAAAAGCCTCAAATTCTGTAATCTTTGTAAATACATTCACAATTAAAAAATAAAAAATATAAATATGCATTAAGACCATGCATAACTAGGGGTATGGCAAGCAGTGTCATCACACAGATGGTGGCACCACCACCAAGGCATGACATTATGAGGTCAGTGGGTCAAGGGGCAGGGGAGGGGCTATACAGAATATTGCATGCGCTGCATTTCTATTTTCCAGGTGTAGGACTCCTATTGTTCGCTCCATTATGGGAATTGCATATGTTCACCATTTCATAATGATCACTTAACTGCTACATGTAAAAAAATGGAACAAGCAACTTTCAAAAAGTTGCTGGCTAAACTAACAAGTACATTTATCCCAAAGGGAAATAATAGTAATATCAACACAAAAACCATGGTCATGGTTAAACAAAAATGTTAGGGAAGCAATAAGAACAAACAAGAGGGGGAGCATTTAAAATATACAAAGCTAACAGATACTAGAGGGGGTATTGCAGTCTGGGATCACGGCTGTCTATCCCCACCAACAGCCGTGATCCTAGCCCATTTGCGGTCAGATCGACCACATAATGACAGACGGGATTCAATGTCCCGCCTGCCGATGGGCGCAAAGGGGGCGTGGCCGTGTAAACGGATGAGGATTTTCGATCTGCGGCCCGGATAACAACAATCCACGGCTTTTATGGGCAGAACAGGCCTGTCAGCTTCTGAAGTCGGGCCCGTCTGCTGTGATCCCGCATCAATTCTGTCATTAATGACAGCATTGAATAGAGAGCTGCCGCTATTTCCTACGCCGGAAATAGCGGCGGCACATTGCATACCCCCCCATGGAAACATTCTCTAAGTACAAAGCATTAAATAAAGTTGTAAAAGGGAAATGAAAGCAGCTAAAAAGGGAAAATGATCAACTAAATATCCACTAAACGAAAAACAAATCCCAAAAAGTTTTTTAAATAGCAAAAGATTAGTTAAAAAAAAAAAAAAAAAAAAAAAACAACAACAACAACAAAACATAGGTTCCTCAACTAACATTAATGGAAATGGAATTACTGAGGGTAAAGATAAAGCTGAACTGTTAAATACATTTTTCAAATCTGTCTTTACTAAGGAGGAGCAGGCAGTGGAATCTACAGGCACCACCAGAACTAAATATAGATTTCACTGCAGGAGATCCACAAGAGGATTTGCAAAGTCAAAACATAAAAATCACCAGGGCAAGATGGGATTCATCACATTTTAACGGAACTTAGCGAGGAGGTTACCAAATCCTTTGCAGTAGTGACAAATAATTTTCATCTGGCATGGTGCCAAAGGACTTGAGAATAGCGGAAATAGTACCAATATTCAAAAAAGGAAAAATATGACCCAGCAAATTTTAGACCTGTGAGCTGAACAGCATTTGTGGGGAAATTATTTGAGGGGATTATATGGGATAGTATCCTGAATTATTTAGAGGAGCATAGTATAAATCAGTAGAAACCAGAATGGGTTTGTAAAAAATAAAATAAAAGAAGTGCCAAACTAACCTAAGAAGTTTTTTATGAGGAAGTCAGCAAGTACCTAGATTTGGGGTATCGATGATTTGGGTCTATGGATAAAAATTTGAAGCTGGGCAAGAAAGTTTTTGCAGGATAGAGAACAGAGAGTGGTTTTAAATGGTGCATTTTCAAGTAGGGTACCACAGGGATCATTGCAGGGACCACTTCTATTTAACATTTATTAATTATATAGAGGAGGGAATACTAAGCAATGTACCAATATTTGCGGCAAACATAAAACTGTGCAGGGTGATTAAAACAGACAATGATGTCTCCACACTACAGAGGTATTTACATAAACTTGGATGAGTGGTTGGAAAAATGGAAAATGAGGTTCAATGTTGATAAATGTAAGGATATTCATCTTGGTAGACCTAACCAGTGTGCTACTTACAACCTAATTGGGTAAATCAGATTTGGAAACGGACCTAGGAATCCAAATTGACAAACTGGGGTGCAGTGCCCGGTGTCATGTAGCATCCAATATGGCCAATAAGATACTAGCCTGTATAAAAAGGGGCAGAGAAGCTAGGTACATAAAAATGATGCCACTGTACAAAGCACTGGTTAGACCTGTTCTAGAATTTGGAGTGCATCTCTAGGCTCCTTACTACAAAAAGGGCATTATAGAACTGGAAAAAGTCCAGAGAAGGGCAACCAAGCTAATAAAGTTGGAGTCATTAAGCTATGAGGACAAATTAGGAATGTTTACGCTAGAAAAAGAGAGACATGCTTAACATGCACAAATATTTCAGGGGACAATATAACAAACTCTCAGACACCCCATTTACTTTGAGGTCAGAGACTAGGATATTTGGGCATGCACTCAGGCTGGAGCAGAGAAGAATTTGTACCCTCAGGAAACGCTTTTTTTATGGTCAGGTCAGTAAAAGTACGGAACTCTCTTCCAGAAGAAGCAATGTCGGCAGACAATAAATACATTTTAAATTAAGGTTGGACAAGCATTCATTGGCTTTATTGGTGGTACAACTGATAAACATAATTTAGCACAAAATGAAATCAAAGTTAAAATTTCAAATGGGGATTTAGACAACAGTCTCTAATAACAGGTCCTTTAAAGAGGTTGAACTTGATTGACGTAAGTCTTCTTTAAACCATAACTATAATTTATAAAAATACAATATAATTAGGTCATCACACACCATGTGACACTTCTGAACCTACACACTGCATTTTATGTTACATAATAATTTTCTTAGCTCCATTCTAATAGGTCTGTTTACTAAAAAGAGTGAAGTCCTATTTACTATAGAGAGTAAAGCACCATATACAAGAGCGCAAGATATACTAAGCCTTGAAAAGTGATAAAATAGAGAGTGATAAACCACCAACCAATCCGCTATTAGCTGTAATTTTTAAACCCAGACTGTAGCATGGCAGTTAGAATTATTTTATAACAGCCAACCAGTTCCTAAGAATATTTTAGCACCACCTAATAACGCATTTTTGAACAATTTTCGGATAAAAAAATTGCTCCAAACCCTTGCATTCACATTTTTAAGGTAACAGATCAAACATTAATTATAATGGAAGGTGCGATCTGGAAAAAAATATTCATCCCCTAGCCAGAAAAAGCAGCTCACTTTACAGCAGCAGAGGTCACAGCAGCAGGGAGCCCCTACGATCATGTTTTCCTGGTGTTGGGGTGTATTAACAGGGTTGGGTCATGATACTCAATGGAGGGGGTTCTCTGTAGCAGTAATGTCGGTGGTGGCACATGTACAGCCCAATCTGCAATGCAATTATGATTACAGCACACAGATGTATTCATTATCACATTCAGGGACCCCACTTGTGAGAATGCTCTGTCCATGGGATGCCACTCTGTAGCCAAATGAAACACCTCTCAACCCTGATCATATTTACCAACACTCAGAGATCAGTGATCAGAGCTCCCTGCTCCTGAAACCTCTGGTGCTGTAACGTGAGCTGTCGCTTTGCAGCATCACTTTAATGCACCAGGAATCACAGATGTGGCAGAGTGTCCTGATTGACAGCCCCCACTGGAGTACCGATCATTGGTCCCTGAGTATAGGAGTATGATTGACTTACACTGTGAACAGCTTGCAAATCCATTATAATCATGACCGGGTTCACTGCAGTATTTTTTAAAAGAAAATGTAGAAATTCGGATTGATCGCATTCCATGTATAGGTAAATGTAGCTGTTTACTTAAAAATTTAATTAAGCAGTTTTTAGCAGTTTCTCATGACAACTGCTCCAAAAGCCCTTTTTTTATTTGAATTTATATAACAAATGTAAGTGACGCTGGCCTTTTTAGCGTATATTTTGCACAGCTTGATGTTGGCAGTCAAAGGGTTAACATGTTGGCTGATACGAATATAATGTAAAAAAGGTTGAAAACCCCAATTTTTTACATTTTATTAGCAAAACACTTGTTAGTGTCTCAAAGCCACTTTGTGGGCTGAAATTGGCCTTAAAACTTATGACACGCACTTGCAGAGCAGTATAAAACATCCTGCGGTTTTTCCACAGTGTGGCAAAGTTTTTATACTGAGCTCGTCAAAGTGAATGGCAAAACGGCAACCAAATTGGCATTGGTGTGTAGAGAATTTTTTTTTTAAATCTCCAGAGAACCTCTACTCAAAATCGGCTTCACCTTCTAGTAGAGTTTGTCAAAATTGTATAACTACGTTATACATGAAATTACATTGGTCAAGCAAAAAACGGTCACTGTAAAAATAAAAAAATTATATAAAAAAAATATAATGGGCCAGATTCTCTAAGCTTCAAAAGTGATAAAATGGAGAGTGATAAACAGCCAGCCAATCCGCTCCTGGCTGCCATTTTTTCAAACACAGCCTGTGACATGATAGGTAGTAGCTACTTGGCTGGCTGTTTATCACTCTCTATTTTATCACTTTTGAAGCTTAGGGAATCTGGCCCAATATACCACACTCCAAGGGCACAGTTAAGCATGAGATATACAATAACTATTACAACAGGGATATGACATCTGGTGATACGGGAGCCTATATAATAAATACAATTCCAGGGTGGAGTAAGCATTATTTTTTATTAAAATACATTTTATTTTCTCTTGAAAATGTGTTCAGGATTGCCAGCATACATTTAGAGGAGACATTAGGCCAGTTTTCATTACAGGTGTTCAGTGTGTGTATGTTACATCAACTACATTACTCAAATTTAGAGGTCAGCTACAGTATAATAAAGAAAAGTCAAATTCTAACAGACAATAATTGAAAGTAAAGGTCCACACACACTGGGCGATTTTGCCCAGCGTGTATTGCAGGGCCGGACTGGCCATCTGGCAAATGGCAGAAGGGCCGATCTCGTGCATCCTTACTGCACCGCCTCCTGTGCTGAGCCACCTCATTTTCTCCCCAAACCCCCCCCCCCCCCCCATGCTGACATACCGCTGAGGACTCTCTCAACTGCGGCTGTCAGTGTCAACTCTCAGGAAGAGGCAGTTTCTAATTGGCTGTCGGTTCACGGGTGGCACCACAGTTCAAACTACCAACTACCGCCGGACTCCAGTGTGAGGAGGATGGAGTTCCCCCTGACACTTGAAGTTCCCTTCTGATTACACTGCAGCAGCACAGCTCACTGCAGTAAGGTCTGCAGTCACACAGGTCAGAAAGCCTTGAGCTGTGGCTCATTGAGCACTGCCGATGTTAGCACAGGGAGTTGGGGAAGTGTCCTTGTGCACAGCAGGAGGTTTGCAGGTGGGCAGTGGCAAACACACATGGCGAGACTGACAGGTTAGTGAAGTCTGACAGTGCAGCGGCAGGAGAAGGCTGTACACTGTACATTAGCAGGCCAGCACTCAAAATGAGCCTTATTATCTCAGAAAAAGTTAGCATTATCCGGCTTTATCTCAGGAAAAGTTAGCATTATCCGGCTATATCTCAGTAACTAAGGCTGTCCTTGGAGGGGGGTGACAAAGAGGGTGTGCAGTGCTGGGGCATGGATGCTGTGTGACACAGTTGGTGATGCTGATGCTGCACAATAGGAGGTGCTTGATGCTGTGTGACATTGGGGGACTGCACAATAGGGGGTGCAAGAAGCTGTATGACAGTGGGGTGTGCTGTGTGACAGTGGGGGCTGCTGGATGCCGTGTGACACAGGGGTTGCAGCGCTGAGGGACAGAGTGGTGCTTGGGAACACAGAGATCACTGGTAAAGGGCGGTTGTAGGGCTGCTGTACTGGGGATGCTGGGTGACACAGGAGTGCATTGCTGTTGGACAGTGGTGGTTATAGTCGTTGTTTTGATCGGAAAATACATGCTGGTGGAAATAAGTGGGTGTTGGATCTTGGGGGAAACAGGGGATGCTTAACTGCAAGATGGTGTGCTGAAGGATGTGATGAGGAGGTACTGTAGTGGGGGGGGGGGGAATGTGGTGTTGTGCTGTGCGATAGATTGGTGGAATGGGATGCTTTGTAGGATGCGATGACATATGCTGGTACTGTGCAGCATGGCACTGCTATGGGATGGGCATGGACATTGAGAGGGCTTAGCAGGAAATTACACCGTGGGTCACACCTCTAAGTGGCAATAGATACACCCATAGTGGTAGCCAGACATGCCTTTTGGACAGAGAATGACATGCCCCTTAACTTTGTGCATTGCATTCTACTTCCAGCACAAGGGTCCCTCCTCCTAAAGTAGTTAGATCTGGGACCACCCATTACCATATTTCTAGATTTGCCAGTTCCCACACTGCCCCATCAGCGTGCCACACTATTATGAATGGATGTCACAAGCAAGTGGGTCTGTGTGGCCACAGCAGGTGGTGCCTATGTGCCCAAAATGCCAGGGCTGATTTTTGGTCCCAGTCCGGCCCTGGTGTATGGACAGCGATGACCCCTGTCATTGCCGGGGGGAAAAGCGGCTCAGTGAATACACCCCATATCGACCTTTTGACTGTTGACCTAGACAAGGCATGTCCAAACTATGGCCCTGTTGTGAAACTACAAGTCCAATCATGCCTTGCTAGGGAATGCTTAAACTATGGCAAGGCATGCTGGGACATGTAGTTTTACAACAGCTGGAGGGCCACAGTTTGGACCATGTCGACGCGATGCATATCGACCTTCCACTTGTCGACTTAGTGACTCTATCCCATTAAGTCATGATCTTTCCACTGACATATCACAAATGCATGAAAACAACAGCAATAGTATGGCCTCTATGACAGCACCCTTAAGGGGTCATCCGAGTAAACTCATTAGATTAGATTGTCCCTTAAAATAAGGTAGTGTGCAGTTTGAAGACTATTAGTTACAGCGTTCAAGAGGCATCATGGAACATCCATATATACACACACACACACACACCATTCAATTATACTTCTGTAATGTAGATATGACTTTTGAAAGCTTTTTAAAATTTCAGACTACAGGCAAGATCTTAAATAAAAAAACACAATTTTTCTTATGTCATTTAATAATTAACACTCCCATTCCCCCATTATTATGGGTCTTCGTATATCATTGTGTTTACTTTATTTGCAAATTATTTAATGTGTCCAAATATTACCCTACAAAAAATGTATAGAATGATGAAATCGGACCCGAATATAAATTAGCTAATCATAATTGGCATGACCATGATTGCTGCTCGCCTACATATCATAATGTTCATAGCACACTTCCTTTTGCCCACATTAGGCCTGATTTATGCACTTGCACAAATATCAAGACAGAAGAGGACCAGGAACACCGATGCAGAGTCACGTACACACTAGACAACAGAGGCCTTAGCCGATATAATTAACAGTATCGACACGGGTCCCAATATTATTGTGCATACACACTAAGTGATATTGTTAAACGATATAGTTCAGTGACGTCACCGGGACCCGCTGAACATGCCGGTTGTTTGGCTATATAGCCAAACTGACCTTCAAGTTCTGCAGACATCAATTATCGCTGACGCACAGGAGTGCTCATTGTTAATGAAATGAAGTGTACACACTAGACTATATAGTGAACAATATTACTCAAAGCCCTTTCTGAGCTATACCTTTTACTATATCCTCTAGTGTGTTTGGGGCTTAACAGGGTGAGGGGGAGCCACAGGGATGTGATGGGGCAGCTGGGAAGGCCTGGCAGACACTAGTGTGTACGTGTGCACCCCCGCTGGACTTCTCGATCCTAAATTACTCAGAAAATAATCAATGCAATGCAGCCTTTTGCGTTCAGTTATGCTTGCTTTAGAATATTGATGAGTACTGGTTTGTTTAGTCCTAGTGCCTAAAGTCCATGCATATTATTAAAAAAGAGCAGTACTGGGGACATCTGTAACTGGCACTACTGGGGACATCTGTAACTGACACGAATATGTGCAAGAAAATGATTGCTTGACATTTAAATTCAGTGCCTGAGATAGGACACAAACTGTTTTAGGCTTTGAAACCTTGTTTCATGCACAAATCAAATAAAAAAATTTTTTTTGTGTATTCCATGTGTTTTTACAACATAAATGCAAGATACCTCATTGAAATATAAAAATATTCCAAAATACAGAATGATCCGTTATCCAAAATTCTTCTGGTCCCAAGCATTTTGGATAAGGGATACTCAACCTGTACCACAAACAAAAACATTTATTTAATGGTCAACTGGTACTGAAGGGTTTTCCCTCCCCATTTCATTACAGCCCATTGCAGATTCTCCGTGATTGGATCTCAAGGGTCAGCAAGCAGAGACTGAACTGCATGCAGTGCATGAATTAAGTAATACAGACTGTGCCTTTCTGCAAAGAAATGACTAGAGGTTGTACGCTGTGCTGCAAAAAAACACGTGGGCATAGTTTATGAAGGAATGTGGTCATTAGGTCTACAAGCATTAGATGGACAGTCACTAGGTCGACATTAAAAAAGGATGACATGAGGTTTTTTTTTTTCTAAAGGTGGTTTTTTATACTTTACTATCCAAGTGGGCATAGAGTGAGAATAGTAGTCTGCTGAGTTTAGTGGGAAACCGTGCCTGATGCATGGCAAGCGAAGCGAGCCACACGAGGGGACTCGGTACACTTATATGGTGTCTATGTCAACAGACACGCAAAAAAACAAAACCTAATGTTTGTGTCCACCTAACGACCATGTCGACCTACTGCATGTTGATATATATCCCTATTTATGGATTAGAAAAAAACACTATTCTTTGCATCAGGGCTCAACGATTTTTTTTTAAAGCTAGAAAATGCAGTGGCAATACACAGTTAGAGATGCCCAATGCACCCTATTAGAAGTGGTACTGCACAGCAATAGCCAGTGCGATGGGGGATAGATGACAGGCTGCACTGCTATAGAGCTATCATGGGCACCGGCAATTACAAGCATGGGATGGCAACTCCTTTAGGATGGAGGGGAAAAGCCTCAAAAGAATTTAGCACATTCTCCCCAGACCAGTTATTGTTGAACACATTATGTTGAGCATCAAGTTTAAAGCTGTCCCTTTATGTCCCAAATGTATTTATGTGCAACGGTGTCAATAGTATACCAACTCATATTACAAGTGCTATTCGGTCACTAATTGAACTGGGAAGCTGCTGTGCGGACACGCCAATTTCAGCAGTTCGGTGAGCACACAACAAGGCCGGCTCCATCTATAGAGCAGTTTTCATGCAGCACTGCACCCACTCAGCAATGGGTGATCAGAACATTATTATTTGTACAAAGATTGTTTGTTTGTTATGTGTTATGCACAAATGGTGCACAGAAGATTGTATTTGAACTATAGAATTAATTATGAAAGGAGTTCTACCATGATTTCAGCGGGATATGGTTGCTAGGCCATCACGATAAAGGTCGGCACATGAAATAGGTTGACATGTTCGGAAGATTGACACAGGCATTAGGTCGACATGAGTTTTTCACTTTTTTTTCCATTCAAAATAGGTGGTATTTCATACCCTACCATAGTGCTCAAAACATGGTGAGCGCATAGAGCGATGCGAAGGGACGAGGTAAACCGAAACTGTGTCCATAAACTCATGTCGACCTTCTCATTGACGATCTAATGCTTGTGTCAACCTTCCGACTTTCATACTGTCGAACCTATGACCCAAACCAGATTTCATCCTGGGGCCCTTTTCGGTCTAATCCAGCAATGCAAACTGTAAAGATTTACTGGAATGGAATGTCAAAATGGAAATCAAGTGCATAAATTGCATATATTAAATAGCTTCTTAATACAAAAAAAGGCCCAATGGTTACACAGCATAGATCCCCCCCCAGGTCAGGAACTTTCTATTCTATTTCCTTACACAACTTCATCTGCCAGACTACTTTTGCCATTGACATTCTCCTGAGGATTCAGGTATGCCACCCCTTGCGGCCAAAAAGGTTTTGAGGCACCTGGGATACATAGTCGCATCAATATAGAAGACATACTCTATTGGGCTTACTAGGAACAGACTCCAAGTGCACTTACCATCTTTGCATGCAAGCATTGATCCCATGGGTGAATGTAATGCAACCTTTTAATTGTTTATTCCTCTGTGTACATGGATTACTCTTTGAGAATTTCCTATTATTGGCGTTGTTTTAGTGCTGTTACCCATTTTGTACTATTCTTTGACTGAGGAAGTTAATACCCCCAGTATAAAGTAAAAGCAGCCACTTGGCTCATCAGCAGATTGAAGAGCGCCCACTCATATCACTTAATATCATTTTTATGCAAGAGAAAGTAGTGCAGACAAATTGAATGTCCACATGGTGAATGCAGGTAAGTGAAGAGAATGAAGGAAAACTACAGACTGGGAAAACCTCATGTACAGTAGATATGGCTACAGCAGTAGCTAGACAATAACATGAGGTGAACATCTGACATTTGGTATAAAGACAAATAAGTTGCAGTCTACAGAAAGAAAAACTTTGAAGTTTTTGTCAGTGGATGGATAGAGGAAATGATGGATTTTGGCAAGATCTACAAACTATTTTAATGAGAAAACTGTAGTTCCTTCTCTAGGCAGCATGATTTAAAAGCTTGGGTATTGATTAGGTCAATAACTCAGTCAAAGTTTATACTTATAACAAAGATTTAAGTAGATTATAGAATAGAATATAAATATTTAGTAGGAGTAAAACCGGTACTTAGATGTTAGTTGGGCGCCCAGTATAGTAAGTACGCTCATACCCCCACTATCCATGTCGGCATGGAGTTGATTCTATATAGTGTGGCGAGCCACCGAGCCCGAAGTGTGGCGAGCCCCGCGAGGGGACGTGTAAAACTAGCTTAGAGGGCGCCCAACGTATAAGTACCATAAAACCAATTTAAAACATGCAAAGCTCTCACTAGGAACGCAGTCAAAATTCTACAGTTTTTAAACAATACACACACACACACACAAGCATATGTAGATATAGAGGAGTAGGTGCGGCGGCACTCAGTCTTTAAAAAATATAACCACTACATACACACACACACACACACACATATATACACACACACATACATACATACATACATATATATCTCTATCTTCTTTTTAACTCAAGATGCAAATGACTGCTAAATTCTATTAAATCAGCTTAGTCCATGTACATACCAAATGTAAATCCCTTCACAAGTTTAAACCAAACTTTGAATTAATCCCGTAAACCTTTGAAGATATGTATAGTCATTTTATGCTTCAACAAATGCATAGACTAACAAGGTCAATAAAATTAAATAAAAGCACAAGTATGAAATTAAGGCAACATGCACTCATTTTTTCCTTGCAGCAACTTTGTATTGTAGCAAGAGACTTCTTCCTCTATGTACTGTATGTGATCTCTCAGGTTCTCCGAGATGTCCATATTCTTATGAATTTGCAGAACCTTTAACTTCTGTAGTGATATCTATGCAGTGCTCATGAAAGCAATGGTCCAAAGCCTCTTGGTTTATACTTGGTCAAATAATTAAAAAATTGGTAATGTTTATGCACAAACAATCTTGTCTGGCCAGCAGACCCCCCGCCACCCTCCATTTGAATATGTCCGCCCACTTGTGACATAATTTTCAATTAATTGGACGGCTAATCATTCACACTGACATTTTGAATGTGCTGCAAGACCAACCTGATATAAGTTGTTTGATCGATGTTATTCATATACACATTTTTTTTTGCACACTCAGACAGATGCATTCAATGTCGTAGCCCACCAGCTATATCAATGGGACCACAGGCAAGTTATCTTCTGCGCTCAATCCATAGGTACTAATTATTTTTTGAGTATCCCCAGAAATGGCTGTGTACTGGGAATATCTTGGAAATATTTAATGATAAATAGGCCCTTTTAGTTAGCAAATTCCAAAACCTTTAGTGTGCTTTCAATAGAAACAAAAACAATGTATTGATAAACAATTTGTGTACTCTCCAATAAATTAAGACTTCTCTACTTTAGTTCAAATATTTGCCGCTCAGGGGTTTTACAAGACTTATTCATAGAAAGAGAAAAAGACACACAACTGTATCCATGTTTAAAAGTAATGCTTGTTCTAGTAACATTCTATACAAATATCAGAAGTACTGTGTCTATGGCTAGCTAATATCAAAAGCCTTTGTTGTGTCCCAAAGCTAAAACACATTTACCTAGCGGTTTCCAGTTTCATAATACAAACTGTAGCCTTTATTTACTCACTGCTGTTTTCCAACATGAATAGTGAGTGTCTTCCTTAACTAAAATATGATGTAAAGACAACCACTGTGCTACATACTTGCATCAAGCTTACAGATAACCACACAAAAAAAAAAAATCCAAACCACACACCTGACAGCCCTTTCTAGAACCAGATGAGCAAGTAGATGTTTTCCTGCAGTTTGCAATTTTAAAATAACTATGACTAATTCAGGTTTCCTATTAGTATTTTACAAAATCTCTTCTCGTTTCAACTGAGACTACTGTTGCCATTCAAACTCTGCACACACTATTGCCAGAAACGACTACAATTATTGTTCCACTGCATTCTGCATTAAGTCTTCCCAATGCCCCTTGTAAGTTCCTTGGCACAAAATGAAAGGCTTGGTTTGGGCGCACATAAAATAAAAATGTAAGAAGCCGATTTGTTGGTAATTTAATCTCTCTCTGCCCTTTGATAAAACTCCCCCATAATGCTTGGTTTACTTAAAAAAAAACAACCTGCTAATAGACAGCTTGTACACATTAGGTCAGGGGTGGCCAAACCGGTCCTAAAGATCTGGTACTTTGGAGCAAGTGGTCGATTGCCATTTGCACATTGCCAAATTTATTTTTCCCCACCAAGCCATTTAGATGTATAGATAATCTTAAAGGTGTATGGCCAGCTATCAGTCAGTGCCTTCTTTCCCTTTACTCATTTTTAAAGGTGAGGCCCTTTCCATTTCTCAGCTTCATCAAAATCAGCTGAAATGATTGATGAACATTATGACAAACGGTCATCATAGCCAACATAGGTAGAAATTAAGCCTTATGGGTCCTACACACATGCCAATGTGTGTAGGGAGACCTAGCTATGCTAGGTCAAGCCGTTTTGCTCCTCTGTCCCTCAGCACATAGAGCTGACAGCCCACACACAGAGCGAGCAGTCAGCTGTGTGCTGAGCGAGTGGACAGCGCCAGTGTTCTCCTGTGAGAGAACCCTGGCCATGCCGATATTGGTGACACTGTTCATCAATCTCGGCCGAGGATGCGCATTGCGGTCGCTATAGCCCCTACACACACACACACACACACACACACACACACACACCGATGTAGGGGCAGTTTCTAAGCGACTTTGCCAAACTAAGCAAAGTCGCTTAGAAAATGCCTTAAATCTAATACGGCCTACACACATGCTGATATTAAGGGAATCTCATTAAACCTCACACTCCTCCTCCTGCTAAGTCTGAAATAAAACATTCCCAGTTCTCTATAGCCCTATATTAACTATTAGAACAAGGGGGGTTATTTTGGTTCACTCTTTTGGACAAAATCCTTCTTAGATGGACAAAACCATGTGCACTGCAGGGGGGAAGATGTAACAGGTGAAGATAGAATTAGATTTGGGAGAGTTATTTTGTTTCTGTACAGGGAAAACACTGACTGCTTTATTTATATATAAAATATAGATCTCACTTTGAAGTAAAACCCCACCCAAATCTAACTCTCTCTGCACAAGTAACATCTGCCCCACCTGCAGTGCACATGGTTTTGTCCATCTAAGAAGGAATTTGTAAGAAAGAGTGGACCAAAATAACCCCCAAGATGCAGTCATTATACCGACACCAGCATCCTTACTGCTGTGAAAACACTGGTTCTGGAACTATGAAAAAGATCAGGATGCCGATGTGAAAGTACCAACAGCAAGCATAAAGATTGATAAGTATGCGGGCCATGTTATGCAGGGTACACACCGAGACGATGCACATCGTGAGCGGGTCGTCAGTCAATCGTACGACCCGCTCACAATCTTGCGGAGCGCATGACCCGCTCACGATGTGCATACGATCGGGTTCCGATCCAATCGCGACCCGCACCCGGTTGAATGGTCATTTTCAGATCCTACCTGCTGCAGGTAGGATCTGAATAACGACTGACCGACCCTCAGGCCGTGCATCGGATCAGAACAGACAAAAAATCATTGTCGTTCTGGTGTGTACCCTGCATTAGAGTAAGGTTTTTGTACTAGCAGGGAGAGTCAGGCTGTAGTGTGTATGTTTGTGGTGGGTTAGGTTGCCAGGGGAATGGAAAGAATATTTACCCGACTTCTATTGGAATTCCCTCCTTTGGGATGCGAGCTCTGGTATTCTGACCACCAGTCACCGATATGTATCCCATTAGAACCAAGCATTTATTGGCAGCATTTTCTGCCAATCAAAACCAGATCTAGGAGTTTGGGTGAGGAATAAGAATACAGTCTATCCATTTTGTTCTTTTAGGATTATGCGATGCTATCATCTCTCCAGTGGTGCAATCATAAATCTGACAAACTAGGTCGTTGGTGCCGTTTCATGCCCTAGCATCACAGGGCACACTTAAGTCGGAGAATGACTGTCCTTGCGACTAAACACCTGCGAGCACTGACATTCTCCAACATAACAGTGAGTCAATTTAAATAACTACATAATTTCATTCCCGGCATTATTCACAGCACGTTGAACTGAATCGACCCTCATTGTATAGATACTAGAGTGCTCAGCCTTGAATTTCACAAGATAGAGGAAGTATAAAAAAGCGTATCCCAAGAAAGAAAACAGCCTTTTGATAGGTTACATAAAATATAGGATTACAGGGTCCTGGAGACTTTGGATTTCCGCATTTGTAGCCAAAATGAGCACTTAATGGTGCCAAATTCAGCAGAGTTACCAAAGACAAATAGAAGCAAGTAGTGACCTTCAGTTTAGGAAATATCAAATCAAAAACATGGAGAAGAGAGGGAATAACTGCATATTTAGAAATAACTTGTATTTAGATTTATAGTTGCTTGTATGCAAAGAGCAGCTGTGATCCTGCAACCAAGAATGGTATGTAAAAATTGAAAATAGCAAAAAAAAAAAAAAAAAAGTTTAGCTACGTAAGAATACCAATTTATTTCATGTTCTACAACAACCACATTGATATGGGAAGAACGATTGGTGTGAGTGAATGAATGAAAAGGAGTATAGACAAAATAAAAACACATTAAAGTGTAGAAGTTCCTGACGTCTACAGCGGTGTTCCGATGTGTGCTGGACGCGCAAGTCTAAACACAGAATGTTTCATATACACCTTGTACATAGCTTGCATGTACTTTTTGACAATATACTTACATTTTTTTTGGTTATAGCAGTGGTTCCTAAAAATGTTTTATATATCAAGGCACCCTATAATATCAGTATTTTATTCACAGCACCCCTAGGACAAAAATTTCTTATGGACAAATTAGGAAAAAGATATTAAATCAATTGGGTTCTGTCATCGTTATGTAATGAGGGACAAGATTTGCCATTGTTTGACAACATATTTTAACTTTGACCATTGACCATATTAAATATGAATTGGTCCTGGGCCACCAACTTGAGGCACCCATGCAAGGCACACAGGGCCTTATTCTAGTTCACTCTATGACAAAATCCTTCTTAGATGGACAAAACCATGTGCACTGCAGGTGGGGCAGATGTAACTTGTGTAGAGAGAATTAGATTTGGGTGGGGTTTTACTTCAAAGTGAGATCTATATTGCAGTGTAAAAATAAAGCAGCCAGTATTTACCCTGCACAGAAACAAAATAACTCACCCAAATCTAATTCTCTCTGCACGTTACATCTGCCCCCCTGCAGTGCACATGGTTTTGTCCATCTAAAGGTGTGTACACACGGCATATACTGCCGTGAGATGGGAGTCCCGACACGATCAGATCGCATTGGGACTCGCATGTCACGGCATGCCAGATGGGCACAATTTGCACTATATAGTGTTGCCTGCCCTCTCTATCTGGCTACCGATATGCGGTCATACAGGAGCACGCATCGGGCAATTTGCAATTTGGCTTCCGATGTTCCCTATATCGGGAACATCGGAAGCCAAATCTAACTGTGTGTACACACTATAAGAAGGATTTTGTCAGAAAGAGTGAACTAGAATAAGGCCCACAGTTTGGGAACCACAAGAGGAATCTATTTTAAGCCTTTACATGTCTGCTATTGCAGAGTCTTTGTTTTGTGGTTAGTCACCCTGTTCAACACACACACTAGACATTTAAAGATTGGGAACATTATTTTTATTTTTTTTGCTTGACAGAACGGAATGGCAGAATCTGCAAAAACAGTAGATCCGAGACTCCACTTAAGTGGAGGTGCCATGTTAGGTAGACACATTACTAGGTGGCAGCGTAGCGTTAAAATGATTTCGAAATGTTGGATGCTTTTAATGCACACCAAATTTACATTGAACCAGTTTATAGAAGACCATACAGGAGTTCACTGGGTAGAAGACTTAAATCTACCTTCCAGCTTCATACCAGTGTGTCTAAATGCATTGTTTAATGTATTTCAGTTCTGGCACTTAATAAGCCCTTGTTCATACTACTCATAACCAATCTGTAAATTCATATAAAATGTAGAATGAGGCGTATGCATACACAGATGAACAAGAATATTATTTGGGGGGGCCCTACATTAAAAAAATCTTAAGGTGGCCATATACTAATGCACTCCTTTGAAATGCAATGTATTGCATGCGTCCCCATTCCCCACCGCTTGGGGGGATGGGGGTCAAAGTCAGAGGTCGGATGTGAGGCAGATCTGACCTTTGACTCTGGTATGGCACTGCGCATCAGACTCGATATGGGTGGATTTCACCCAATTTTCATCCGGATGGGGGTCGTTATTTGTCCACAAAGTTAGTTTGTATACAGCCAGTTGAAATAAATGCCACTTATACAATAAAACCAGTTTCACTGAGGTTTTAAGATAAGCAGGACAACATAAAATCTACAATATTTGCTTCAGCCAATTTAAAAGTCTTAGAGACAATACTGCAAAAACAAAATAGTAGCATTAGTGGTATTTATCAAAGTATGGAGAGAGCGAGTCTGGGTACATTGGGCCTTATTCCAGTTCACTCTGACAAAATCCTTCTTAGATGGACAAAACCATGTGCACTGCAGGTGGGGCAGATGTAACTTGTGCAGAGAGAATTAGATTTGGGTGGGGTTTTACTTCAAAGTGAGATCTATATTGCAGTGTAAAAATAAAGCAGCCAGTATTTACCCTGCACAGAAACAAAATAACACCCAAATCTAATTCTCTCTGCACATTTTACATCTGCCCCCCTGCAGTGCACATGGATTTGTCCATCTAAGAAGGATTTTGTCAGAAAGAGCGAACTGGAATAAGGCCCATAGTGTTCAAACTATACATTATCAACTATTTACCTTGAATTCCTGATAAAACGATATACAGTGCATACACACTGTGCAATCTTCCAAACGATCAGTGGCAGTTATCCTCATATTAAGATGCATGCAAGCACTACAAGATGCCATCGCGGACCCAGAGGAGCATGTATAGTGCACACGCATCTTTTAGTGTGTACCCTTGCCAAGGGCAGAACTACAATTGGTACAGCATACTGGGCCCCTGAGGACTAAGGGGCCCACTGCTGCCCCTGTAATCCACTGTTTTTCCATTTCACACTCTGCCATTGCCTTCTGCTCCTTGTCACCCACAGGTGCCGGACGGGTTCCCGACAGTCATTTACCAGACGTCGGGATCCCGACTGTCAAAACGCCGACAGCCGCACCGGCTACTTTCCCTCGTGGGGGTCCACGACTGTCGGGATAACGACTGTCAGAGTCACATACCACACCCGTCACCCACTGCCGTGTTGCATATTGTGCACTTTCGGTTCATATTTTTACACCTGGGCCCATAAGCCAAAAGTTCCGCCACGGTACCCAGCTATATAAGCTACTAACGGTGGTGTGTTTATAAACATTACAGTTGGGAGCACCATACATCATCGGCAATGAATTTTATTACTTGTTGATAAATGGGCACCAGTCTGTAAAATGTGATGGTGCCCATGTATAATGTACAATTATTGAATGCAATTTGGACTAGATCACATCGCATTGCTTATGTTTTGCAATGCAATGAGATATACTTTTTAAGCTGTGCGATGGTATGTGTGAGGGAGAGCGCATCACACCCTGTAAATTGTACCATGTATTGGGACCTAAGGCAGTTAGTACTTCTATCTCTCACAATTTTCTCTCAGAACTATCTTAAATACCCCCTTAAATTAGATAACAGTCAAAACAATCCTTGTGACCTTGAACATGATACTTCACTTAAGTGGTATTTATCAAAGCACTATCCAGCCCGTTTTTATCTGTTATGCCTACAGGCTGTGTTTGAAAACTGACAGTAGCCGATTGGTTAGCTCTATAATTCTCTCCACACTAAGGGCCTTATTCAGATCTGAGCTCAGTACAAATTTGCTTGGAAAATGGGCAAAACCATGTGCACTGCAGGTGGGGCAGATGTAACATGTATAGAGGAGTTAGATTTGTGTGAGTTATTTTGTTTCTGTGCAGGGTAAATACTGGCTGCATTATTTTTACACTGCAATTTAGATTGTAGTTTCAACACACCACACCCAAATTCAACTCTTTCTATACATGTTACATCTGCCCCACCTGTAATGCACATGGTTTTGCCCATTTTCCAAACAAATTTGTACTGAGCTCAGATCTGAATAAGGCCCTATGATCAATAGCCCCCAAATTCGTAGTTTTAGAAGCAATTACCAGTTGATGATAAAAGGATAACTGGCTGTTTAGGCTATTTCATTGTCACTATTGCTTGAATACATAAAAAAGATGATGTAATCGTGTTTATATAATATGTTTATATATTATGTCAAATTACAGTCCAGTGCTTGCAAATATAATTCCATTAAACTTCTGTCAGAGACCCAGAAATCTGCAATTAAGCAGAAAAAAATAATAATCCACTGGATTATTAAAGATACAGGGTGTGCTGGACAAGTCTTGCACATTTAGATAGTTCTGCGCTACCGGGAATACAAGATTAAGATGAGAACACACATTTCACAGGATAATAAAAATGTATAATAAATAGAATACACAATCCGGTACTTGTGAGTTATCCGGACGCCCGATTTCAAAATCGGGTCGGATCGGGCACATCGCATCGCATCGCATGCGACCATCGGATGCGATGCGATGCGATGCCCCGATTTTTCCATAGGAATCAATGTTAAAATGGACTGAGTCCATTTTAACATGGAATTCAATGGGAAAAAGGGGTCCTTTTCATACCCCTACTATCCAAGTGGGCATGGAGTTGGATATAAACCTGTGGCGAGCGTAGCGAGCCACCGAGCCCGAAGCGTGGCGAGCGTAGCGAGCCCCGCGAGGGGACACGGAATACCGTCCCCTCGCGGGGCTCGCTTCGCTCGCCACGCTTCGGGCTCGGTGGCTCGCTACGCTCGCCACAGGTTTATATCCAACTCCATGCCCACTTGGATAGTAGGGGTATGAAAAGGACCCCTTTTTCCATAGGAATCATTTTAACATTGATTCCTATGGAAAAATCGGGTCATCGCATCCGATGGTCGCATGCGATGCGATGCGATGCGATATCGCATCGCATCTGATTGTATGCCTTAACTTAAGGCATACAATCAAAAAATCGGGCGTCCAGATAACTCACAAGTACCCACAATCCTGAACAAATCAGTCAAGTAGTATATGACACACGCTGATCACACAATTATTTACGGTTGTTTCAAGGGGACGAAAACACCATTGACATTGTATTGATGAAATGCATTAGACCTAATTGTCTAGTGACAATAGAATAATGACTCGCTGTGATGGTGTAACAGGCTACATGACTGCTTTCCTGTCAGTGGTACAGTACGTACAGTATAGTCGGTACACGATACAGAGAGATTACACCTTTAACAGAGGGACAAAGAGACAGAGGGGGGAGGGAGGGAAGGAGAAGCGGAGGAGGAAGGCAGCCAAAATGCTGGAGTAGACAGACGACGAGGCAGCAAGCCACTAACACCCAGCGCCATGCCGGACACATAGGCACAGAACAGGGCAAGATGGAGGGTGGAAGGCGGGCACTGCAGCTGTCACCAGAGGAGGAGAGCGCCGACAGCACGACATGCACACAACATGGAGAGTGGAAGCGAGGAGGAAGACAAGAGGACAACATGGCGATGTCTCCTCCTCTGACATTGCGCGGCCGCAGGAGACGTGGATTGTTACCCCGGCATAGCACGCAGCGGCACCGGCCAGAGCTGCGCCGTGTACCTGGGCGGCGGGGACCATCTATTACCCACATTAATATGGTTAATGTATTTATTTATTACTGTATATGTGTGAGGAAGGCGCTGTGCATTCTCCTCCCCCTCTGTTGCTTAGCGCTTTCCCGCCCGACTAGCAGCAGAGGAGGAGGAAGAAGAGGAGGAGGGGAAGATGTCGCCCGGATTTACAGATATTTGTTTTTTTTGTTTTGCTTTTTATTTTTTTAATGGCATGCATGGCGGCTGTATGGATGTGTCCTGCGATCACCGTGTCCCCTACTGATATTTACATAGAACACTGAGGAAGGAGGCGGACGGGGAGCGCGCGTTCTGATTAGAACACTGAGGACTAAGCAGGGAACCCAGCTCCTGCTGCTGCTGCCGCCACCGGATGGGGAGGAGAGGCCGCCACACGCCGGCCTGCTGTACAATGTATATGTGTGTAGTGTACACAGTCGCAAGGCCACACTACCACATACACATTACCTGCTGGGGAACTTTTTCCATGGCATAACTGGAGACATACATGTCACCTCAATACAGAGCACCTTGGCTGGCACGGTGCTAGCTCACACGGTATACATGCCAGACAGCTCTAGTCACACTAACAATATCCCTGTTAGGCGATGGCACCATTATCTGTCTCCTATTCCTCAACTTTTCAGCTGACTTTGAGTCCGCCCTTCTGTACAGTGAGGGAGGCTGCTATACAAGTGTGGCTGTGCCCAGGTCATTCCCTATGTGTGTGTGTGTGCATGCTGCTGGCTACAATGTAGTCATCATCACACCCAGAGTTCAGCAAGCTACAGTAACACAGGCTCCCCTACAGCAGCTTCTTTATGCAGAACCACAGCATAATGCTGCATGCTATAAGGGGGCATCTTTGGTAACTGTATGTAACTTATCACCATGTACTGCACATCTATCGGAGTAACGCGCACCCCATGACCCCCAAATCATCAGCATGCTGTCTGCAAGGGTGGCAACAAGGCAGCCCAGCAGCACAAGCCCCAGCTACTAACATTACCTCATTTTTGTCATTCTTTTTACCATTTGAGGGCGGACAGGTAGGGACATATATACAAAACATGGCTACCTGCTAGCTCATAGACTGGGAAAGAAAGAGGAACTTAGAAGTCTGAAAAACCAATGAAACTATTCATCTCATTTTCCATAACGCGATCCTCTCCTCCAGAACCCATCCTGAATGATCACCTTCCTAAATCACATCGAAAATAAACACATACAAGCAAGCTATGGAGTCAAAGTTTCATGTTTTGCTTAGAAACCAGGCACCAGGGTGAGAAGCACGCCCAGCGCCGCTATTGCTACATCTCTAGGGATTTAGATAAATGTGATTAAAAGTAACCAATATATCTTTTCTAGGCAGATTTTAAAGGAATGTGCTGGATACTGCTACACTGTAATAAACTGGACACATGTATTACAAGGCTGAAAGGGGATGCAATGCTAGAATATTAAATAATAATGAAATAGCAGCGTAACCAAAATAAATAAATAGCTAGAAGCCCATGTGGTCAGGGATGTGGGCAAGTCATTTTTGCTTTGCTTTAAAAAAAAAAAAAAAAAAAAAAGTGAACTAAATACAAAATCCGATCTCCCTGACCGGGTTAGTTTGCTGAAGGGAACACACAGCATGACCATCACAAGCGTGCACTTGATAAAGATGTGCGATCAAAAGCCAGGAGTGCATTAAAGAAAGACGAATGAATAGAAATGTGATCTTACATCAGACGGCGTTCTGTTCCTCAGCTCCAGGTGAATTCTTTTCTCCATGTCCATCTTCTGCTATGAGTCGTGCGTCCCCCGCTCTCTGTCTATAGATCTGGGCGATCTATGGCTCTCCCCCTGTCCTGGCTCTGTTTTTCTAGGTGATCTAGCTGAGAAATAAAAGTTTGGGAGGGAGGGGGCGGGAGGCTGCACGGGGCTCCGCTTGCTAAAAGAGCAGCTCGAGGTGTCCTTAATGGAGGGAGAGGATCTGAGTGCTCTCTGTTTAGGAAACGTGTGGAAACTGCTGAGACCAAACGCCAAGTTACTCACAAGAGCGAGGAGGAGAAACCATGGAGGGAAAAAAAAAAAGGCACCGAAAAAAAAAAAAAAAAAGGACATTGATACTGCCCCTTCTGGCCACAGGACGCTATTGCGGGCTCAGCAAGCAAATGCTGCAGCAAAAAAGCAGAAAGCGACACCAGGGCAAAAAAAAAAAAACGCTTGCATAAGAAAGCTTAGGGAAAGGCAGCTTATTTTACATAGCAGTTATTTCACGCTCTCCAGTCCTGCATTTATTTGACTTGTTACACTAGATGTTTAGAAATACGATTTAAAGATTATTATAGTTCCATTAGAAACATACAGATGGGACAGAAAAACAGAAAGGAGTGGCCCAGGATGCTTGAATTGAAATTGTTTATTTTGACTTCAAGTTTGAAACAGTGTTTCCACCTCATCTACTATCATATTTGATATCTCAGAGCAACAGTGTATCAGATAACCTTTCCTCCTAATTTTGAACTCGGTTATAATTTTAATAAAGCTGTGCAATGTTATTCAGTGATTGCAGATACTATAATATTTTCTTTTCAGGTGTTTTACTTTGTTGCTGCCTTATTTAAAAAAAAAGGTAAGAGCTATTTAGGGAATATTTACCAAGCAGTCGATTTTGAGAGCCCTTGATCTTTTGCAGATTTTCCCTGCCAGATTTAAAAGCACAATAATATTTCATGTAAAACAAGCCTGATTTTATAAATTTTTGTAACGTTACTTATATAGAGCCAGGTTATTCTGTCTCCTTATAATCCTTTATTTATATAGCACAACGAGAAATCTGCAGTATCCAGTTACAGAGTACATACACAAATAAGCAAAACAAGAAAACCATAAGCTGGATATACACCTTAAGATTTAGGGCAAAATGTACTAAGCATTGAAAAGTGGTAAAACGGAGAGTGATAAACCACCATTTTTAAAACAGCCTGTGACATGGCAGTTAGGAGCTGAATGTCAGATGGTTTATAACTCTTATTTTATCACTTTTCAAGCTTAGTAAATCTGGCTGGTTTGAAAAAATAATCTGTTAATTTATGGGAGCAAATGACAATTGACCATTTGCTTTGAAATGCTGGGAGATATTAACAGATTTTTGTTTCGACCAACAGCATGCTGTCAAAATCTAGTCAGACAATAGTGACACACAGGACCGCACATTGGCATGGTCATGGGGTGTTATATATTTGGCATAGAGATGCTTCGATCCTGGCAGCCATTGATACCAATTCAATATCGACGGCTGCCGGGACGTGGCGGGTTGCCGGAATCAAACGGGAGGGAGAGAGGACGGGCCGCCGAAGGATGACACAGGGGGAGGGAGGGGGGGATACTGCATAGAGCAGCATGTAACTGCCTTCAAGCTTCCATATCGAAGCAGAAATAGACTTGCCAGGCAAGTCCATTTCTGCTTTCGATCCCTATGGCGCGAGGCCGCACATCAGGGTCCAATCTGCATCGAAGGCATTTAACATTGTTTGATTCAGGGTCATTTTCGATTCTATATAGATTTAGCTTCTATAAGCAAAATCGAATCGAAAATGACCCTGAATCTAAGCGTGTGTACATAACATTAAACAGATCACTTATGGTGCATACACATGGTGAGATTTTACTTTTCTATTCGACCCCTATTCGATCTGTGTCTGGATCTGGATTGGTTACAGAGTTCACATTGGATTTTGACTATGTAGTACAGATCTGTACTATATAGTCTTGCCTGTAAAGACAATTTTTCTATTCGATTTACACTACACAGGAGCACGCATTGGGATCGAGTTTGCATCGAATGTAGAAATACCATTCGATGCCCATTTGATTTTCTATTCCATTTCGATATGTCTTTGCTTCTATAAGCTCACCGTGTGTACCCTTTTCTTAGAAATAAGGGAACAATCACCCCATTGTGTATGAGCCTTTAGGATGGCAAAAAATTACAGGATTACATGCTTTTGAAGGAAGTATGGAGATTGCTTAAGTAGGTACAGCTTCCAGGGCTAGAACACATGTTTCCTAACATTTAAATTTAGTATAAAAATGAATCTGTTAGTAAATGTGTGTTTTAGCCCTGAAAGCATTGTCTAAGATCAGCCCAGCGGCGTAACTATAGCACCGCAGCCCCCGCGGTCGCGCGGGGGGGGGGGGGGCGCTGTGCATATGGGGGTGCCGTGGGGGCTGCAGTGCTATAGTAATCCCACCGCCCCCCATCCCCCGCATGCTTACCCGTCCGCGCGTCCCGGCTCCCCTCCTGGCTTCAATCAATGCTATGGAGACGGACCACAATAAAATGACCGCCCCATAAAGCAGACTGTTCTCTGAAACTGTCTGCGGTATGGGGGCGGCCATTTTATCGTGGTCCGTCTGCATAGAATTTATTGAAGCGAGGAGGGGAGCCGGGACGCGCGGACAGGTAAGCATGCGGCAATGGGGGGAGGGGGCACGCGGGGAGGGGGGGCGCCCCCCCATTAATGGCGGGGGGCGCCCCAAACAAAGCTACGCCGCTGGGTCAGCCGCAGCGCGTACCTGGGTGCAGGAGGAGGCTATGGCTAGCTGCCCTGCCGGGCGAATTCGGATATTTGTACCATGCAGTTGACAGATGCCGAGCCAACGTGTGCAGTAGCAGTGAAGATATTGTGCATGCGCAAAAGCCTGGCTTCTATGGGCTGCATCCGATGCAGCTGCAAGTAAGGCAGGGAGTGGCTTCTCTTGTGAGATATTAAGGTGCCCATACACGCTCTGATCCCAGCATGCATTCTGGGCTGAAATAGCATACATCGCATTGCATGCCTTGTGCATGCAATGCGATGTGATAAAAAGCAAGTACAAAAAGTATGTGCAGCACATACTTTTTGTACTGTGCGATGAGGTGCCGCGGGAGCACGCGCCTCAAAGCATACATTGCACCGCCGGGATCGGAGCGTGTATGGGCTCCTTTAGACTTGTTTGCTGGATGACACCTACTTCATCATTGAAATGGATGTACAGCCATGGCTAAATTACACCAATTGCAGTGAAATTAATGAAACCCATCATTCTATACACACAGATTGCTGCTCAGTGCCACAAATGTCAGCATTGAGCAGATGGAGGCAGGGAAAATACACAATTGTGAGTTTACAGTATATGTGGGAATCAATTGGCAACATACTGTTTTTTTTTTTTTAATACATATTAACATTATTCTAAATTATTATTGTGAATATTATTCATTATACCATTCTAGTATAAACAAATACTTATATAAAATGTAATATAGAGCATAGTACAATACACAATAAACTTTATTGTTCTGTACTCGATATTACATCATTTTACAAATTGTTTTTCTAACTAGAAACTGATTGGCTAGTACTTTTTCTCTCACAATTTTATCTCTCTTCGAGCTTTGATATATACCCTCATATTACATCAATGTGAAAGCTCCTTTATTACTTTAATGTACAAGCCATCTAGATTCCAATTTTAAATTGTAGTCATAGCAAAAGGTCATACTGTAATATATCTTGAACCATAAACTTACAAAGAGTCAAAAATGACACATTATTATTAATATTATTTATTTATATCACTTCAACTAACATTCTTACTGCTGAATCAGCATAAATTACAATTGTGATGCGTGCAGGTTTCTCTGTGTAAAAAAAAAAATTACTTGGGGTCCCCCCTCCTGAGTATAACCAGCCCTAGGCTCATTGAGCTGGTCCTGGTTGCAAAAATAAAGGGGGGGGGGGGGACAAGTGGGGTTCCAGGCTCTTGGTCTGGTCCTGGTTCCATAAAATATGGGGGGGGCCAAAAGGAGTAGGGGTACCCCGTATTTTGGAAACCAGCACCGGGCCCAAACAGCCAACAGGCCACAGCCAGGGGACACCTATTATATAAGGTCCCGCGACCAAAGTATTACACCTGTGGGCAAGGTCCCTGAGGGAGGCGGGACCCCCAAATAAAGGGTTCCCCCCTCCAGTGGACCCTCGGCTGAAGCCCGAGGCTGTGCCCTGTGCTGTGGACACTGGGTTGATTGTGTAAAAATATATAAATAAAATGTTAAAAGTAGATATTGGGTTTTGTAGTCGAAACACAAGGCCAAGCAAGCCTCCCCCACATTCTGGGACTTGAAGAACCTCAAGTCCCAGCATCTGGAGCATTAATGGGCCCGCTGGGACTTGTATTCCTATTACAGAACCAATACCCCACAAACATACACACGTGAATAAAAATCATACACAAGCAGACCTGTAACAATATAACTTTAAAACATACTACATACATTTATGCATACTTTTCTATAGGGGTCAATGTATGCCTCTTGTCCCGTAGAATCCACATCGGTGCCTGAATCATACTCACCATCCCATCCTCTCTTCGGTCCAAGTAGCATCCAGGGATCCAAAAAAACAGACTGAATCCTGTATCCAGCGGACTGAGGGAGCTAAAAGTGTGTTGACACTTGCAGCCCCTCCCAGAGAATAAGGGAAGAAGTCACCTCCCTCAGCCAATCAGGAGCAGACTCTGGGGGGAGCTCCACACCTGATAGGCTCTGCACAGCTCCATAGAAGCCCATGTTATGAATTTAACATGGGCTTCTATGGTGGGAACCGGCAACTCAGTCTGCCCGCAGGATGACCCCATTGAGGACACTTGCGGTCAGCCTGAGTTGCCATAAGTGTCCCCAGGCTGTCACATTACTCTGATGGTTGTTTGAGCCCAGTGCTGGTTTTTGAAATACGGGGGACCCCCTACTCCTTTTGTTTCCCATCTTTTGGGAACCAGGACTGGGCCAAGAGTCTGGTGCTGGTTAGAGAAATACAATGGGACCCCATTTGATATTTTCCTCCTGTATTTTATTAGGGGGTGCACCATTGGAGGGGCATGTCTATAACTGCCTACTGGGCGTGTCTATCACCGCCCACTGGGCGTGCCTATGAATGCCTATTTGGCATCAATGCAAAGTAAATAGGTGACTTATTTATGTATATGCACTTCAGAATGAATTATTCCCCCACACATATACTAGATAAGGGACAGTGCACGCCTTAGGCATGCTGCAAAAATTTACACTGTAATGTCAATTACACATAATGCCACACACCGTAATGCCCATTACACCACACACCGTAATGCCCATTACATGTTATACCCAACACTGTACTGCCCATTACACGTTGCACCTCACAACGTGATGCCCATTACACATTATGCCTCACACTCTGATGCCCCTTACATGTTACACCACAGGGAAAGAGGGGGGACTGGACTGCACACCAATTATTGCTCTTTTGTGTAAAGAGCAATAATTTGTCAGGGCTCGGGTCTCTGGTGTTCCCAGCTGTGGCAGCAGTGGCCCAGTGGTGGATGCTGGGAACTGGAACAAAGGAGGCTTTAAGTAGGAACAGTTCATAGAAGTATCACTGGCACTGCAGGCACAGCTAGGTGGGGGGAGTTGATGAGATTCTGGTCACCACCGATGGTTTTCACTAGGAACCCCCACAATGAGGTTTGGACTCCACTGCTTTCAGTGGCAAGGTCATGGCCCTCTGACCTGAGTTCCCCACAGCTAACTGGCCAGTCACAGGTGATGGGTAGTCGCCGGCCTGGGAGCCAGAGGGGTATTGATGACCTGGGAGTCCACGGGAGCTTGTTGACTACCTTGGAGTCGACACAGGTGTTGACGGCCTGGGAGCCGACATGGCTGTTGGTGGCCTGGGAGCCGAAGCGGGAGAGGAAACTGGAGAGTTGACGTCTGTGTTGACTTGGGAGTCAAAAGGTAGTATGGCCCTTTAAGAGGATAAGCACGCCAGCAAACTCTACTTGAAGATGCTGGCGTGCTTATCCTCTTCCCTTGGGAGCTTGAGATGGAAGACAGTGAGCAAGGTAACCTGGCAGGTGAAGAGAGCCAGGGGGCTTTAATATCAGCAGCAGATGACAGCAGCAGTTTGCACAGGGTAACCACAGGGACTCTGGATAGGATCCTGGAGCCTTGGAATGCTGAGGACTGGATACACAGGAATCAGACAAGTTGTTCAAGGCAGGGGTAATGGGCCAGAAGCCTTACCTATATCCCCCCATCTGGTCTGTGATTGTCTGAAAGCTGCAGCAGCAATTAAGTCCATGAAGTACCTGTGCACACCTTAGGTCACATGAGTCAGTGCACAGGTCAGATCAACAAGGTCACAGAGAAATCATTGAACAACAGAGTCATGTGACTGTACGTGACATGGCGGCACTCATGTGGCGTGGGCCCGGCCCGGGACCAGAGTGGGATGCCAGCAATAGTTCAGGGCAATGCCACTCTGATCAAGCCATGGAGAGTACCCAGGGACAGAACAGGACAGGGGCCTGCGCCACAAGACATACCAGCAAGCCGGTAAAGAATATGGACGCCGGTGCGAACGTGCACCGTGGTTTCTGACATAAGTTGAACATTTATATGGACTATTGAATCTGACAGTTTTTCACCACTACTTAAGTGAGAAAAGTAACTGACTCTCAAGATACAGTATGTCTAGCATTTAAAGCTGATATGAAATTTCCATAACTCTCAGCAACCAAGACCTTTAACTTGGGACTTAACCCTTTGAGTACCAAGTAAGCAAGCAACAATTTTTTTTTTTACAAAGTGCTGGGATATGGAACTTATCTCTGCCCACTGACATTCCTGCAAAGCCCTGCCCTGGGCTCTCTTTGGCCCACAGCCTACTGAATTGTAAAGCAGAAGTGACCATCAGTGGGTGAAATACAGTATATATAACACGTACAGATATGCACTAAACATATACTGATGAGGGAAATGGACATGGGGAACATATATTTGCTGAGCATCAGTGAGGCCAGGGGGGAGAGTCAGTAAGGCCAAGGGGGGCAACCCAAGAGGCTGGGGGCTGGAGTTGGCCCTCTCTGGGCTAAGGTCCACACTGCTGCCCCCCCCCCCCCCCATAGTGAAGCCATAGCTCCTCCCTTGGGGGCTGGCACTGCTGGGTTTCGCCCAGAGCTGGAGCATTGGTGGGGGCACATGGTCTGCCACATTCTGCTGGTACCATCAATGTGGTACCATCGATGGTGACCATCAGAAGTTAATACTGGGTAAACGTAAAGATTTATCTGTCCAATGTATCTGGCAGGAATAAAAATCTGGTAATGTATGGGAGCATATGAGGAAAATCTGAATTTACAAATTTATTTGCACAATAATTTTAGTCCATTATCCAGTGTTTGGGAGCAAATGGTGATTGCCATTTGCTCCCATACATAACCAGAATTTTGTTCCCAATTTGTCAAATAAATTATGTACCCACCGATGACATCCCTATCAGTACTCTCTTGCACCCCAAAAGGAGAAATGGCCTGTGTATAAGGGGGAGTGGCTTCATGGAAATGTAGCGATTGGGAGCCACACTTCCCCTTTTTGTCACTGTGGTTACATGCCCTAAGCTCTCTGTCTCCCATGAATAGGTGTGTTGTGCATACACACCACATCTATTCACTGCAGAGAAGCAAGTAACAATAAATGAGAAGTGATAGGGAGCCTCCCAACAGTTGGAAGATGTGTAATTCAGTGGATACACTAAACACTATGCTAGAATGCAAATATATAGCATATAAAGGTGTGTACAATCACAGCATTCAACATCACAGTTGGATAATGTGATATAACGTGGCTTGCCACACAGGGAGACAGATCCTCAATGGCATCTCTATGATCTAAGCACTTAATTCAAAACATTGCTTCTAGTGCACAACATCTGCTGGCTCATATATATTACTAGATATTTATTTCACTATGCAGTATATAATGTAAGTGATTTTTAGCTAGCAAATGTATTCTTAGGAGCATTAAGCAAATATATATAATGATGTTCCATAACAACCGACTGCAGTTTATATAACTTTAGGCCCCCATGCATTAGGTCATATATGATTAGGCACTTGATGTGACATTTTAAATAGTACATTTACTAAGAAGTGAGTTCTATTTCAAATTTGATGTTGCCCATAGCAACCAATAATATTCTATGTATTATCTTCTAGTAAATGCTAAATAAAAAATCAGTAGCCTCTGATTGTTTGCTATGGGCAACATCCCGGGTGACATTCTATGGGATGAGATTTGTGTTTTTTGGCGTTAATTAGTAAACAAAATGGCGATATCGCATTTTTCCGTCAAATCGCCTATTTGATAGGATGCGCTAAGGGACTGAAATCGCATATTATGTGCGTTAACGCATGCGGACCAAAAGTGCAAGATAAATTCACATTTATATCGCATCCAGATGTTTTCGTACAGAAAAGTATACAAATCGCTTATTTAATGCAACGCGTTTTCTCAAATCGCACTTTTTAGGTGTCTAATAATCGCACTTATTTCAGACCAGGTTCTGTTTGGCGATTTGGCCCAGAACTCATTTTGGTCAAGTGCACACATGGTTAATTTCAGCACAGGTGCCCTCATTTTCACTCACAAACACCCCTACATAAACCCCAACATCATTAAGGACACCTGTGAGGGTTTGAGACATGGAGATTTTGCAGAGTGGTTTGGAGTTGCTTATCTGTGATGTGGCCCATTTGGAGGAGCTGTGCAGGAGGGTGGAAGCTGCGCTCCAGATCCAGGTAGCCCCCCGACTACTGCGTACCCCACATATGTATCGTGCTCGGCTGTACCTGGACTCCCTCTCGGATCAACAGGTTGTGGGGATGTTTAGGCTGAACCGCATTAACCTGTTGGACTTATATGAGCAGGTGAGAGATGATTTGGACCCTTTTGTGGGAGGCAACTATGCAGTGTCTGGGCTGCAGAAATTAATGTGTACCCTCTACTATTTGGCCACAGGCTCCACTCAGTCTGTGACCTCATGGTCCTTGGGGGTATCACAGCCCACTTTCTTTAAGCATTTTACTCAAGTGTTACTTGCTTTAAAGAAGTTGTGGCGGACATACATCAGATTCCCCAGTTCTGAGTTGGAGTGGCAGGACCACAAGTTGGCTTTCTATAGACTCTCAGCATTCCCTCACGTGCTGGGAGCTATAGACTGCACACACATTGGGATTCGGGCACCGCATGTGCGGGGCCACGTCTACGTCAATAGGCGTGGGCGGCACTCCCTGAACGTGCAGGTTGTATCCAATGCTCACCTGAAAATCCAGAGTGTTGTTGCAGGCTTTCCTGGGAACTGCCATGACGCCTATATTCTGAGACACTCAGCCCTCTGGAACCGATTTACCGACCACCAAATGCCAGAGGGCTGGCTACTAGGTAAGTACCTTTTTCATATTACCCTGTCTGTCCTTATTTGTAGCTGCTCTAATGTGTGTGTTTCCTGTTTCACAAGCATATTGTTATTCTTACAGTGTGTCCTGTTTCAAAGAAACACATACCTTACCATATAAGGCAATCACTTCCTATCTGTGTTTTAGGTGACTCAGGATATGGGTGTGTTTCCTGGCTCATGACACCTTTGCGCTCCCCAGAGGGCCCTGCACAGCACTGGTATAATGAAGCCCACATTGCAACCCGCAATGTGGTGGAGCGCACATTTGGCGTTTTGAAGAGTCGATTCCGGTGTTTCGACAGGTCATCGGGTACGCTGCTTTACCACCCTGCCAAAGTAGTGATGATCATCCAGGCTTGCTGCATGTTGCACAACATAGCCCTGTCCCAACCTGCCTATGTGGAGGAGGAACATGCAGTAGTCGTGCAGGAAGTCCAACCTACCACACCTCGGGTAGTGAGGGGTACGCAGAGGGGGAATCTGGTGCGCACACATATCATCAGCCGTTACTTTTCTGGTAAGCACATGTGCCCTGTACTCCAAAATGTACCTGTGCTGTAAGTGTACTCATAAACAAATTATTGACCAATACCATCTGTTTCCACCCACATTTAGCCTAATACACAGAGCCCAACGGATGCAGCTGGTGGTGCTGACCTATCCCTTGCTGGTATCAAGCTTGTAAGTACATTTGATACATGTATGAATTACGTTTGCTGTAAAACATGGCTCACTGGTGTTGTGGAACTACACGTGCCAGCATGCCCTGACACACTATAACCATTACGGTCCAAACCATGAGTGTCAGAGCTTGCTGGAATATGTAGTTCCACAACCTTTGACGGGCCAGGAGTTACCCCACACTACTTTAGAGCAATCCCATTGTCATATACCATTACAATATGTCATAATTCACACAATAATTGTTTTAAAAATAATACACAGATACAATGGTATGCGGTTAGACATTTTTACTGCAGTCTACTATGTCAGAAGCAATCTGCATTTTTGCAAGTGAAACATAAAAACTGTCGGGGGATGTAACAAGATGTATTGCATATTACAAAACTATCAAACATATGAGCTATCTTCTCCCAGCATCAGGCAACCCTACACCACTTCTAGAACCTGCACCCAGCCCACCACAGGTTCTAATACTCCGACGGGGTGGGGAAGTGGGGGAGCCACTTATTGGGGTGCTAGATACACTGCTGAGGGTTGATGCTGCGCCACCTCCGACATTGGCTTCCAGCTGATGTAGTTGGGCCTGCATACCTATTAAGGCATTGGTCTGCGCTGTGCATGATTGGTTTAGTGCAGCTATACTTTGCGCAAGGCTGCCAATATGGCTATTCTGTTCCCTTACAGCAGAAGTTAGATCTGCGAAACGGGTGTCAATACTATTAGCAATGCGCACATGAGTGCCTACACCTACCCGTACACTACGTGCAATTTTTCGTAATTGAAGAAACGTGTCACGCATGTAGCCCTGGATGTTACCTATTTGCAGGCTTTGGGAGGCCATGAATTCTATTTGTTTTTCCTTGAAATTGACCAAGGAGTTAGCTACTTGGGAAGCAGAAGCTGCTGTATGGGGTGTGTTTGTGGGTGGGGGTGGGTTGGGAGACACCCCACTTGGGGGAAGATCACTCTGTGATGAGGTCTGTATTTCTTCCTCTGCCGCAAAGGTCTCCACCGGTTCAAGAATGATGTCCATTTCGTCTAACGCCATCATTGAAGAATCGGTTTGGTCTGTCCCTAGTTGTATAGTACCTGTGGATACAGATGAAGAGGTAAGTACTGATGCATATATAGGCCAGACTCTCTTCTGTACTGTTTTAGAAAGGGCTTGAGATGCTGGACGCACATACCTAGGGGTGTTATGTACTTACACATGTACCCCGATACAGCATGTAACATTGACATTAATAATAAGTCACATGTCTAGCTCAGATTACATTCATTTCCGTTGCAATGTAGCCGCAGGAGATGAATGTAGTGTGAGATATTGTTGATGTGATATGGGTGTGTGTACTGTATATGTAATGGCGTGTTTTTTGTTCATTTACCTGCTTCCACAGATTCTGCAGCAACGGGCCTTCTTTTCTTGGATGCCGCAGCACTTCGGGATGGACAATCTGTGCAAGGAAAGATGGGCAGCCATTATGGACCTTGCAATGGATAAGCATTTTCAGCAAACATGCATTCAAATGACAATAATGGACAATACTTCCTTTGGATAAGGACTGCATTATTTATTCACCACATTTTTTTTTTCAAGATTATTTTGTTAGATTATTATTAAACTATTGTACACATGACAACTATTGGATAATCTGTGGTATGTAGGCATGGCAGCTAAACCACCAGTACACCTCTGTGTTTTTGGCCACATACATGTTAGGCTGCTAGAAAGAATGTTACAGTGTTGATCAATATGAGCAGTTGTGGAACTACAAGGCCCAGCATTATGAGCAATTTGAAAGTAGGAGCAGGCAATTTCTTGTGCATGACCTTGCTGGGCTATGTAGTTCCACAGCAGCACTTTACTTAGCATAACAATTCAAGTGAAGAATACAGTTAGAAAGCATTGGCATGTTTATTTAAGATTGCATCTGGTCACACTTACCAGCTCTGGATGGCGTTTGCGGCCTATCGGTATCCGCCACGTGCATGCCAGGCAGGACCTCAGGGGGTATGATGCGCTTCAACTTCACCTCATACGATGTGTAGCACACAGTGGTGGGGCTTCCTCCGCCAGTCTTGGTGGCCTCCTCCAACTCCATGGCCATTTTACTTTTCAGCTGCCTTTTGATGTCATTGAATCTCTTCTTGACATTTCTGACCAGGCGCTTGTGCTGACTTACAGCGTTCACCGCCTGGGTGATGTCCTTCCACATAGCCCTTTTGCGCTGTGCAGTGGTCTTGTGGTGACTTTTCCCCAGTAACCGGTCAAACACTGGCATGATAGCCCGGACAAGTGCAGCATTTTCCTCATAGGAGAATCGGACCTTTCGGCCACTTTTTGTGCGACCAGCTTCTACCTCCTCCTCCTCATTTTCTACTCCAGCCATGTACCCCTCCTCCTCCATGACAGTGTCTTCCTCCTCCTCACCTCCATCTTCCTCCACCTCTGACATGTGGCCCTCCTGCAGCTGCTGTGGGGTATGGTCAAGGTCTTGGCTATAGTATGGGGATGCCAGCGGATCCTCCACCTCCTCCTGCTGGGGCTGGACGGCCAGGGCCTGGTCTGGGGCTGGCCTTGCTGTGGCCATGCTGCCTGCCACACTGCTGGCTCTCCCACTTGGCTGGCTGCTGCCACTGCTCCCTCTGCCACTGCTCCCTCTGCCACTGCTCCCTCTGCCACTGGTTCCTCTGCCACTCCTCACTCTGCCACTGCTCCCTCTGCCACTCCTCACTCTGCCACCAACACCTCTTCCTCTACTCACACTGCCACTGCTCCTCTCCATGCTCCTTACTTCCTATCAGAGTGAAATGGCGCCAATGCCCCTTTATATAGGGGGTGTGATGCATAATAGAGGGGACAGAGGTGGGCCAATAGGTTGGGGGGTTCTTAGTCATGCGGAGACAGATTTGTAAATCGCACTCCGGTTGGTCCAAAACTCGCACATGACCGGCGGAAGAAATCGCACTTTTTTGTGACTTAAACTCGCACCACTTCGCCGCAAATCGCACCACTTCGCACTTTTCAGCCTCCAAAGCGCATCCCATTAAATATGCGAATTATTACAAAAAAATGCGATTTCAAAAAGGGCGAATAGCGGCGATGTGGTGCGCTAAAAAAACATGCGCATTTATCACAAACCATAGAATGTCACCCCCCATATTCAATGGAACATAATATATATATATAGATGTGCTCCGCTTGAATGGCAACATGGTTTGTTGCAGAGAGAAAGATACTGTACTTGCTTTTTTGATTTACATACAAACATAAATCGGGTCCTATATTTTCAATAGAAATTGTATCATTCATTAAAACATTTTTGACAAGACTAGTACAATATTTTGAATTGAAAGTCATATTTTCTATATAATTCAGTGTAACAAAATCATCTGGTTTATAATTAATACAGTATGAACAAAAATATTATTATCAAAAAGTTAAGTCAACACATTTTGGAGGTTATTCTGGTTTACTCGCAAGGCTGCGAATTTCGCAACCTTGCGAGTCCCCCAGACAGCGCCCGCCACCCACACAGCCGCTAACCACCCCCCCCTCATGCGCCGCGATCCTCTGCACAGCTGCGAATGGATGTTTAGCATAAACATCCATTTGGAGCCTTGGGTGCCCTGGAGATATCATTTGATGGTCGCCGACCATTGAATGACTTCGCCAGTGCTGTCAGTTCTGAGACACCTCTGTGGTGTCTCAAAATGTTGGCCCCCTGTGCGGAAACTGGGTGGGCAGCTGACATCCGTTGATATCAGCTGCCCGCACCAACATCATCGAGAATTACCATGAGAACGCCCAGCGTTTTCATGGGAATGCCCATGAAACGCTGGGAGTTCCCATGGGCGAATCCCCCTGCCCGCCGCCCCACACCGCCCATCCACACTGTTGTGTGACAGTGCTCGGCAAATAATCTATTTGCTGTGGCCGCTCGCACACAGCGACAGCTCATGCGAATAACTGACTACGTGCAGTCGCGAAAAATTGGTCCCCCGTGCGAACGTGCGGGAGACCGATTAAACCAAAATCACCCCCCCATTGTTATGATCAAGCCTCACATGCATACTTACTGACTTTCAGGCTGAATCCTCTAGGACACGGGTGTCAAGCACAAGGCTCGCGGGCCAAATCCGGCCCGCCAGACCTCGTCATGTGGCCCGCATGAGGAGATAGCATGCAGGGCAGTGTGTCCCAGCTCCTGCCTAGGCCACCTCCTCTCACCCACCCTACCGCGGCCGCCTTACCTGTTCCTCCACTGTCGGCGGCCATGTTCCTGTAGGCACATATGTATGCGGCTACAGAAACATGGCCGCCGGCCTCCACGGCTACGCGGAGGAGGGCCCGGCCGCCTGTTCCCTCTGATTCCCTGCGGTGACAGACACTGGGTGGGGACGTCATGACGATGACGCCGCCCGCCCATGCGTCTGTAGAGAAGTAGGAGCAGGCAGGGAAGCTGGACCGGGAGTCGGGGACAGTGTGGCCGCAGCAAGCAGTGAAGAAAAGCTGGAAGCCGCAGCAGCTGCAGGACAGACGGAGAAACAGTAAGTGAGGATGAGGATCACACTCACAATAAAAAATATATATATATCTGCTGTTTCCTGAGGTGTCCCCGTGTATAATAATAATAATGCCATGACACCACAGGCTGCTCCTCCTGTATAATCATTTATGTGTCATGGCATTACTTTTATTATATTATACAGGGGGAGCAGTCTTTGGTGTCATGGCATTATTATTATACAGGGGGAGCAGCCTGTGGTGTCATGGCATTCATTTTATATTATACAGGGGGAGCAGCCTGTGGTGTCATGGCATTATAATTATACAGGGGGACCTACAGATACAACCGGCCCTTTGAGGGTGACCAAACTGCTGATGCGGCCCCCGATGAATTTGAGTTTGACACCCCTGCTCTAGGAGTTTATCCTCCATCATGTAAGGAATGTATTGTAGAAATGATTGTTGGCATTGCAAAACTGCCCCATGTTTGCTACCCTGGTCACTTCAGTAGTGTGTTGAGATGTCTATATTGCTCCTGTTGCTGTATTTTGTCAGGTAGCTCATTTGATTCACTTGGTTCTCCAAACAGTTCAGTTGTTCGGTTTAGTATTGAAACATTTACATTTATTTAGGATTTTGTGGTGGTAGTGGTGGTGTCGATCTGAACTGTGGTGGTAGTGTCAGCCACATTGGTGGCATTGGGGCTGTCTTAGTGATTCACGTGAAATGTAATGTAAATGTCTGTTCTTCTATTTCAGGAGTCTGAATATTTGTTGCTTGTGGCTCACCTTGATTGTCCTCTGCAACTAAGCTGGGCACACACTAACGATATCGGCGGTGCTCCTGGATAAATGATGAAGGGCATACACATTGAACGATATAGTTAATGATATCATTAAGATTCAATTGGCGATAAAGGAAGATTTGACTGCTTGTTCAGATGACAAGGAGGATCGTGTAGCGTTAAGGATATGTGTATTGTTTAAAAAAGAAAAATCCCATAGGCCTTTCTTCAGATCTGATCGCAGTACAAATTTGTTTGGAAAATGGGCATTGTTTTTACACTGCAATTTAGATTTCAGTTTCAACACACCCCACCCAAATTTAACTCTCTCTGCACATTACATCTGCCCCACCTGCAGTGCACATGGTTTTGCCCATTTTCCAAATAAATTTGTACTGCAATCAGATCAGAATAAGGGCCATAGTGTGTACGCACCTGAAGGATAAAGTGTGTAAATTTATTTGTGCAAAACTATTCACTAATGTGATAATGTAGTTCTGAAAGGGTGTATCTATTTAACAAAATTTGTTTCTGTGTCATTTCTTTATTCATGTAATTAGGATTTCCACATTTTATGACTTTTAAATTTTAGGCAAATAGTTGTTATGATCAACATTTTTTTGTTTCGTTTTGTTTTTCAAGTAATAAGTATTTTGGATCAATATGACCCGATGTGGATATTATACTAGTGAGTGACCATAAAAATGTTTCGAAACACATTACTTTAACAATAAAAATTCTTACAATTATGAATACAATGTCAGTTCATTACATTTGGATTATGTCATCTTTTCACATTTTATTCACATAAAGACAAGAAAAAGTAATTGATAGGCCAGACAAGAAACCAAACAAAATTTTGGACTATAAAGTGACAAAAGGTGCTTGCAAACGGAAAATAAACCGATGGCCATAGATAATACTTTATAATATCAGTGATATCAGTGCATACAATGCATTTGTCCTATGGACTTCCATAAACCCTAACTGGAACAATAAGAAACTTACCAAGAGGAGAATATTTTTGGAAGAATTTGGAAAAACATTAATCAAGCCCAGGGCCGGTGCAAGGCACCGGAGCGCCCCAGGCGAGTCGGGGTGGGGGCTCCCCGGTGCCGGGGGGGTACCTGTCCTGCGGCGCTGTGTATTTAAAGCTGGCGGCGGTGGCAGAGAGGGGTCCCTGCAGTCAACGAGCGCTATCCGCCGGGCTATGCGGAAGCGCTTCTGTTGTGAAAACACTGGCCGCACGGCGCACGCTGATTGGCTGAATCTCAGCCAATCAGCGTGCGGACAGTGTTTTCACAACAGAAGCGCTTCCGCATAGCCCGGTGGATAGCGCTCGTTATTTCTTATTGACTGCAGGGACCCCTCGCTGCCTCCGCCGCCAGCTTTAAATACACAGCGCCGCAGGACAGGTACCCCCGCGGCACTGGGGGCCAAAATGCTGCCCTCCAGTGGCCGGCGCCCTAGGCAAATGCCTAGATTTGCCTAGTGGTGGCGCCGGCCCTGATCAAGCCCCAACTTTTCATCAAGACAATGAGGAAAATGTAATAGGGTTAGAGATTCAGTTTGATTTTGCAATGTAAATGATTGCCGCTTTAAAAAAACTGGAGATTTCTTACTAAATCTCTCATCCCATTAAATATCCTCCTATATATGCCACGGAAAGTCATGTAACATTGTGAAGAACATATAATAAACTACTCAAGAACTTGTGCGGGGAATGCTAGAGTGATCAAATATTCCAGATGCAGATTTTGCCCATCCAAAAATTAAAATAAAACAAACATGAAATGCATTAAGTGCAGTAAATACCTATGTAAAACAAATTTACAAAAATGTTTATAATTTTTGTTTTGCTTTGTTTATCTAAATGTTTATTTCCTCTAATAACAGTTTGGAGAATATTCCTTGTTTTAATATTAATGAAAATCATTTTAAAGATACGGGTTATATTGATATGTAACTGGCACTACTGGGGACATGATATGTCAGGGGCAAATGCAGGATTTTCAGAAGAGAGGGGCGGAGGAAAGCACAGAGATGGACACTTAGGTGACCCAGTATATGCTGAGTCAGTTAACCCCTTCCTGACAGAGCCAGTTTTTGCGTTCCTGACAGAGCCCTTTTTTTCAAATCTGACATGTCTCACTTAAGTGGGGATAACTTTTTTTTGCTTTTACTTATCCCAGTGATTTTGAGATTGTTTTTTCGTGACACATTGTACTTCAAATTAGTGGTAAATTTGGGTCGATACAGTCTGTGTTTTTTTGTGAAAAATACCAAAATGTCGTAAAAAAATGGAAAATTTAGCAATTTGCAAAATGTTAAATTTTCTGCTTGTGAGACAAATAATCATACCACTCAAAATAGTTAATAACTAACATAGACCATATGTCTACTTTATGTTGCCATCATTATTTCAACTTCCTTTTAATTTTTTTGGACACTAGGAGGCTTACAATATGAATAGCAAATTCTCAAATTTTCAAGAAAATTTCAAACACTGATTTTTTTAGGGACCAGTTCAGTTCTGATGTGACTTTGAGGGACTTGTATGTGAGACACCCCCATAAATGATACCATTTCAAAAACTGCACCCCTCACAGTATTCAAAACAGCATTTTGGAAGTTTGTTAACCCTTTAGGTGTTTCACAGGAATTAAAACAAAGTGTAGGTGAAATTTCAAAATTTCATTTTTTTTGCAGATTTGCAATTTTAATACATTTTTCTAAGGAACACAGTACATTTTACTAGAGAAATGTGACTAAAAATTGATTCCCACAATTCTTTTGTTTTCATAAATATCCTATATGTGGCCCTAGTGTGCACGTTGACCAAACCACAGGCTTCATAATAGAAGGAGCACCTACTTGATTTTGGAGCCTCCTTTTTATGAGATTATTTTTTAGGCACCATGTAGGTTTCTAGGCACCATAAGATGCTAAAAGTTAGGAACCCCCCCACAAGTGACCCCATTTTGCAAACTACACCCCTCAGGGAATTCATCTAGGGGTATAGTGTACATTTCAAACCCCCAGGGGTTTCACCAATTGTGGTACAACTGGGCAGTGAAAATGAAAAATTATTTTTTTTACACAAAAATGCAGTTCTGGCTCCAAATTTGTCATTTTCAGAAGGTATGAAGGAGAAAAAGCACCCCAAAATCTGTGCCCCAATTTCTCCCGAGTACGGCAATGCCTCACATGTAACCAAAAAATACCATTTGGGTGCATGGCAGGACTCAGAAGGGAAGGAGTGATTTTTGGATTTTGCAGCTCAGATTCTGGTGGAATTTTGGTGGGTGCTATGTCGCATTAGCAAGACCCCCCAAGCACCAATACAGTGGAACCCCCCCACAAGTGACCCCATTTTGCAAACTACACCCCTCAGGGAATTCATCTAGGGGTATAGTGTACATTTCAAACCCCCAGGGGTTTCACCAATTTTGATACAAGTGGGCAGTGAAAATGAAAAATTACATTTTTTTACACAAAAATGCAGTTCTGGCTCAAAATTTTTCATTTTCAGAAGGTATGAAGGAGAAAAAGCACCCCAAAATCTGTGCCCCAATTTCTCCCGAGTACGGCAATGCCTCACATGTGACCAAAAAATACCAGTTGGGTGCATGGCAGGACTCAGAAGGGAAGGAGTGATTTTTGGATTTTGCAGCACAGATTTTGGTGGAATGAATGGTGGGTGCTATGTTGCACCAATACAGTGGAACCCCCCCACAAGTCACCCCATTTTGCAAAGTACACCCCTCAGGGAATTCATCTAGGGGTATAGTGTACATTTCAAACCCCCAGGGGTTTCACCAATTTTGATACAAGTGGGCAGTGAAAATGAAAAATTACATTTTTTTACACAAAAATGCAGTTCTGGCTCAAAATTTTTCATTTTCAGAAGGTATGAAGGAGAAAAAGCACCCCAAAATATGTGCCCCAATTTCTCCCGAGTACGGCAATGCCTCACATGTGACCAAAAAATACCAGTTGGGTGCATGGCAGGACTCAGAAGGGAAGGAGTGATTTTTGGATTTTGCAGCTCAGATTCTGGTGGAATTTTGGTGGGTGCTATGTCGCATTAGCAAGACCCCCCAAGCACCAATACAGTGGAACCCCCCCACAATTGACCCCATTTTGCAAACTACACCCCTCAGGGAATTCATCTAGGGGTATAGTGTACATTTCAAACCCCCAGGGGTTTCACCAATTTTGATACAAGTGGGCAGTGAAAATAAAAAATTACATTTTTTTACACAAAAATGCAGTTCTGGCTCAAAATTTTTCATTTTCAGAAGGTATGAAGGAGAAAAAGCACCCCAAAATCTGTGCCCCAATTTCTCCCGAGTACGGCAATGCCTCACATGTGACCAAAAAATACCATTTGGGTGCATGGCAGGACTCAGAAGGGAAGGAGTGATTTTTGGATTTTGCAGCTCAGATTCTGGTGGAATTTTGGTGGGTGCTATGTCGCATTAGCAAGACCCCCCAAGCACCAATACAGTGGAACCCCCCCACAAGTGACCCCATTTTGCAAACTACACCCCTCAGGGAATTCATCTAGGGGTATAGTGTACATTTCAAACCCCCAGGGGTTTCACCAATTTTGATACAACTGGGCAGTGAAAATGAAAAATTACATTTTTTTACACAAAAATGCAGTTCTGGCTCAAAATTTTTCATTTTCAGAAGGTATGAAGGAGAAAAAGCACCCCAAAATCTGTGCCCCAATTTCTCCCGAGTACGGAAATGCCTCACATGTGACCAAAAAATACCAGTTGGGTGCATGGCAGGACTCAGAAGGGAAGGAGTGATTTTTGGATTTTGCAGCACAGATTTTGGTGGAATGAATGGTGGGTGCTATGTTGCACCAATACAGTGGTACCCCCCCACAAGTCACCCCATTTTGCAAAGTACACCCCTCAGGGAATTCATCTAGGGGTATAGTGTACATTTCAAACCCCCAGGGGTTTCACCAATTTTGATACAAGTGGGCAGTGAAAATGAAAAATTACATTCTTTTACACAAAAATGCAGTTCTGGCTCAAAATTTTTCATTTTCAGAAGGTATGAAGGAGAAAAAGCACCCCAAAATATGTGCCCCAATTTCTCCCGAGTACGGCAATGCCTCACATGTGACCAAAAAGTGGCAGGACTCAGAAGGGAAGGAGTGATATTTGGATTTTGCAGCACAAATTCTTGTGGAATGATGGTGGGTGCTATGTCGCATTAGCAAGACCCCCAAAGCACCAATACAGTGGAACCCCCCCACAAGTGACCCCATTTTGCAAAGTACACCCCTCAGGGAATTCATCTAGGGGTATAGTGTACATTTCAAACCCCCAGGGGTTTCACCAATTTTGATACAAGTGGGCAGTGAAAATGAAAAATTACATTTTTTTACACAAAAATGCAGTTCTGGCTCAAAATTTTTCATTTTCAGAAGGTATGAAGGAGAAAAAGCACCCCAAAATATGTGCCCCAATTTCTCCCGAGTACGGCAATGCCTCACATGTGACCAAAAAGTGGCAGGACTCAGAAGGGAAGGAGTGATATTTGGATTTTGCAGCACAAATTCTGGTGGAATGATGGTGGGTGCTATGTCGCATTAGCAAGACCCCCAAAGCACCAATACAGTGGAACCCCCCCACAAGTGACCCCATTTTGCAAAGTACACCCCTCAGGGAATTCATCTAGGGGTATAGTGTACATTTCAAACCCCCAGGGGTTTCACCAATTTTGATACAAGTGGGCAGTGAAAATGAAAAATTACATTTTTTTACACAAAAATGCAGTTCTGGCTCAAAATTTTTCATTTTCAGAAGGTATGAAGGAGAAAAAGCACCCCAAAATCTGTGCCCCAATTTCTCCCGAGTACGGCAATGCCTCATGTGTGACCAAAAAGTGGCAGGACTCAGAAGGGAAGGAGTGATATTTGGATTTTGCAGCACAAATTCTGGTGGAATGATGGTGGGTGCTATGTCGCATTATCAAGACCCCCAAAGCACCAATACAGTGGAACCCCCCCACAAGTGACCCCATTTTGCAAAGTACACCCCTCAGGGAATTCATCTAGGGGTATAGTGTACATTTCAAACCCCCAGGGGTTTCACCAATTTTGATACAAGTGGGCAGTGAAAATGAAAAATTACATTTTTTTACACAAAAATGCAGTTCTGGCTCAAAATTTTTCATTTTCAGAAGGTATGAAGGAGAAAAAGCACCCCAAAATCTGTGCCCCAATTTCTCCCGAGTACGGCAATGCCTCACATGTGACCAAAAAATACCAGTTGGGTGCATGGCAGGACTCAGAAGGGAAGGAGTGATTTTTGGATTTTGCGGCTCAGATTCTGGTGGAATGAATGGTGGGTGCTATGTGGCATTAGCAAGACCCCCGAAGCACGGTGAAATTATGAACCTAATAATCCATAGATGTGTGGTATATTTTAAAACACTCCTTTATACATAGGCCGGGTTTGTCGGGGCAAGTGTCACACTGGAAAATAGTTTGCTTTCTTATTCCCTTTTTATAGCAAACTTTGCACCTTTTTTGTGTCCTGCCCTTTTTTCCAGTGGAGGGGATTTCATCAGGAAAATGCTGCCCTGGTACAATACGGGGGCCAGTACTAGAAGTACTGGGGCCCTCTGCCTGCTGGTTCCCAAATATTAGGCCCTTTATGACTTCCTCTTGAAAGTGCATAAATGTCCCCCTCTGGCCGGTAGAACGGAATAGCACGTAAGCGTTATACAGTGCCATCTGGATGATATACACGGCCAGCTTCTTGTACCAGATTTTTGTTTTCCGCAGGGCACTGTACGGCTTCAGTACCTGATCTGAAAGATCCACTCCGCCCATGTACCTATTGTAATCCAGGATACAATTAGGTTTTGAGGTGTGGGTACTGGTACCTCGTACAGGGACGGAGGTGGTACTGTCTCCGTGAATTGTTGTCAGTATAAGGACATCCCTCTTGTCCTTATATTTGACCAACAACATATTTTCGGTGCATATTCCCCTGCTTTCACCCCTTCTCATTACTTGGGCAATGTGCGTTTATGGGAGGCCTCTTTGGTTCTTGCGCACAGTACCGCAAGCTGCTGTACCTCTTGAACCAAGGGCCTTAAACAGGGGGATGCTGGTGTAAAAGTTATCCACATAGAGGTGATAACCTTTATCCAGGAAGGGGTGCACTAAATCCCAGACAATTTTTCCACTAACACCTACGAGGGAGGGGGGGCATTCTGGCGGTTCAATTCTTGAATCCTTCCCTTCATATACCCTAAACCTGTGGGTGTACCCTGAGGTGCTTTCACACAGCTTATACATTTTTATGCCATACCTTGCCCTCTTACTGGGAAGGTACTGGCGGAATTTAACCCTTCCTTTAAAATGTATAAGGGACTCGTCTATGCAAATGAATTTATCTGGGATGTACATGTCTTCAAATTTGGCACTGAAATGATCAATGACCGGCCTGACTTTGAATAGCCGGTCAAAGGTGGGATCATCTCTGGGTGGGCACTGTGCATTATCGTTGTAATGCAAAAATTTAAGGATCGTCTCAAATCGAGCCCGGGGCATGGCCATACGGTAAAATGGGGTGCTGTACAGAACATCTGTACTCCAATATTGCCTAATTTCTGGCTTTTTTACTATGCCCATATGAAACACCAGACCCAAAACATCATCATCTCTACTGCATCTACAGGGGTCCACCTAGCAAATGATGACGTGGGGTTTTGAGCAATAAACTGCTGGGCATATAAATTAGTTTGGTCCACCATTAAATTTATAAAATCATCAGAGAAAAATAATTTGAAAAAGTCAATTTCTCTGAGACCTGTGGAATCAAATTGGATTCCTGGCATGGCCAAAAACTCAGGAACCTGGGGCTCAAAATTGTCTGGTGGTGGGGTCCATACGAGATCAATTATTGGGGGGGGGTCTCAGCTGCTCTACGGGGGCGTCTTTGAGGGGGTCCCTCATCACCAGAGGAGGAAGAGGAGCTTAAGGCGAATCCTTCAAATTCCCCGCTTGCATCACTGGCTGTGTCAGAGTCAGAAGCAATCATGGCATATGCCTCCTCCGCTGAATACATTCTTCTGGATGACTGGGATGACATTTGGGATGACATTTGGGATGCCATTTTTATTTTTGTGTTACTGGTAGTGAAATGTTTCAACACGTGTATAGTGTAGGGGGGGGGTACAAACTTTATTTCAACCCGGGGGGTATGTAGTGTGTAGTGTGTATGTAGTGCAGAAAAAAAAAATACTTTATACAAAAAAAAAAAAATTGAAGGGGTTAAAAAAAAAAAAATTGAAGGGGTTAAAAAAAAAATTGAAGGGGTTAAAAAAAAAAAAATTGAAGGGGTTAAAAAAAAAAGGTCCTGCGCCAAAAATTGAGCACAGATGTTGGTCAGTAACGTCCGTCACTGAACAGCGCTCAAAGGCAACAGGAATTTGATCAAAAAAAAAAATAGATCAACCCTGTGCCGAAAAAGATGATCAGTGATGTACGTCACTGATCAGCGCACAGCGGCCACAGGACACCCACAAAATCACAGTGTGTGTAAAAAAAAAATTAAAAAAAGACCCCACAGCACACACAAAAAAAAAAAAGGTGATCAGTGATGCGACACTGATTACCAGTGAGGGGCAGCAGGTGCACAACCTTTGGTGCAACTGACAGTGCAACTGGCAGGTATATATAAAAAAAAAAAAAACCTCTGCACCCCCAAAAAGTTGCTGATCACCTCAGATATAGTGATCAGCACAAAAGGCGGGGGCAGCAGACACAAAATTTAGCACTCTCTATCACTCTCTGTCACTATCTCTCTCTATCTCTCTATCTCTCACTATCTAACACTCTATGACACTGCAGCAGCAGCAGTGACAGGTATATATATATATAAAAAAAAACCTGCGCCCCCAAAAAGTTGCTGATCAGTTAATTTATACTGATCAGCACAAAAGGGGGGGCAGCAGTCAGTTATATAAAAAATATATAGCACAATCTGTCACTATCTCTATCTCTCTCTCTCTATCTCTCTCTATCTCTCTCTATCTCTCTATCTATAACTATCACACTGCAGCAGCACAAAATATAGCACTCTCTGTCACTAGGCCTCTCTATCTCTCTCTATCTCTCTCTATCTCTCTCTATCTCTCTCTCTCTCTCTATAACTATATCACACTGCAGCAGCACAAAATATAGCACTCTCTGACACTATCTCTCTCTATCTCTCTCTATCTAACTAACGCTATTACACTGCAGCAGCACAAGTTCACAACACAGGAAGTCACAAGTAACAGGATCCAGGAAGCATCCAGCACACTACAAGCAGTGATGAAGCAGGCAAGATATTTGCAAGGATCAGGTAAGTATTTTGCAAGGTTCTGGTCAGTATATCGCGGCAGCTAGGCACGGTGACCGCACTGCACGCAATTCCAGACCGGAATGGCGTCTGCAGTGCAGTCACCGTTAGTTTAAACCCCCCTCCATGGCTGTGATTGGTCCGTCGGTCCGACGGACCAATCACGGCCTTTGGGGGCGGGCGGGGTGAGGTGGGGTGACACCAGTGTCACCCTTACACCCCGCGGTGATTGGTGCTGTACTTTACAGCACCAATCACCTCCGATCGCGTGTCACCGGCGAACGTTATTCGCCGGTGACACAGAAAACGCTGTAATTGGCTGTTCACACTGAACAGCCAATCACAGCGATCGCCGATGGGGGGGCGGCATCGCAGCCCCCCCTGGGCATGCACGGACATGTCTGCTGTCAGGGACAGCAGACATGTTGAAACTGTCACCGCGTCTATAGACGCGGTGACAGTTAAATGCCATGACGTACATTTACGCCATGTGTCGGGAAGTACTTCCCGACCATGACGTAAATGTACGTCAATTGTCGGGAAGGGGTTAAAGGCCAGTATTCAATGCCTCAGATTCGCCGTTTTTTTTCAGTGAATCTGGCAATTCGCTGGGTTTACGGCGAATTTTCTGTTAGAAAAAACAATTCTCCCTATTCAATGGAGGCAATTCGCCACAAATGAACAGCGAATGTCTGCCGATTCGCCGTAAATTATTCTCCACAATTCGCCTGTGATTTTCAATGGGGTTTTTAGTGGAATTCGCCGACAGTGTATTCAATGCTCAAATGGAAAACTGCTTTCTCCATTGATTTTCGCCATGATTCTCCGTTTAGCATTCGTCATCTTTGGTGAACTGTAATGTGATCTTTTAAATTAAAGCGTGTTTAATTTTTTTTGGGGTGTTAAAAAATCAGAATATTTTTCCTATGAAGGGGCATGCTATTTTTATTCATATACTTGCAGCACATGAATATATTTTTAATATATATATTATTTTTTTTAAACAATATATTTTTTTTTTTACACATTCGCCAGCAGGGGGCTGGGAGCCGGAGCCGCTCATTAATATTCATATATTCACTGCAAGCCCTTCTGCTGGGGGTGAGGTGAGGGGAGGGAGGTGAGGGGAGGGAGGTGAGGGGACGGCAGGGGGGAGAGATATGCGGGGGACAAGCTGACAGGGACGGCTCCAGCAGTAGCAGACCTCTGACTCCGGCAGCCACAGCACGGTGATGTCAGCGCTGGGACTGCTTGAGCCGGAGGCTCTGCTGCTGGACCTTTCCCCAGGCTGTGCGGAGGCTCCCGCCTGCATCAGCGCACCCCCCCCCCCGCCGCAACACCAGTCCCTCCCATCCCCCTGCAGACTCCAGACAGGCATGGAGCATCTGCGCAGGGGGATTCGTCACTCTTCACACTATTCGCCGTCAGGGGCAGCGAGCCCCTGACGCATTGAATAGTGTGGGCTGGCGTCTGGCAGCGAAGTGAAGGGGAGTGAAAAATCATGGCGAGCGCACTGCGAATCAAAAACAGGATTCGCTGCCATGCGCTCGCCATGGCATTGAATACTCCCCAAAGTATTATAGATAGACCAAATGCATATAAATAATAATTATATATATATATTTACTGATCCAAGAACTGCCGGCACTCATTCAGTAATAACAACAGCTTGCTCCCGGTGCCAGAAGTGGTGCAAAATATGGATCCAATTTCCCTGATAGGAAAGAATGGCACTCAGAAGACTGATTGAAGAAAAAATAAATTGTATTGTATTACACCTTGTATAATATAATAGAATAGAATTGTGGATCTATGTGCTTACTTAATATAAGATCTCCACTATAGACACGTACCCCAGTCCAATTCATGTATATTACCCTTCTTGGTGGTGGCGTCATTAAAATCACCAACAACATACTGCTAACCATCCCTTTCAACATGGTCCACAAGGGCTCCCTTGCCTACTACACGTAGGGGGTATATATGTATGTGTACACATGTGCATATATATGTGTGTATATACGTGTAGCTATATGTGTATATCCATGGATGGCAGTTTATGTGTTTTGCACATGTGGCGAATCTTTTTTGTATATGCATACAAATGACCTATTTTATATATGCATATAAATGACCTGTTTTGTATATACTTCTCACCATGATGATTTTTTTTTCATTTCATTTTTTCTTCATTTAATATTTTTCAATGTTTGATGTAAATATTTTTCATGTAAAATCACATATCCCAGATCTAAATTGTCCTGCATGATAGCCTCATATATATTTTCTATATATTGCCACTGTGTATGCACTATGAATTTCCTTAAAAGGTTTGTCATGGATTGAATATCCATGATCATGTATCTAATGACATACAATACTGTGATGCTATCGTAACAGCAGGTCCCCGGCATTATTTGAAGTGCTAAAGTCACGTTTCATTATCCCCTAGTGTGTACAGCCCATTTTTGACCTAGCCAGGGACGCATGCGCAAATGGTCAAGTATTTGGAATTTCAACACCAGTACTAACTTGATTGACAGACCGGTTTTCCGGCTATTTGACACGCATGACAAAGCGGTTCACCGCTGCGTGCCGTTTACTTGTTTGACCATCTAGCACGTCGTTGCACAGACCGGACTTCCGGTCCATTGACACGCAATACGATGCGGTTCACCACAGCGTGTCTCCCAGCGTGTCTCCCTCGCAACCAGTTCCTGTAGCGCTTGCGTTCCTCCTACCGGATATCCGGCATGGTGACACGCATAGCGTTCATAATTGGATCCCTATCCAACGGCAACACCCGCGCATTGGCGGGAAAATGCCGCACACGTGACTTCCTGACTTCAGGTATATAAGTCCGGGCCTGGGCAGTTGGCAGACATGGTTGGCGTTCCTGCACCATGCTGATCTGCGTTTGACTTATTGATGTAATTACATGACCACTTCTGCCTATGTAAGTACATGGCTGTAATTTGTTGTGATATTCTTGTTTTTTCGCTCTGTTTTCAGAGCACTTGATGCATTCACATGTTAGTGATATGCTTTATGTTATGCAAATTACAGGCTCCTTGATAAAGGTCCAGATGTAGGACCGAAACGTCGGGGCTTTACAAAAGTTGGCACAAGCTGTTGATGTCCTCATATGAATTAAAGACCACTTTTTGAATTTTATCAGAGCATGTTTCTTTGATAGTGTGGTGAGTGCACATTCCCAGATGGGAGAACTCCACTACATTTGACGGCACGGATCCTTTTCCAGTACCCTCTATGCGCACCCCACCAATACTCCATTCCACAAGTGAGAGTGCGGTCAACCCACGGAACTATTTATGATATTGTCAGGCAACTTACAAATATCTTTTGACCGACACCCACGCCCACGGATCAGTGTCCTCGGTCAGGACTGTGACCTGTCCTAAAACTGCGGCATCCTGATTTGGGACCTCTAGTGATTTTTCTTTGTTGTTTTTGTTTTTTTGTTGTTGTCTTTTGTTTTTTCTTTTTTCTTGTTTTTCTTGTTTTGCTTTTTATTTCACCAATATCTATGACTACACAAACCACAAAGTGCTTATCTGGAGAAACAAGTACCTATGTTAATGTGACTGTTTTTCTCTGTTTGCAAAATCCACTTGTTGTGTATATATCTAAGTAACCCTTAAGTAACAGACCAGGTGTCCATACCAATAGTTGATACCTTGTAAGCTACTGTTACACCTTTTCTTGTACCTCTGTGATCTTGACCTATTGAGATCATAAGTAATTATGGCAGCTGGCGGCACAGGTTTTTTGGATGATAACCTGTTGTCCCAAGCAGAACATGGCATAATATCTCTCACCGATGATGATGCTGACAAGGTGCTTTTCGATCAGATCGATTTTGACGCTCTTCCCACCGAATCACCTATTGATTTGTACCAACATCCATTTGTTGGTACAAGAGTCAGGATGTCATCCTGACTCTTGTACTGTGAGGACGTCAATGCTGACCTGTCTTTACAAAGGCCACCTGGTGGCCGAAACGTAGACCTACAATTTCTGATTGGTAATGTACCCTGAATAAACTCTTCATAATTTTGGTGAGTGCCCTTATTGGAGTATCCAACCTTGCTATAAATTGGGACACATTGTGTCGCCTTAAAGGAGCACCACTGCTTTTCTCATTGTTGGCTGGGAGTGCGGAACTACAAAAACTATGTATACGGCCGGGACATTGAATCCCGACTGCCGAGCTCCAGGCGAGCAAAACGAGAACGGGACAGGGGCACGGCTGTCGCGCTAGCTTGACAGCCGTGCCCCTGACATTAAATACCCCGCTTTGTCAGACAGAACCTGAAATATCTGACTGTAGATCCCTACAATGATTCCCTACTGCATATAATACAGAAAAAAAAAATATTTAAAAAAATGTATATATTAAAAAAATAATAATAATAATAATAATAATAACATCAACAGAAACAGCATTAATACATCTATACACAGAGACTATGCACAACCACAATGGAGAGCATAATTATCATTATTATTGTTGGGGTTGTGCATAGTCTCCGTGTATAGATCTATTAATGCTGTTTCTGTTGATGTTATTATTATTATAAAAAATTTTTATATATACATTTTTTAAATAAAAAATTATTTCTGTATTATATGCAGTAGGGAATCATTGTAGGGATCTATGCATATCTCTCTATATATATGTTATATGTGTGTCCCTTTAAGGATTGCGAGTCAGATGCATTAACATGATATGCTTGAATTTGTTCAATGGAGAGCAAAAGAAACAAAAGAGGCATATATGAGCATTACAATGAGGCATGGTTTACTCTATATGGGCATATGAACTAAAAAGAATGTTCAAAAGCAAAGTAAACCCGTTTCGGGTTATGCAAATGAGGCTGTACTATCGGGATGCAGTTAAAATCCCGGCGGTCGGGATCACGGCATTCAGAATCCCGACGCCGGAATCCCGACCGCCGAAATCCCGACACATTCTCCCTCCGTGGGTGTCCACGACACCCCTGGAGGGAGAATAAATTAGTGTGCCGAGCGTAGCGAGGCACCGGGCCCGCTGCGTGGCGAGCGCAGCGAGACCGCAAGGGGGGGCGATCCACGTCCCCCCCTTGTCGGGATTTTGGCTGTCGGGATTCCGGCGTCGGGATTCTGAACGCCGGGATCCAGTACTGAATCCGTACTATCTAGTATATGGAAGACGCTACTTGTGAGTGTCCTGGACTCAAAACGAGGTTTGGAACGCAGGAAATAAAATGTCCGTGGGAGCCTATAAATACATGTTATTGAAAGTGAGGCTTGGTGCGCAAACCCGGAAGTGCGGATAAACTGAAGGCGCGAACGGCGCTACTATAAAACAGCAATGTGATTGTTTGTGGGCTCAGACTGAGGAAGCCTACCGATTACAGTGGAAGGCGGAGAGATGCGGTTTTGAGACCCCTATGTGCTGGTCCTGCACCCATTATCCTGTCAGCGCAGTACCTTTGGATTACAAAAACCATACAGCTGGCTGGTCCAGCAGGAAAAGGTCTCCTAACATCATATTTCCGGAGTGCATTTCTGGTAAAGCAGCTTGGAGAGACTGGGAAAAAACAAATCACCACCAGGTGATGAAGGCGCTTGGCAGGTGGGTTGTTTTATAGGCTGCTCACACGGAGGGGAGGTTCAATCCCCTGGTATGGTAGATACAGAAAAGAGATAGGGGGGTGTGTGAAGCGCCCAAAGGATTATTAAAGATACTGTAACAATCAATTGTGTTTGCAGTTAATGATATCATAAAAATAAAATAAATTTGATCAATTGGGTATCACAAAATATAAATTAATTTAATTATCACATCAAATAAGAATAATAAAAAATACAATTAATATAGATGGAGATTTTTTATAAGGAGCGCTTAGTGAATTTTATGCTATATGACTCAAATATATAGGTGGGGAATGTGGTGGCTATGAGAATTATGATAAGTGGTACCTGTAAGGAATAAAAATGGTTAATAAAAAATGTTTACACCCTTTTGGGGAATTACTTGGTTTTTTTGTGTGCTTTTTGATACTCCCGGTATCGCTGTCCCTGTCTATCCCTATTTTCAAAGTTGGTACCTTCTCTGTGCCTCTTCTGGCTCACTGGGATGGTGTGTGGAGGGCTTCTAAGCGCAAAGGCTAGCTTAGGTGGCAGCCGTTTGCGCCGATGCTCTGTCCGTGACGAGTGAACCGGAAGTTGCCGGAAGTTGTTCTCCGGCCGCAGAGAGATTGAAGACGGGAGCGGGTAACAGCTTGCTTAAAAAAACACAAAAAAAACCCAACTGGTCTAAAATGCATAGCAATTCAGAAGATAAGCGAGAACTGGCGAGTTGGAGACTTTGTGAAAGAGCTAAGAAGAGCAGAAACCAAATGGATCTTCAATATGAAAACATTGGAGCCATTGGGCCTTAACATTGAAATAGAACTGAATGCATTTTTATAAGTGGTACCTGGTGTTTATATTTTTTAAAACCTTTTCTTATATATATATATATTCTTTTATCTGCATAGCAATGAAATAAGGGCTGTTCCTAACAAAAACGGAACAAAAACAGCCAAGTGAAACAATTAAAAAATCAAAATTGAGCTATGAGAATCAAACATGCGGTTCCCACCATTTTTTACCTCACTTCCGGAATGCAACTTCCATTTTTATCAATAAAGTTTTCCCATAAATAGCCACAAAGCTGGCACTTTCATTTATCCTTGAAAAAGTGCGCTTGGCGCATGAAACGCGTTGGACAGAACAACAAGATCACCCGGCAAGCTGTTACCCGCTCCCGTCTTCAATCTCTCTGCGGCCGGAGAACAACTTCAGGCAACTTCCGGTTCACGTCACGGACGGAGCAATCGCGCAAACGGCTGCCACCTAAGCTAGCCTTTGCGCTAAAAAGCCCTCCACACACCATCCCAGTGAGCCAGAAGAGGCAAAGAGAAGGTACCAACTTTGAAATTAGGGATAGATAGGGACAGCAATACCGGGAGTATCAAAAAGCACAGAAAAAAAACAAGTATTCCTCAAAAGGGTGTAAACATTTTTTATTAACCATTTTTATTCCTTACAGGTACCACTTATCATAATTCTCATAGCAACCACATTCCCCACATATATATTTGAGTCATATAGCATAAAATTCACTAAGCGCTCCTTATAAAAATCTCTATATTCCTAAGTCTATAGGAGCTGCTCTCACACAAAGCGCGGAACCAAACAAATTCCTCATAATTAATATAGGTGCACATAAAATTTTACATAAAACATAATCATATTGCACTTCAGAGAGATGTTATGGAGCATACAGTAAACCACTTGTCTATAATGAAAGTTAATAGGAGCAATGGATACTTAAGTGAGTCCCGCTTGTTCCAAGATGGTGCTCCCCTCTTGTTAGGGTTGGGATGAGTGGGGGGATCCAGGTTCAGCTTGTACTTGTGGGTGTCCAATTGTTCCTGCCGAAGGCCTTGATCTTTGCTTCCACTGGTGGGCAAGATGGAAATACCTCACTTCACGGATAGAAGGCTCCAGAAATTAGCAGGTGGTTAGTTACCCAATTTGTACATCCAGTTTGGGGGTGCCGGCATGAATAATGATGAGTCCATGGGGGTGGCGGGGGAGGGCAAGAGGAGTAGCTGGTCCAAGGGGAATAAGTGATGGTATCCAAAGTCCAGACAAGGGTTAAACTGACGCGTTTCGTTGTACTAGGACAACTTTCTCAAAGGTAAGCTTGGAGAGACTGATCTGAGGTTATATCCTAGTACTAAAAGCGCAACAACCAAAGTATTTAAGTGCATGCAGGACTGGTAACTATGAGAAATCATCTACTGTCTCTAATAGAATCCATTGTTAATATACAGCCTCACATATGCTTAAATTGATTGACTGAGAAAAAAACGGCAATCCTTGCTAATATTAGCTTTTAATATATGTTATATGTTGTTTGTCTTGTCTGTCTGTCTTATTGTGCACAATTGTTAATGAATTTTTACATTGTATGGAAGCCATTGTATTGTATTGTTTTAAATAAATGATTTATACTTTGTACTAAACACGTATGGACATTTAATTTACTGAGCAGGACTGCGCTTCTTAAAGTGCCAGACACCTATGGTCTCTGACACATATTCCCTATTTCTACTTTCAAAAAAGGGGTTAACACTCCCTGAGTAAGAAGCAGCAAATCCGGCACAGTCATAGTGGGTGCCATATGAATTGGCTTATTGGTTTTTTTGAACTGTTATAGTATAAGCATTGAGTGTGGAACAACTGACTGAGGATTGAGATCTAGCACGACTAGCGCTACGGAGTGATCCTAGGGTCACAATCTTCTCTATTAAGAAACAAGACAGTTCACAAGACTACCTACACTCAAATATCACCAGCTTGTTTAATCTCAGGCAAAATACAAATCTTAGTAAATCTAGCCACAAGTGCAATGATTTTGAACAAGTTTAACAGCAGTGTTGCCAATTTAGTGTTGCCAATAAAGTTTGTCTGTGTTAAAATTGTGAATAGTTGCTACATAAGCATTTCTGTGCAGTAGTGTTTCAGTAATAACACCCCACTAATTACGTTTCTCAATGGCAAAAAGAGAATATACTAATGTTTTCCCCATGATTCCAAAAAAGTTTCTATAGCCACAATGAAGATGCCATAGAGTTAATAAATGATAGTGTTCTAAACTAAAATATTATACTTTACTTAAGAGTGAAAGCACACCACGTTAACCACTATTCACATTAAGATCCCCTTAGATTGTAAACTCTCTATTAAAGTTAGTGTCTCCCATTACCCTCTTGGTGATCTTATGCCATTGTTTCACCCAACAACATGGGAAAACCCATCTGTCTGGGATAAAACAAACTCCATTTGTATATCAATGGGTCCAAACAACCTTTAGCACACCGCTCCTCCCACAGACATTTGACAAAACCAAAAGTCAGAGTCTAGACACTTTTTGTCCACATGGATTGAGAAGACAACATCAAATCCTGCTCCCCTCTCACATCCCCCCACTGCCAATTTATATATATTTAAGTAATGGAGGCCAGACTAATAATGCCAGGAACACTATGTATGAGCTGGGAATGCAGATTCTGAGATTATAACTGATAATGATAAATGTTTAAGATTATTACGCTGTCAGTAGCAGAACTACACAATGTACTGAGGCAACAGCTCACTCCTTGAGGCTCCAGGCAACTGCAGCAATGTCTGTGCTCCTGCTCTTCGTACAGCACTAGACCCCTTCCTAAATTTTGTTATGTGGCCACTAATGTACTTTCTCATCACATGGCTAAAGAGTCCTACACATGGAGAGATTTGTGCCAGAGATTCATAATGGGAGATTCAGCATGATAAATTAAAAATCTCTCACAGAAAGTGTTTAGGCGACTTCAGGAGAATAAAAAAAGTATTGAAATGTAAATAATAGGTTCCTGGAATAAAGTCTGGGGGAGTGTCATCTCCATGGGGTCCCCCACATGAGCATGACCAGCCCTGGGCTCTATGAGCCAGTCCTGGTTTCTCAAATACCAGGGGAAAAAATTAAATAAGGTCTCCCTATATTCAAGAAACCAGCACCAGGCTCTTGGGCCGGTCCTGGTTCCCACAGGGGACAACCAGCATCGGACTCAAACAGCCATCAGAATAATGCCACAGCTGAGGGACACTTATTTTATAAGGTACCGCAGCCAAAGCTTTACCTCTGTGGCTGGTCAGCCCTGGCCATGGCCCTGGGGGAGTGGGGACCAACAAAATAAATGCCCCCTCCAGGGAGCCACTGGCCTGGGCTGAAGGTGGCCAGTGGCCTTATACACATTGGTGGCATAGTGTTTCCTCCCCCAAAACAAATAAACATTGGTGGCATAATGTCCCCCCCCCCCCACACCCCCAAGCAAATAATGTTAGCGGCATGTGTTTTATCCCCTCCCCCCAAACAAATAAAAGTTTAATCGTTGGCGGTTAGTGGGCCCTCCCCCCAAAAAAGTTTAATCATTGGCGGCTAGTGCCCCCCCCCCCCCCCAAAAAAAAAAACCTGTTAAATTATTGGTGGCTAGTGCACCCCCCCCCCCGCAAACTTTTAATGGTTGGTGGCACAGTGGGGACAAAAAAAATACTTACCAAGTCCGGAGTCCAGAATCGCGTCCTCTCACTCCCACTCATTTAAATCCATTTACATGCTTTTTCAGGCATTTTCTCAATTATTTATTAAAATTGCTCAGAAAATGCCTGAATGTCACCCAGTGTGTGTGACTCATTACTGAGATTGTTAAAAGACCTATACATTTTGTGATATACTGTATATTAGTTTTTGATTAATAGTGATACATATACATATATGAGTTTGTGATTTATACATTACACTTGGAGTTTCTGATATATGTGGGCAAAATACTAAATGTAATATATGTGGGATGCATATTAGACAATATGAATACTTAATATATAGCACAATGATTTAACATATTGTTACAGATTCTGTGCAAAGATCTCTGTGATGGGAAGCAATTAGGGAGAGTTTTTTTTTATTGCCTGTGCATGTGCTAATTTATGCATCTATGTGTATTTCTCAGAAGATAGAAACGGCTAAGTGTTCTGCGCTTCCTTGGGGTTGCAGCCCGGAATTCACACTGGGTTTACCAAACCAAAACACAGACACTACCAAAAATAGTGTGACCCAACAGGGCGCTACCAGGAAATGATGACCAATATCAGGTGTTCTTCTGGTGTAAGCAATAAAGCCACACTGACCTTGATATTGGTCCCTATATTCATATAAAGGTATCTTTACTCAAGTCGCGTTCCCTCCACTCTTATCTGGTGACACTGACCTTAGGGACAATCCCTATTTTCATGTAAAGGTATCTTAATTTTTCTTTCTCGAGAGTCTTCCCCTGGGTACACGATTACACATACACAATGAATAGTACTGACCTGGGACAGAGTCCCTATGTTCACTTAAGGGTTTCTTTCACTTCAGGAAGACAGACCACCAGTTCTCCATAAAACAAGTGGTATTTTATTCTCAAAGACACTCCATATAAAACAAGATTAAAACAAAATTTCTTTCAATAGCAAAACAGAGCAGGTTCCACAGTAGGTATATCAGCAAGCACCGACAAAGGCTCTTCTCACCCGGAATGAGTTGAACAATCGCCAGGGTCCGATGTTAAGGGACAGCTTCAAGACCTCCTATGGCAGCTCTGCATCCACCAACGCGTTTCGGACTCTACTAGTCCTTCCTCAGGGTGTATCCGATGTATCCGATGGATACACCATGAGGAAGGACTAGTAGAGTCCGAAACGCGTTGGTGGATGCAGAGCTGCCATAGGAGGTCTTGAAGCTGTCCCTTAACATCGGACCCTGGCGATCGTTCAACTCATTCCGGGTGAGAAGAGCCTTTGTCGGTGCTTGCTGATATACCTACTGTGGAACCTGCTCTGTTTTGCTATTGAAAGAAATTTTGTTTTAATCTTGTTTTATATGGAGTGTCTGTGAGAATAAAATACCACTTGTTTTATGGAGAACTGGAGGTCTGTCTTCCTGAAGTGAAAGAAACCCTTACGTGAACATAGGGACTCTGTCCCAGGTCAGTACTTTTCCTTGTGTATGTGTAATCGTGTACCCAGGGGAAGACTCTCGAGAAAGAAAAATAAAGATAACTTTACATGAAAATAGGGATTGTCCCTAAGGTCAGTGTCACCAGATAAGAGTGGAGGGAACGCGACTAAAGTAAAGATACCTTTATATGAATATAGGGACCAATATCAAGGTCAGTGTGGCTTTATTGCTTACACCGGAAGAACACCTGATATTGGTCATGATTTCCTGTTAGCGCCCTGATGGATCACACTATTTTTGGTAGTGTATGTGTATTTCTCCCCTATTCAGAGTCAAATGGAACTTACTGTAGCTGGATTTGTTTTTCGATAGGAAAATAGGTCCTTTTAGGGTAGGAACTTGACTATACAGTATTTACTTATTATGACTATATTTACTTATTACAGTGTTTCCAGTTCCTGCCCTGGTATAACCGTAAGTGCTCCACATTAGAACCCTGGTGTTATTGTCATTCACTCGTTAGCAACATTGTGGATGTGTCAGGGCTTGGGTCTCTGGTTTCGGCTGTGGCAGCAGTGGGCCATTGGTGGATGCAGGGAACTGGAACACGGGAGGTTTTAGGTAAAGACAGTTCATAGGAGTAACACTGACACTGCAGGCACAGCTAGTTGGGTGGAGTTGAGACTCTGGTCAGAGGTGTGGAGTCTAACCCCACCGACGGTTTTCACCAGGGACCCCCGCAAGGGGGTTTGGACTCCGCTGCGTTCAGTGGTGAGGTTGCAGACCTCTGACCTGAGTTCCCCACAGCTAACTGACCACTCACAGGAGATGGAAAGTGACTAGTGGCAGTGAGCTTGGAACATGAAACTTGGAGCATGGAACCTTGGTCTGCGCTGGCCTGGGAGGCCGATGAGTAGTCGACGGTCTGGAAGTCAACACAGAGGGTTAACAGCCTGGGAGCCAGAGGGAGTGTTGATGACCTAGGAGTCGACACGGTACTGTAGATGGCCTGGGAGTCGGTGGGATTGTGGATGACCTGGGAGTCGACACAGTACTGTAGACTGCCTGGGAGCCGGAGGGAAATCAATGGGCTGGGAGCCGAAGGGATCTTGAAGACCTGGGAGTCGACAGGAGCTTGTTGACAACCTGGGAGTTGACATGAACTTTTTGATGACCTGGTAGTCGACACGGGAGTTGACGGCCTAGGAGCCGACAAGGCTGTTGGTGACCTGGGAGACGATGGCTTGGGAACCGACACTGGGAATACAGGAACCGCAGAGTTTACACCTGTGTCGACTTGGGAGTCGCAGATGGTATGGCCCTTTAAGGGCAGTAGCAAATTCTGCTGAGGGATGCTGTAGTGCTCTATCCTCTTCCCTTGGGAGCTGGAGATGGAGAACAGTGAGAAAGGTAACCTGGCAGGTGAGGAGAACCAGGTTACCAGATTGCACAGGGTATCCACAGGGACTCTGAACAGGATCCTGGAGCCTTGGAATGCTGAGGACTGGATATACACTGGAATAAGACAAGTTATTCAAGACAGGGGTAATGGGCCAGAGGCTTCAGCTATGTCCCCCCTGCTGGCCTGTGATTGGCTACAAGCCGCAGCAGCAATTAAATCCAGGAAGTACCTGTGCACACCTTTGGTAAAATGGGTCAGTGCACGGGTCAGAGTATTAAGGTCACAGGGAAAGCATTGGATAACAGAGTCATGTGATTGCAGGTGTCATGGCGGCGCCCATGTGGCGTGGGCCTGGCCTAGGACCAGCGTGGGACGCTGGCAAGAGTTCAGGATAATGCCACTCAGATCCTGCCATGGAGAATACCCGGAGACGGCACAGAACAGGGACCTGCACTGCAAGGCACCCCAGCGAGCGAGTAAGGAACGCGGGCATGTCCGCAGTTGCGAACGTGCACCACGGTCTCTGACAGGACAGAGTTTCTTGTTGCTTATTTGTTCACACTTTTTACCATCCTTCTGGGATCTCCAGAGTATTACCACAGTTCTGCGCTATTTTGTTTCTGTTAACCCTGGAGGGCTTACTTCCTGTTTATGGGACTTTCCTGTGCCTCTGTGTGGTTTGCAGTGGTTTTGTGTGACATTATATTGTGCTTTTGTGTGGTGCCTTCCTTGTAATTGCGACTGTGTCAGCTTTGGTATGCGACTAGGTCGCTCATACATTTTTGTTAACCTTTTCCCCAGAAGGTGGCCAGGTCCATGTAGTAGTTTATTTAGACAGGTCCCTTTAGCCAGTTTCACCTTTTGGCCATATCCTTTAAAGTCTCCAGAACCTTGTCCATACTCAAGACCTGGTGGAGTTGGGGCGAACTTAATTTACCCCTTAATTGACCCATTCAGACGTGGCTATTAAAGGCGAAGTCCTAGTTTTTGCAGGTACCAGCCATCCTTCAGGAAAGGTCAACAGAGGCAGAGGGTTCGCTGTGGCCATCCTAAACAGCAGTCACAGCTGTTGGTTCACACCCAAACTCATAACGCCGCCATGACACCTGCAATCACATGACTCTGTTATCCAATGCTTTCCCTGTGACCTTAATACTCTGACCCGTGCACTGACCCATTTTACCAAAGGTGTGCACAGGTACTTCCTGGATTTAATTGCTGCTGCGGCTTGTAGCCAATCACAGGCCAGCAGGGGGGACATAGCTGAAGCCTCTGGCCCATTACCCCTGTCTTGAACAACTTGTCTTATTCCAGTGTATATCCAGTCCTCAGCATTCCAAGGCTCCAGGATCCTGTTCAGAGTCCCTGTGGATACCCTGTGCAATCTGGTAACCTGGTTCTCCTCACCTGCCAGGTTACCTTCCTCACTGTTCTCCATCTCCAGCTCCCAAGGGAAGAGGATAGAGCACTACAGCATCCCTCAGCATAAATAAACTACTGTCACCAAATCTACGATGCTGGACTCTAAAGATACTATACGTGTCCTATCTATTTCTTGAGTGAAAGTCTATCTCTTGTTTGTGGATTTACTGTTGTTTTCCTCATCAAACAGTAGGATACAAGGCTCCTTACCAATATATTTTATGTCTCTATATAGCTTTATTCAATGACTACCTGACTGAACTGGCTGTCTGAAGATGTCAATTGCTGTGTTTAATTAGGATATTAGGCTGATCAATTTAATATTCCTGTTTGCAGGTGTTCTGCGAGGTGGAGAGGGGTTGGACTCACAAAGCTGTCCCTTCTTTTGCAGGCTCTGACTAGGGACCTCCCACCGACAGTCTCCTCTGAAAGGGGCCCGCCCCCGGATTAATTCATTGGCTCCTCCCAATTGCCACCCTTGGACAATAGAGCCCAGTCGGAGGGTAAAGAGAAGTCTCTGGGAAGGAATCTCCGCTGCTCAGCACTGTATCTGGGTCTTCCAAGTAAGTATTTTCTCTCCTCTGGTTGTACAGGCTGCAGAGCTCCCTCTCCTCTCAATGGTGCTTCACCAACTGCATGATCAACCCCGCTGCCATTCCTTCACTGCTCTGTCTGCAAGCGGGTCTCTGACCATCTCTATGACCATTGGCCACCAATATTTATGTAATGCGTCCTCCTGACCACCTACACATTTTGCAATGTCTAAAATAAAGCCTACATGTGTGTTTTCTTTAAATGATGCAATACATGTAGGTTATACTTTGGTGGCAGCCAGGGCCGGTGCTAGGGGGTTCGGCGCCCTCCTGCAAACTATAAATTTGCGCCCACCCAAACTTTACAAAGGGAGGGGTGTGGCCACACAATAGTGCTCCCACTCCAAATTACACCATACAGTAGCACAATCTTATTCACCTAACACAGCACCAGTGCTGTAACTAGCCAGTTTGGTGCCATGTGTTAAAATACGGGGACAGTGCGCGCGCCAGAGGCGCGTGTAAAATTTTAGACGCGTGGCTTCATGGGGAATTAACGTGGTCACATAAAAGTACCAATTACACAATAACACATTATGCTTCACACCTCAAAGCCCATAACACATTATACCACACACAGTAATGCTCATTATTCGTTATGACACACATCATGATGCCCCTTACACAATATGCAGAACACCATAATGCCCATTACACATTATGCCAAACAGCGTAATTCCCCTTACATACTATGCCATGCACTATAATGCCCATATGACATTGACACACATTATGCTACACATAATGCCCCGAGTACTCCTGCATATGCCCACATTTGTAGCGTTGCTTATTCATAATACCCACACCAGTTGTGAAAAGTAGTTGCTCTGCTTATACGTAGTGCCCACACCAGTTGCCGACAGTAGTAGCACTGCCTATATGTAAAGCCCACACCAGTTGCCGAAATTAGTAACACTGCGTAACCATATGCCCACACCAGTTGATGACAGTAATAGTGCTTCCTATACACATGCCCACACCAGTTGCCGAAAGTAGTTGTTCTGCTTATACGTAGTGCCCACACCAGTTGCCGACAGTAGTAGCACTGCTAAACCATATGCCCACACCAGTTGTCAACATAAGTAGCGCTGCCTATACATGTGCCCACACCAGTTGCCGACATTAGTAGCACTGCCTATACACGTGCCCACACCAGTTGCTGACATTAGTAGCGCTGCCTACACACATGCTCACATCGGTTGCTGACAGTAGTAGCGCTGCCTATACACATGCCCACACCAGTTGCCGACAATAGTAGCACTGCCTTAACACATGCTCACATCAGTTTAGATGAGTGCTGGACCCTCAGCAATATATACTGTATATATGATTGGGGCACGTTATTTAGAGCTCTGAAGGGCCACAAGACTAGTATGGGGGGCATGAGCACACATGGGGATTCTGACAGCTGCTTAGCCAGGTTCATATACGGGAGGGTGGAGTTATTAGTGTGATGTGTGGTAGGGCCCAAACTAGTTTTTTTTTCACTTGGGCAAAAGTAGTGATTTGGTGCACCAACATGATTTATATTATACAGCATAGATCAGGGTTGCCGACCCTCCCGGAATTCCCGGGAGTCTCCCGAAAATCGGGTCCTCCTCCCGGCCCCCCGGAAGGGTGGGCAATCCTCCCGGAATCTGGGGGACCCCCCTGAGCCCCCCGAATCGCGGCATTTAAATGCCGCAATCCGCGGGTCTCAGAGGAGGGGGCGGGGCTAAAATGGCACAATCGCGTCATTTTAGCCCCGCCCCCTTCATAGAGATCAGTCATTTTGCCTGTTACCCGTAATGGGGGCGGGGCTTAATGACGTCACAGTCAAGCCCCGCCCCCCGATCGGGTAAGGAAAGTCTCCTCTCCGGGCTTCTCCCGGAGAGGAGCATTTATAAGTCGGCAACCCTGGCATAGATGGGTCCAAGTAAATATTAAAAAAACAGCATTTGGGAGGGGAACATGCATAAAACCCCTGAAGTGCCAACAGGGAGGCTAACAGTGTACAGCACTATTGGAGGGTGCTAACTTGTAATAAAAGCAGCATGTCAGGGGAGACCCAGGCAGGGAGGATATTTTTCTGTAACCTGCCCTCTGGGTAATCAGAGTGGGAGGGTGAGATGGCAGCGTCTGCCAGCCCAGCCACATAGACTACAGAAACAGTACCCTTTCCCTCTCACCCTGTGGGGATAGCAGGGGCTTACGTGGGTGTGTTGTACTATGTGCACACATACAGTACCTGCTCTTTCTGCAGGACTCTGCCTCCTCCCGATCTCTAGCTCCCATGAAGCTGCATGGGGTCCACAGGCTGACATGGCTGGAGTGAAAGCCGCATGTGAGACCACGCTGGAGTGGCTCTGCTCGTCGGTGGGCTGATAGGGAAGGGAGGGGAGGAGGGAGGGGGGGGGCTCGGAACAAGGAAAAACTACAGTAGGTGAAAACAGATAAAAGGAAAGGGATCCCGGTGTGTAACTCCCACCACCAATGTGAGGTGATGCTGCTTCCGCTGACATTTAGTCCTCCACTGCCATTAACCCTGCTCTCCTCCTTGCGTAACAGGTGTTGCTGCTGTCTTTAGGAGGACAGCGAATGCCCCCCTATCAGCCTTCCTGGTTGCATGCCTGGAGCATTGGGACGCCAGCTGTAATGTAGATGCAACCAGACAGGAGGGGAGACGTGCGCACTGGGTTTCTGTAAATGAGCTGTGTATGGCCCTTCCTATGACCAGGTGATAAGGAGCTGCCTGGGAGGGAGCTCTGTGCCTCCGGCGCTGCTGCCTGTCATGAAGTGTGACAGCCGGCAGCCACGGAGGACAGCAGAGTATGTACAGCAGGGAGTGCGGCGCCTCCCTGCTTTGCATCCTCTGCTGAGTGGGTAGCGCCGGCCCTGGTGGCAGTGTGTACAATATAAGCTACATCTTTGCTGTATTTTGGCTAATCTTTCATTTAAATTGAAGGGTTACTCAACAGCTCATTATTTCAATGTGCATTCAACAAAGTCTGTCAAAGGACTTGATGCCAATATCTTTTGCCTTTCATAAAATTGTTCATTGTGTATGTACAAAATCCTTCATGAGTTGCTCAAGATAAACTGTTCATAATTTTTATTTCTTATAGTGTTTTTGCGCTTATGCTAAGGAGTGTTCTGACTGAGCGCAGAGGAGTCATGCTGATGCAACAGATGAGTGCAGCTAGAGGCATGGAGGAAGAAATATAGCATTTACTGCAGGTAAGTTTTGAGTTACTAACAAATTCTTTTTTCTCAATCTTTTTTTTTTCATAATTGTCACTCTGCCATATATAAATATGTAAGATGTGTAAGGTATCTGCTTTTAATGTGGTCTGATCATTACATTGAACATGTGGCCATACCCTCTCACATTATTTGCCACAACCTGTCAAAATTGGACACACCTACTACATTGTTGACTCAAACTGTCCTCTATATCCCTACTTTTGTATTGTCCCGTATTTCATTTTTAATTTTAACCTCTCATGATTTCTCTTATGTAAATTGCCTCATAGTGAATAGATGGTCTTTGTGAAGTCTTATGCTAGTATTTTAATGTTACTGGTGCATGTATAGCTTTTATTATCTTTTTATAATAGACTTTGGGTATCCTGAATCCACTTTTAGAGAGAGAGAGAGTAGGGTCATGTCGGAGTGAATAGGCGCGTTGTTGATCCACCCCCCCCCCCCGCACATTGTTCCTAGGATTCTGTTGATCTACTGTATTTCATGCACGTTTTCTCAAAGTTTTCGACGATTATATATAGTGCATGTTCAATTTTTGATTGGGGGATGCCAAGGAGTTGAATAGTAAACTGAGTAGAAACACCTAATGTTATGATTAGCACCTGTTTTATAATGATAGACCAGAGAACTAGAGCAATAAAGTACATGGAGCAGTTGCAGGACTAACCAGAAATAACAAATGAGTAAAACTACACTGAATACAGGACTCAGGACTGACACTAGTAACTGACAGTAACCAGGAGCATAGAGGTGAGAGTTCAGATCACATGACCGGGGTATGGATGTATGAATGGAATATGGTAATAACAAAAACCAAGCTGTGAAAAGGTCACAGCACCCTACTCTAACAGCTAACTCTATTTTCCCCCCTAGAAACCACTGGATACCTGCGGCGCTAAGGCTTCACTTTTAACAGCCACGTTTGATGGGGCAAATAAGGGAAGGGAAGACATGGGGAAAACGAACTTAATAAAACTAGAAGGCTACCTGAAAAACTAAGGAAAAGTGAAAAATAACAATGCACACAAAAACTAGAAGCGACCTCCTCGCACACAAAAGAACAATAGCGATCTCTTCGCAAATAAGAACCAGAGGCAACCTCGCCACTAATGTAATAAAACAACAGTATACAAACAGAAGACCTAGCTGCAATGTGCAGGCAGCCCGCAGGACTCACGGCACCCGGAGTAAGTGACTCAAGGACCGAGGTACAGACGATCAGGAACACCAGGAGATGCACCTTGCTGTAGTGGATTCCAACTGCAGGTGTAGAAGCTCCAGACTGGGAACTCAGACAGTGAATACAGGCTGAGGTATGCTGGAAACAGGAGGCTGGGCCACAAACACACGGCTTGGAGCTCAGGCTGGGAATTGCAAAATGTACTGGAATCAAATACTTCTTTGAAGAAAAATCATAGAAAACATAAATGGCAAGTCTTTGCATAAATCTTGGAATCTACTCAGGCTGGTGGTTGAAGATTGTATCCAGAAAGAGGTTGAAGTTGATGAAAGAACAATTGGATCCAAGGTGATGATGGAAAGAATTTTGAAGGTACTTGTTTCCTAGCACGGCCACACCGATTTCTATCGGGGTGGTTGTGTCGGAAAAATTGCGTCGATCGCATCGCATGCGATTTGGTCACATGCGATGCGACCGACCCGATTTTTTTATTGAATCAAATGTGAATAGGGTCCCTGGGACCCGATTTTACATTGGATTCAATGTAAAATATTCCCTACACCCCCAATTTAACTGCGTAAACCCCACCCCACGATTGACGTGAACCCGAAGCGTGGCGAGCGCAGCGGCGGTGCGCGTCCTCCGACCTTTTCAATCCCCTACTATCCACATTGGCGTGGAGTTGAGAATATATAGTGTGGCAAGCGCAGCGAGCCACCTAGCCCGAAGCGTGGCGAGCGGACACGTATAACTTCACAGGTATACGCGTCCCCGTACAATATTATTGTTATTATTGTCAATATGTATCTATTAGAAGTTTGTGTGGTCCTGCGCTATGAGTTTAAGCAGCTCCTGTAATTTTAGTATAGAAATCGTTGGGTGGAGGAGCGGGGTTCAGCCGGCTTCTGCGCTTGGAAGCCCTCACAGCCAACAACTTAAGCCAAGATCACACGGAGCATAGGGTAAGATAGCACCTATTTTTTTTACAAATTTCAATTTCCTCATTGGGTGGAGGAGCGCTATTGATTTTATTCTATATATTGGGGGAAATTTACTAAAGGAAATTTGTAAAAAAATAGGTGTATTTGTATTTAGAAATACACTTATTTTTGACATTTACTACCCCGAGAATACGGCAATTCGTATTCGTATTGATGTGCTATCAATACGAATACCAATTGCCGTATTTTCGGGATAGTAAATGTCAAAAATAAGTGTATTTCTTGATACAAATACACCTATTTTTTTTACAAATTTCCTTTAGTAAATTTCCCCCAATATATAGAATAAAATCAATAGCGCTTCTCCACCCAATGATTTTAATATGTGTCTTTTGATTTATATGTCTTTTGATGTATCATTGTCAGTGCTTCCTTTTTTCATACTTTTAATTGAACTTTTAGTTTAATTATAACAATAGATATCAAGTTATCTTTACAATTTTCTTTATTTTCTGAAATTTCATTTATTTTTCTTATGAGTATTTAAACTCACTTTATATATGTATTGTATTATTCATTGTATATTTAAAGTTTTCTAATTATGGATTCTTTTTGGATTAATAGATTTGAAAATGTCAGAATCAAATTTCAATATAAATGAGAATATAAATGAGTTATCTTCAAGTGTGGATAACAATGAACATAAAGTTATCAAGAAACGCTTGAAAATAAAAAATGATGATGAACGAGTACATTAAAAAAAAATTCACATTTGAGGAGAATGAGACTATAAGTGAGAAAGTACTTTCTAACTATCAGAAACTTTTTGGAAGACCGGGGGAATAAATTTCTAGTAAAGAAGAGATATGGTGAGATATAGAAAAATAAGTCAGTTTGCTTGGAGTTTGTCAAAGGAATGCAACTGTGTGTCATAAAAGATCCCATGATAGCAAAAGTTCAGTTAATAAAAATGGTAGAAGAAAAAAAATAAAGATCTGCAACTGGAGGTGGTCCAGCACAATTATTTGAGTTTAACACATGGGAATCTAAACTACAATCAATTATAATACCCTCTAGTGCAAAGGTAGCCAACTTCAGTCCTTGAGTGCTACCAACAGTTCACGTTTACCAGCTCACCTCGCAGGTACACAGGTGCACTCATAACTCCTAACACATTTGAAAAGATCCACAGGTGGAGCTAAATACTTTACATGTGATTCTGTGAGGAGACATGGAAAACATTAACTGTTGGTAGCTCTCGAGAACTGGAGTTAGCTACCCCTGCGCTAGTGTTTATGCTGTTCCTGGAGGTTTTCAGTTGATTTTTTCATTTAACCCTTTGGGTGAAATGGTATCTAAGCGGAAAGTCCACTCAGATTCTTTGAGCAACAATTTTTTTGCCCTGTTGTCAACTGGAATAGTTTGATGTAGATTTTTCTGTGCAGATAGTATTTTGTCTGTATGATATTATGTATGTTTATTTCTTGATGCAGATTTGTGTATTTAAATAGTGTATGTAAATACTGTATTTACATTTATATATGTATCAGGAATGTGATTATTGCATTAAGTTGCATATCTGGGATGTGGGTTGCATCTGGTTGAGCTATAATATGTGTGTGGCAGTCGTATGGCATCTTATGCATTGTATCGCAGCGCCTGCCATATAGCCGCATGCGATGCGATTTAAGCACCCTATACAATTTTTAATTGTATAAGCACCATATTGGGTGCTTACAATGTTAAATGCACCCCCACGCCACCCCCACTATCAATGCCAACCCGAAGCATGGCGAGCGCAGCGAGCCTGTGAGGGGCGGCGGTACGCGTCCTCCAACCTTTTCATACCCCCACTATCCACGTCGGCGTGGAGTAGTTTTTATATAGTGTAGCGAGCCACCGCGCCTGAAGCGTGGCGAGCGCAGCAAGCCCGTGAGGGGACGCATATTACTTTACATGTATTCCGCGTCCGCTCGCCAGGCTTCGGGCTCAGTGGCTCGCTGCGCTCGCCACACTATCTTAAATCAACTCCACGCCGACGGGGATAGTGGTGGTATGAAAAGGTCGGAGGACGCATACCGCGATGGTACGCGATGGTATACGATTTAAAATTGTATAACATCGGCTGACATCACGTAACATCGCATCGCATACCATTGTATGGCTAATGGTATGCGATGCGATGGGCGCCGTGCTAGGAAACAAGTACGCCCTATTAATTTGCATTGCATTTATCTCATAATTGCTATGGTTATCTAACCTCTAATAATTTCGAGTTACACCTTCAAGTTATAATATACTATGTTTATATACTTCCCTATTTTCACTGTAAATAAATTACATGTGCAATACAAAACTAGCACAATAAATAAATATATTGTGCATAAAGCAGTAAAAGTTTATGTATGTCTGCAGGAATACATAATTTAATATGTATATGCTCTTTGATTATATACATTGTATTGATGTCTTTGAATCCAATAGGAATTATAAAGCAATAATGAATTCTTGTAAAAAATGTAAAGTTTACATTTCTAAAGTTTGAGAGAACAAATATTGTATGTAAAGAGCAGAAACAAATTTTCCTTCAGAGTTTAAAAACTTTTTTTTAGAGAATTTTTTTTTTTAAATAAACATTTCATGAAGTTGGTTCTTCTCTGGTGTTTCTTTACGAATGGTTTAATTTGTAAAATTATAGGTGACCATATTTAATACAGTTAATGAATATATGTAACTGAAAGGATTTATAATGAGAGTAAAGATGATAGGCAATATTTCCAATGAACAAAACTACACAAAATAATTGCAACATTTTCTCATTTTGAGACGATTCAGGTAAGTCATCATCCAAATTACAAATCACCCCTCAGTCTTGCTAAGTTAATTTTCTGATACTAGTGTGCACTTTCAACCTTGTGCAAATGTTGTGTAGGAAAACTGACACACTTTATTTGGACTGTACAGTAAGGTGCCCTCCTGACTTTTCAAGACATCTGAACGGACTTTTCAAAATCCCCAAAGTCTGCTCAATCACACATCGAGTAGATATATGTGATCTGTTGTACAATTGCTCTTGACAAATCTTTGGTTTGGAAAAAGGTGTTAAAAGCCAAGGACGTGCAGGGTAATCAGCATCACCCATTAAAAGAAATAGGCCACATCATATCACATCTTAATAGTGTAATTTAAAGTTCACCATAGTTTAAAGTGTGATCTGTTATGTAATTCATTTTAATTATAAAATAAATTACTGTTAACACTGATACTCATATACTTAATGAAATTAAGGTTTGCTTGAAAGCCAGCTTGTTTTACTTAAAGGACTGGTATAACCAAAGAGTAGAAGATCGTCTTAAAATGTTAAAAATAAAAAAGACTAAACAAAACAAGACAAAAATGAAAAAAGAAGAGTGCGTAGCTGTGGACCGAGCCTTCCAGCACAGCACTGTCAGCCAAGTAAGTACGGCAAGGCCTGCAGTTGGAATTCCTCCACTCCTGTTCCATTAACACTGCACAATACACAATAAAATTGGTTATGGGGTTCGCTTGTTAGGTTCAAAATTCAGCCTCAATGATCGTGTTTTAGACATGTACATATATGTGCAAGTACAAAACTGTACTAGAAATGGCTTTTTGGGACACTGAGCTAAAAAAATCATGGGATATAAAGAGCGGGATGACATTTTTAACACCACATGTAATTTATATGTTCACCTGTAAATGTGGAAAGAAGTATATAGGAAAGACGAAGCGGCCCCTTAAAATCTGCGTTCTTGAGCATACTAGGAGCATTAGAAATAAATCATAGATTCATAGTGTCGCCCGACACTTTGCAACCTGTTGTAAGTCTGATTTGGAATGTTTCTCATTTATAGCTTTAGAGCATGTTACATTAGATGAAAGGGGAGGTGATATTTTAAATAAGCTAAATGAGAAACATATTGTATTTTTAATATCAATACCATGCCACCAGCCACGAAAGTGTTGACTTTGTTCCATTCCTGCACTGGGTTGTCGCTGTCCAACCTGTCAACTGGGGGAGCATTGTTGTTGAGTGGTTACTCCTTTGCTCCTACCTTGAGGGGGTGGGTGGATTCCGACAATTCGCAGGTCAGGGTCATACTAATGTTCAGTCTGCATTCCTCTTATCACTTTTATATATACACATTTATATATATATATATATATATATATATATATTTTATTATAATTGACACATAAGGGGTTATTATGATTCACTCAGAAAGGCACAATCACTCTCTAATGGACAAAACCTTTGCACTGCAGGTGGGGCGATTGTAACATGTGCAGAGAGTGCAAGGTGCAGAGTTGATTCACTTCTGCACCTTGATAAAGGGGCGCATAAGCCCCGAAATGTTGGTCACCCTTTTTTGTGAATACACTGTTCTGAAAAATCCTCTGAGTGCCATTGTTTATTCTGCGTCTATATATATATATATATATATATATATATATATATATATATATATATATATATATATATATATATATATATATAGCAGTGGAGGTTGGTCGGCACTCTCGTCGAAATAGTCAAACGCCCAGGTGCCTTCCTCGGGATAATATACGGTATGAAGGTCCCCCGGAGATCCCCAAAAGGTGGACCCCAAAAAGACCAGGCGGCACTCAAAGAGCTATGGAAAAGATCCACTTTTAGCAAATTATGCAATCATACAGGGGTGTCGACGTTTCAAAGCCGTGTCGGCTTTTTCTTCAGGACGTGTAAAGTCACATACAGTGCATAAGGTGCTGTGAAAAGAAGCAGAGCATAGCGCTCTCCTACCTTATATCTAGTAGCTTGATTACAACGGAACAGTGAATCAGATCGCGTCGCCGGTGCCGGCAGCGTGCACTTCCGGGCCGCTCGTTCACGCCCCCCTGCGTCATGGGGCCGTTGCTAAGAGATCTCGGACGCTGCTGCTGGGTCCGTCAGAGGCACCCGCAGTGCGTGTATCCGGAAAACCCGCTAACGCTTCCCTGCATGCCGGGGTCGTTGCTAGGTGAGCCCAGACGCTGGCTGTTAAGCTGTCACGGCTCCGCTCTCTGTGTGCTGTAAATAGGACCAACAAAAACAACTTGTTGGAAATACGTTAATAAAAAAAAGACAATACATTAAAATTGAAGTGAGAACTACTAAAAAAATGCTTATTACTGGGCATCGACGAGGTAGAAACCTGAAGGATATGCTGATGAGGACCAATTTAACCCCTGACACAACAGAAAAAACAATCTTCAACATTCAAAGAAAAAAGCCCGGCTGTTATAGGTGTCCGTCATGCACCACATGCAACACAATGACCCCAGGCAACGAGTTCTTCAATCCCCACACTAATGCAAAGTATAAAATTAAGCACGTATTGTCGTGTAAATCCCAGTACATTATTTATACCATCACCTGCCCATGTGGGAAAATGTATGTGGGACAAACCATAAGGACCTTCCGCGAACGCATGGCCCTACATAGGTCAGCGATCAATGCATGTTTGAAAGGAGATAAAATAGAACAACCGGTGGCTAAACACTGTAAAGCTTATGGACATACCATCAACGATCTGAAAAGCAAAATCATTGATCACATCCCTCCCCTCAGCCGAGGTGGAGATCGCCAAAAACTGCTAACCCAGAGAGAATCGCAATGGATTTTCACACTCAACACGCTAGCACCTTTTGGGCTAAATGAGAAAATAGCGTGGAATGCATTCATTTGACAAAACAGTGACCTCTGCTTGAACACCCTTACAAGACTGTCATTATTTATAGTTAATAGATTAATGTTTATTCATGATATGCACATTAGAGTGCATAAGCAGCTGTGATTCCCCTTTTTAGATCCCCCAAAAAATAACAGTAATATACATAATCATCACCCATTTGTAGGTCCGGGACCCAATTGTGGATCCCGTTTTTTATGATATAATTATGCCCAGTAATCCCAGCATTTTTTTAGTAGTTCACACTTCAATTTTAATGTATTGTCTTTTTTTTATTATCACGTATTTCCAACAAGTTGTTTTTGTTGGTCCTATTTACAGCACACAGAGAGCGGAGCCGTGACAGCTTAACAGCCAGCGTCTGGGCTCACCTAGCAACGACCCCGGCATGCAGGGAAGCGTGAGCGGGTTTTCCGGATACACGCACTGCGGGTGCCTCTGACGGACCCAGCAGCAGCGTCCGAGATCTCCTAGCAACGGCCCCATGACGCAGGGGGGCGTGAACGAGCGGCCCGGAAGTGCACGCTGCCGGCACCGGCGACGCGATCTGATTCACTGTTCCGTTGTAATCAAGCTACTAGATATAAGGTAGGAGAGCGCTATGCTCTGCTTCTTTTCACAGCACCTTATGAACTTGTGAATTTTGAACTGCCATTTTATTCTAAGTGCCATTTTTAAATAAGTGCAGAGTTATATCCAAGAAGGAGTGGTGTGTTTAGTAGGTGCCTGACCTGTTAAAGGATCCACGAAGTGCAGATAGTGTGCTGCATGATCTGAGAGTGGGCCACTGAGGAAAACGTGCAACTGGAAGAAATTACAGAGGAAGCGGACAGATACAGGTGTGAGGACACCAGGAGAGTGACACAGCTGCAGGAACAGATAAGTATCAACTTTCTTATATTTTGATAAAAATTAACTTGTAGTGTGTAATTGCATTGTAATTTAACTCTCTACTGTATACTAGGGGGTTAGTCGCAGGGAGGTAGATAAAATGGGTGGGGCCCTGATTGAGAATCTTGCCCGGTTGGACGAAGTTTCGGGGGAGGATAGAGACGTAATGACGGAGCTGGAGGAGACGGCTCCCTCTAGCAACCAGAGGAGAGGTCCCTCTAGCTCAAACGGGATGACAGTTAGTGAGGTACCAAGGCAGATAGTGGTGGTAGGGGATTCCATCATTAGGAGAACAGACAGGGCAATCTGCTATCGGGACCGCGATCGCCGCACGGTCTGTTGCCTCCCGGGTGCTCGGGTACGGCACATCGCGGACCGAGTCGACAGATTGTTGGGAGGGGCTGGGAGCAACCCGGCAGTCTTGGTGCACATCGGCACCAACGACAAAGTCAATGGTAGGTGGGATGTCCTCAAGAAAGAGTATAGGGAATTAGGTAAGAAATTAAAGGCGAGGACATCTAGGGTAATTTTCTCGGAAATATTACCAGTGCCACGCGCTAGCTCAGGGAGGCAGAGGGAGATCAGGGAGGTAAATGTGTGGCTTAAGGATTGGTGTAGGAAAGAGGGATTCGTGTTCATGGAACACTGGGCGGACTTCTCGGTCAGGCGCCATCTTTTTTGCCGTGATGGATTGCACCTGAACGAGGAGGGGGCTGCGGTGCTGGGGGGAAGGATGGTTAGAGGGTTGGAGGAGATTTTAAACTAGGCAACGGGGGGGTGGGGGCAGCAAGACATTATGGGACCATCAGGGAGAGAAGCCAGACTGGGATCAGGAATCTTATGGGGGAAGGAGATGGGGGGGGGGACGGAGACATAGACAAAGTCCTGGGACATAACAAGGGTATAATCGGGGGTAACTCTCAGGGTGCATCAGGAATGTCATGTAATAAAATGTTATGTTGTAACAGTCACGTTACCCCATTACAGTTCTTAGGTACAGATGATCTTAGTATACGGGAAGGAGGGAATGACAGAGGAAGAATTCCCGGAACTATGGAGAGGGCAGGCAGTGTGCATGGTGGGGAGGCCTGTAGAGAGTCTATTGAAGGGGAGAGGGGAAAGAGGAAGCTAGTAAAGAATTCAAATGGGTCCTGGGGTGAAACTAATCACAATATTAGAGCCATATCTAAAAATAAACATAAATTAAAATGCTTACTGGCTAATGCAAGAAGCTTAGTGAGTAAAATCGGGGAGCTTGAAACGGTGATCAGTAGGGATGACTACGACATCATTGGTATTACAGAAACATGATGTAATGAGTCGCATGACTGGGCATTAAACATGGAGGGATATACACTCTACAGGAAAGACAGGGAAAATAGAAGGGGCGGGGGTGTGTGCCTATATGTAAATAATAACTTAACATCATGTGAGAAAAATATGAGCACAGACCTGGAAGACGACAACTCGGAGACAGTGTGGGCAGAGATAACCGACAATAATAAGAAACCAAAAAACAAATTTATAATAGGGGTATGCTATAGACCACCAAATATAAATGAAAGGGAAGAGTCTCTTCTTTTAAACCAAATCAAACAAGCATCAAATCAGGGTCAGGTATTAATTATGGGGGATTTTAATTTACCCGACATTGATTGGGAAAACGAAACAGGTAAATCAGCAAGAAGCAATGGGTTCTTAAGCTTACTTAAAGACCAGTTTATTACACAAACGGTAGAAACTCCAACTCGTGATGAGGCACTCTTGGACTTAGTATTAACAAATAACACAGACTTAGTTTCAAACACAAAAGTAATTGAACAATTAGGGAATAGTGATCACAATATGGTTTCACTGGAAATCAACTTCAGTAAATTACATCAAAAAGGATCTGCAAAAATACTAAACTTCAGAAAAGCGAACTTTGAATTATTCAGGGAAGCCCTAACAGGAATTGGGTGGGAAACGGTTATGGAGGGAAAAAATGCAGAGGAAATGTGGGATACTCTAAAAAAGGTGCTTGATTCACTAACTATTGAATACATTCCTAAAGTAACTAAAGGTAAATTCAACAAAAAAAAGCCACCATGGTTGGACAAAGAAGTAAGGTCAGCTATCAACAATAAAACCAGAGCCTTTAAATTCTATAAAAATAACTTGAATGAGGAGGCATTCGCAAAATACAAAGAATCAAACAAAACTTGTAAAGGGGTAATCAAAGCAGCTAAAATATTATATGATGAGTGCATAGCCACTGAAAGCAAAAACAACCCAAAGAAATTTTTTAAATACATAAATAGTAAACGTTTAATTAAGGAAAACATAGGCCCACTAACTGATACTAGTGGAAAAAGTGTTACTGAGGACAAGGGAAAAGCAAAACTGTTAAATGAGTTCTTCTCATCAGTATTTACTAAGGGAGAGCAGACTGTGGAACGAACATTTACCACAAACGGGACAAATAAGCCAGATCTCATTGTGGATTTCACGCCGAAAGAAATAATACTGAGGCTAAGCAAACTCAAAACAAATAAGTCACCAGGGCCAGATGGGATTCATCCGAGGGTATTAATGGAATTAAGGGATGAACTAGCTACCCCCCTACATTATATCTTTAGCAAGTCACTATCGTCAGGTATAGTACCAAAAGATTGGAGAATAGCAGAGGTAGTGCCAATATTCAAAAAAGGAAAAAAGGAAGATCCAGCTAATTACAGACCCGTTAGTTTAACATCAATTGTGGGTAAACTATTTGAAGGATTTTTAAGGGATGGTATCCAGGAATATTTAGATCATCACCTTCTACTCAGTACTAACCAACATGGGTTCGTGAAAAATCGTTCATGCCAAACTAATCTACTAGGGTTCTATGAAGAGGTTAGCAAAAACCTCGATAATGGAAATGCTGTAGATGTGATTTTCCTAGATTTTGCTAAAGCATTTGATACTGTCCCACACAAGAGATTGATTAATAAAATGGAGAACCTAGGATTGGGTGAAAATATCTGCAGATGGGTAGGGAATTGGCTATGTAATAGAGAACAAAGAGTGGTTGTGAATGGTGCCGTATCAGATATGATACCGGTACTAAGTGGAGTGCCCCAGGGTTCGGTTTTGGGGCCCATTTTGTTTAACATTTTTATTAACGATATTGGGATAGGGTTACTCAGCAATGTATCCATCTTTGCGGACGATACAAAACTTAGCAAAGTCATCAAATCACCAGAAGATATCACCATGCTTCAAAATGATCTTGCAATTCTAGATGAGTGGGCAAAAAATTGGAAGATGAGGTTCAATGTAGATAAATGTAAGGTTATGCACCTTGGGAGACACAACCAGTGTGCAAGTTACAACCTTAGCGGAGAGGAACTGGGTAATTCCATACTTGGAAAGGATCTAGGAGTCCAAATAGACAGCAAACTAGGATGTAGTGCCCATTGTAATGTAGCTACAAAAAAGGCCAACAAAATTCTGGCATGTATTAAGAGGGGAATGGAAACTAGGGACTCAAGGGTAATTATGCCACTATATAAAGCATTGGTGAGACCTCACCTAGAGTACGGAGTACAGTTCTGGGCCCCACACTATAAAAAGGACATCATAGAATTAGAAAAAGTCCAAAGGCGAGCAACAAAGCTTATTAGGGGAATAGAGAATTTAAGCTACGGGGAGAGATTAAGCAATTTGGGACTATTTACATTAGAAAAGAGACGTTTAAGGGGGGACATGCTCAACATGTACAAGTATATCAGGGGCCAATATAAGGAACTGTCACACACCCTGTTTTCTACTAGAAAGGAGTCTAGGACGCGAGGGCATGAGTATAGATTAGAAGAAAAAAGATTTCATTCAGCTAGTAGAAAGAATTTCTTTACGGTCAGAACAGTCAAACTCTGGAACTCTCTTCCCAGAGAGGTGGTAACGGCTGGCTCATTAAATGCGTTCAAGGCAAAGTTGGACAAACATTTACTGGAGAAAAACATCCATGGGTACAAATAAGAAATATAATTTGTCTGTAAAATACCAGAACCAACCAAATCAGCAATGGATATCTATACCAGGTTGAACTAGATGGACGCAAGTCTTTTTTCGGCCTTACCTACTATGTAACTATGTAACTGTATGTGACTTTACACGTCCTGAAGAAAAAGCCGACCCGGCTTTGAAACGTCGACACCCCTGTATGATTGCATAATTTGATAAAAGTGGATCTTTTCCATAGCTCTTTGAGTGCCGCCTGGTCTTTTTGGGGTCCACCTTTTGGGGATCTCCGGGGGACCTTCATACCGTATATATATATATACACAATACAATCACCGGCGGCGGCACTCCAACAAGAAATAAACACACCAAGGCTGTGCGATTAGATCCGACGTTTCAAGGCCGTCCGGCCTTTTTATCAATGTGCAAAAGAGACAAGCATACATACAACAAGACAAGAATAAATACCTGAATGATCCATTCATGTCCCCTGCTGCGTCCGTCAGGGCGCCTGAGAGTGACGTCACCATCTCCGGACGAGGCTGGAGACATGAACTTAGCCTGTGTCATGTGATACAAAGCAGTTATGAGAGTGCCGCCTCGAGGACTCTATATATATATATATATATATATATATATATATAGAGAGAGAGAGAGAGAGAGAGAGAGAGAGAGAGAGAGAGAACAGGAGGTCAGGCAGTCCAAACAACTTGGTAAGCTGCAGACGGTGCCGTCACAAAAGAACATGTATCGAGACGGGAGGTGAGGCACTCCTGGCTTAATTTAAATAAATATGACAGTAGCCAGGACTATAACCATATATATATATACACAGATGGAGTGCCTCTCAGCCAGCGCCAGGGCTCGACAGAATGCCCGCACTGGCGAGAGATGGGCAGGGTTAGGGGCGGTGCGGGGAGGTGGGGGCAATTGTCAAGGACCGATAGCAAGGCAGTGGGGACCTCCGTTGGAAGCGGACGCGCAAGTGTCTTGTACGTGCACGTCCCCTTGCGGGGCTGGCGATATAACCTCCAAACCCCTGCTGGAAGAAAGCAGCTCCATCTGTATATATATATATATATATATATATATATATATAATGCAGGGGGCTCAGCACTCAGCATAATAAACTAACTCACCTTAATATACAAATGATTAAATAAATAATGGGGTTTTAGTTCATGAATTGATCAATGCATTTAAGCTTGCAGCCCATCGCCAAGGGACCCCCTTCCACTGCAAGTCCTACACTAACAACTGATTTTCTTAGGAACCTGGCAACTGCTTACACATCAAAGCTAAAATGAACATGTGTTTTTTCTTAAGCTCACCTGCCAAGTACCTTATGGCTTTTAAAGGTGAGACAATCCCAAACACAGCACCTGAATTATTATTAAAGGGGCAGCTGTCACAGGTTTCAGGTAAATGAGCTTATCTAAGGTGCATGAGAAAGCTATGATCACAGTAACAGAGGTTAATTAAAAATCAACCCAAATATATAGATACGGAAGTCCCAACACACTCGCCATTCCTACGAATGAGGTGTACTGTAAACAGCACCCACACTTCCCAGGTTGGGGTGCAGTGGCCTGTGACCACACACTCTAGTAAATACAAATACAGTGGGCTCAGCACTCAGCATAATAAACTAACTCACCTTGATATACGAATGATCAAATAAATAATGGGGTTTTAGTTCATAGTAGGTAAGGCTGAAAAAAGACTTGCGTCCATCTAGTTCAACCTGGTATAGATATCCATTGCTGATTTGGTAGGTTCTGGTATTTTACAGACAATTTATATTTCTTATTTGTACCCATGGATGTTTTTCTCCAGTAAATGTTTGTCCAACTTTGCCTTGAACGCATTTAATGAGCCAGCGTTACCACCTCTCTGAGAAGAGAGTTCCAGAGTTTGACTGTTCTGACCGTAAAGAAATTCTTTCTACTAGCTGAATGAAATCTTTTTTCTTCTAATCTATACTCATGCCCTCGCGTCCTAGATTCCTTTCTAGTAGAAAAGAGGGTGTGTGACAGTTCCTTATATTGGCCCTTGATATACTTGTACATGTTAAACATGTCCCCCCTTAAACGTCTCTTTTCTAATCTTAATAGTCCCAAATTGCTTAATCTCTCCCCCGTAGCTTAAATTCTCCATTCCCCTAATAAGCTTTGTTGCTCGCCTTTGGACTTTTTCTAATTCTATGATGTCCTTTTTATAGTGTGGGGCCCAGAACTGTTCTCCGTACTCTAGGTGAGGTCTCACCAATGCTTTATATAGTGGCATAATTACCCTTGAGTCCCTAGTTTCCATTCCCCTCTTAATACATGCCAGAATTTTGTTGGCCTTTTTTGTAGCTACATTACAATGGGCACTACATCCTAGTTTGCTGTCTATTTGGACTCCTAGATCCTTTTCAAGTATGGAATTACCCAGTTCCTCTCCACTAAGGTTGTAACTTGCACACTGGTTGTGTCTCCCAAGGTGCATAACCTTACATTTATCTACATTGAACCTCATCTTCCATTTTTTTGCCCACTCATCTAGAATTGCAAGATCATTTTGAAGCATGGTGACATCTTCTGATGATTTGATGACTTTGCTAAGTTTTGTATCGTCCGCAAAGATGGATACATTGCTGAGTAACCCTATCCCAATATCGTTAATAAAAATGTTAAACAAAATGGGCCCCAAAACCGAACCCTAGGGCACTCCACTTAGTACCGGTATCATATCTGATACGGCACCATTCACAACCACTCTTTGTTTTCTATTACATAGCCAATTCCCTACCCATCTGCAAATATTTTCACCCAATCCTAGGTTCTCCATTTTATTAATCAATCTCTTGTGTGGGACAGTATCAAATGCTTTAGCGAAATCTAGGAAAATCACATCTACAGCATTTCCATTATCGAGGTTTTTGCTAACCTCTTCATAGAACCCTAGTAGATTAGTTTGGCATGAACGATTTTTCACGAACCCATGTTGGTTAGTACTGAGTAGACGGTGATGATCTAAATATTCCTGGATACCATCCCTTAAAAATCCTTCAAATAGTTTACCCACAATTGATGTTAAACTAACGGGTCTGTAATTAGCGGGATCTTCCTTTTTTCCTTTTTTGAATATTGGCACTACCTCTGCTATTCTCCAATCTTTTGGTACTATACCTGACAATAGTGACTTGCTAAAGATATAATGTAGGGGGGTAGCTAGTTCATCCCTTAATTCCATTAATACCCTCGGATGAATCCCATCTGGCCCTGGTGATTTATTTGTTTTGAGTTTGCTTAGCCTCAGTATTATTTCCTTCGGCGTGAAATCCACAATGAGATCTGGCTTATTTGTCCCGTTTGTGGTAAATGTTCGTTCCACAGTCTGCTCTCCCTTAGTAAATACTGATGAGAAGAACTCATTTAACATGAATTGACATAACATGAGTTCATGAATTGATCAATGCATTTAAGGTAGTTGACAGGTGAGCTTTAACCCAAGAAAAAACACATGTTAATTTTAGCGATGATGTGTAAGCAGTTGTCAGGTTCCTAAGAAAACCAGTTGTTAGTGTAGGACTTGCAGTGAAATGGGGTCCCTCGGCGATGGGCGGCAGGCTAAAGTGATAGGGGTGCACAGCTAAGGACATCCACATAGGGCATCCATAAATAAATCCAAAATGCTTAATAAAAGCGGGCACTCACCAGGCAAGTTAAGTCAGCGTTTATTTAGATAGGTCACATCAATAGTCAACGTTTCAACCCTCTAGGGGCCTTTGTCAAGACAGAAGGTACATGTTCACAGGTACATCAAGCAGGTAAAAGTGATACTGACACATGCTGACCACAGCCTATATATACCCCTTCAATCAGTGTAACAGCAAAGACCTGTGTGTGCAGGCACCAGTTACAGCGCAATAAGCAGCTTAAACAACTATCACTGATCATATACTACATAAACAAATACCAAGCAAATGTATGCAAACAGCAAAAAATGCATTACTATGTAAACACAAGAATGAAAACTTACAGAATTTGTGCTTTAAACCAGCTCACATAATCACGCCGGCTTCCAACCCGGAAGTCCGGTATCTGACATGCACGCACTACCAGAAGTTGAACAACTCAATGGTTCATTTTTAATATAAGCTTTGACTCTATAGAGTTCTTTGATGTCAAACTGTATAAGGATGGACTGTCATTGGGTTCAACTTTATTCAAAAAGGACACAGACCGTAATACCTTCTTGAATTCAAGCAGCCAACATCCCATATCATTAAAGGAAAGTCTGCCTATTTCACATTTCCTGCGGGTACTGAGAATCAACTCATCCGCAGATAAAGCATATGAACAAATCTTGGAAATGCGTGGGGGTTTCCTAGATAAGGGGTACTCACCTAAGGCCGTGGATCGGTGCCTCAAGAAAGCACAAATAAAATTCCAGGCTTCCCCACAGGCTCAGTCAATGAAAAAGAATGATAGAAGGATGGTACTTGTAAGCACTTACGACCACACATTAACAGCTACGAAGTCCATATATAACAAGTTGTGGCCCATTGCGGGCACGGATCCAGCGCTGGCCTTGAACCAGCATACATTGCCTATGAACGCATACAGATGGGTCCCGAACATCAGAAAGATTTTGATGCGTCTAACTTTGCAGCCATCACCGAAACCTTTGTCTTTGTTGTCAAGTGGAAAAATGGGATGCTTCAGATGCACTTCATGCACGACTTATAGGTCCATGATGGTAGGGGCCACTTTCCCCCACCCACATAGTGGGCAGAAGATTCGTATTACCAAAAAACTATTCTGCACCATGGACTTTGTTATTTATATTTTGACGTGCCCATGTGGCCTTTATTATACAGGCCTCTCGACAAGATGTTTTCGGGAACGCATGGGCAATTATCGGATGACGATCAGGGCTGCATACACAGATGGCAGCTCTGATAAACCAGTTGCTAGACATTTCTTAGAATCCGGTCATCAAGTCTCTGCACTGCGGTGCATATTGATTGACCATGTCCCCAACGACCCTAGGGGTGGTAATCATGAACATCGCCTGAAGAAATTGTAGTCTAGGTGGATAGCCCGTCTCAACACATTACATCCTACGGGACTGAATGAATATAATCATCTAAATATATTTTTGCAATAGCACTTTATTGATGTATATACACCGACCTTGAGTTGTCAACCACTCTAATCTTTTTGCTACTGGTTTAGTACATGTTTTGTAACTTGTCTATATATGTCTCTGTCTCTTTAATTGCACTTTAGTAAAGTGTTATCTGTCTTATGTATTGTTTTTAGAGTTGCCATGATACATATTAATGTATTTTATGATTAAGATCACAGCCTGTATAAGTATCCATTCCCTCTTTAATAGTGACATCATTTACTGCTTACTTATATGGTTTTGCCGATATGCGGGCATTCTGTCATTAAATATTGATATTATCCGTGCTCAGCATGATGCGTTCCACTGGACGCCTTAGCTGACATGCATGACGCACTTCCGGTAGTGCGTGCTTGTCAGATACCGGACTTTCGGGTTGGAATGCGGCGTGATTATGTAAGCTTGTTTAAAGCACAAATTCTGTAAGTTTTCATTCTTGTATTTACATAGTAATGCATTTTTTGCTGTTTGCATACATTTGCTTGGTATTTGTTTATGTAGCATATGATCAGTGATAGTTGTTTAAGCTGCTTATTGCGCTGTTACTGGTGTCTGCACACACAGGTGTTTGCTGTTACACTGATTTGAGGGGTATATATAGGCTGTGGGCAGCATGTGTCAGTATTACTTCTACCTGCTTGATGTACCTGTGAACATGTACGGCCCCTAGAGGGTTGAAACATTGACTATTGATGTGACCTATCTAAATAAACACTGACTTAACTTGGTGAGTGCCCCCCGTTTTTTATTACGCATTTTGGATATATATATATATATATATATATATATATATATATGGATTCAGAATGAAATCCCGGCGGTCGGGATCCCGGCGTTCAAAATCCCGACGCAGGGAATCCCGACCGCCGAAATCCCGACAAGGGGGGGGGGGGGAGATGTGGATCGCTAGTTCAAAATCAATGCAATAGCCAAGCATCATTGGCCCATAGTCTCTTCAGACCCCACCCTTTCATCATTAAATAACAAATCTTTGATGCATTCTTTCATCAAAGGGAAGATTCCTAGAGACCACTTGGTGAGGAATGATGTAACTTTTCCGATCCCCAATAAAGAGACTCCATTCTGGGGTAAACCTAAGCTGGGTTGCTTCAAGTGCAGCTACATGATTCAGGGTGATTGTTTTCACCACCCATTTTCTGTTAAAAGGTTTAAAATCAGACACAGGGTAGGATGTAATTTGTTATTTATGTCGGAAAAACAGATAGAACCTTTAAAGAAAGGGCTGTGGCTCATCGTTCATCCATTAAAGGAGCTATACAGACAGTGCACCATGAACAACCAGTTGTCCGGCATTTTGCCAAGGCTAGGCATAATCTAGCATCCCTCGGGTATCGGGTCATCGATCATGTCCCCCCTATGAAAAGGGGTGGTGACAGATCTTTCTCCAATTGGAAAGCCAATGGATTTTTACCCTGGACACATGAAAATCTAGAGTTTTGGATTGACAGAACTGTATATGGCGCTATGCAGCCCTGATGTTCCCAGTCCCTTTAAGTGTCACCCACACTTATAAAAACATGTGTACAAGAAAAAAATTGGAACTGATATACAATACGGCGCAACAGGAGAATGCTTGGAAATATGATGGAGTATAGTCCTCCTTATCTTGGCATATAATTCCACTCTGGTTCAGTGTCCGTTTCAAATGGATCGGTATTCGTGATGAAGGAATAAAGTGAAAAAAAGGAAAGATTACTTCTTTGTGTCCTAAGTTTACAATTGTTAATGTGTCGAATATAGATAGAGTGATTTTTAGGGTAAGCGTACCAAACTCACGTTGGAGTAAGTTGGTGTGAAGCACATCAAGGTTTCTTTAGTGTTGTGTCTTGTGCTTGCTTGAAGTTGATGTGGCTTTTTATGTGGGCTCCGAAGAGAAGAAAAAAGAAGAAATACAATCTTTGTAGATGTGACGTGTATCACGTATATGGAAAGAAATGTGAGGAGCTAAATTAGCGTACCTCACTCACCAGAAGTGTAAAAGGTATACATATATAAAGGTTTCTTTAGATTTGAAATGTGGGCGTACCCCAACTCACAGAAATATAGGTGGTGTCAACCTCATAAAGGTATCTTTCCTTGTTCTTTTCCTTATGTGTGTCGTCGCAATTTGTTTCCAATTGATCTCGGAAGAAATCAGATGTACCATATATCAGAATTTACACCGATGTATTTTAAAACAGAGGGTGGGTGTGATGGGAACAATATATAGAAAATATTGTCTCTCACTCTTTGACCAATTTTAAGCTCTAGCTAAAATATATGAGAAGAAAAGTGGGCGTACCCCAACTCACACTTGTGTGTAGGGCAGTCCACTCATAAAGGTTTCTTTGACTTTCAGAGGCTTGGAACCTCACAGCTTCTCATCATATTTCATCCCAGATACATACAAAACAAAGCATATATCCCATGTGTAGATATTCTTTTTATGAATGGATTAGATGGAAGATAAACCATACAATAATGGCATACCTTACTCACCACTTTAGGTGGCGGCACAAAGCCTATCACGGTTTCTTTTAAGCGATAGTACACAGGAACACGCCTTATTCTCATACACAATCTCTCTCCAAAATCGACCAGATATTGAAAAGGTAGAAAAAACTTTTATTCCAGGATATCCATAAAAACCAAATGAGACCCACCACGGGTTCCAAACAGTAAAAATAAGTCCAAATAAACAAAAACACCATCAGGTGTAAAAATAGTACAAGTTAAAAACGATACATACATCCAAGGTGTGATGGCTGTTCACTCCTCTCCAGTGGCATCAACGCGTTTCGGTCATCTTGAGAAAGGTCTCTGACCGAAACGCGTTGATGCCACTGGAGAGGAGTGAACAGCCATCACACCTTGGATGTATGTATCGTTTTTAACTTGTACTGTTTTTACACCTGATGGTGTTTTTGTTTATTTGGACTTATTTTTACTGTTTGGTACCCGTGGTGGGTCTCATTTGGTTTTTATGGATATCCTGGAATAAAAGTTTTTTCTACCTTTTCAATATCTGGTCGATTTTGGAGAGAGATTGTGTATGAGAATAAGGCGTTTTCCTGTGTACTATCGCTTAAAAGAAACCGTGATAGGCTTTGTGCCGCCACCTAAAGTGGTGAGTAAGGTATGCCATTATTGTATGGTTTATCTTCCATCTAATCCATTCATAAAAAGAATATCTACACATGGGATATATGCTTTGTTTTGTATGTATCTGGGATGAAATATGATGAGAAGCTGTGAGGTTCCAAGCCTCTGAAAGTCAAAGAAACCTTTATGAGTGGACTGCCCTACACACAAGTGTGAGTTGGGGTACGCCCACTTTTCTTCTCATATATTTTAGCTAGAGCTTAAAATTGGTCAAAGGGTGAGATACAATATTTTCTATATATTGTTCCCATCACACCCACCCTCTGTTTTAAAATACATCAGTGTAAATTCTGATATATGGTACATCTGATTTCTTCCGAGATCAATTGGAAACAAATTGCGACGACACACATAAGGAAAAGAACAAGGAAAGATACCTTTTTGAGGTTGACACCACCTATATTCCTGTGAGTTGGGGTACGCCCACATTTCAAATCTAAAGAAACCTTTATATATGTATACCTTTTACACTTCTGGTGAGTGAGGTACGCTAATTTAGCTCCTCACATTTCTTTCCATATACGTGATACACGTCACATCTACAAAGATTGTATTTCTTCTTTTTTCTTCTCTTCGGAGCCCACATAAAAAGCCACATCAACTTCAAGCAAGCACAAGACACAACACTAAAGAAACCTTGATGTGCTTCACACCAACTTACTCCAACGTGAGTTTGGTACGCTTACCCTAAAAATCACTCTATCTATATTCGACACATTAACAATTGTAAACTTAGGACACAAAGAAGTAATCTTTCCTTTTTTTCACTTTATTCCTTCATCACGAATACCGATCCATTTGAAACGGACACTGAACCAGAGTGGAATTATATGGCAAGATAAGGAGGACTATACTCCATCATATTTCCAAGCATTCTCCTGTTGCGCCGTATTGTATATCAGTTCCAATTTTTTTCTTGTACACATGAAAATCTAGGCCTATCGTGTTTCCTCTAGTGAGTCGATCCCCCTTGTTCAGACGGTCAGTGTCAAGCCTATCCCAGTCTTTGGTAGCCATATTCTCCATTTGGGCACATCTTATTTTGAGATTTGTTAGGCACACCATGTAGTGATGGTGTGGCCGTTACATGCGAATATATATTTCAAGAAGATATATAAGTTGTAGTTTACCACAATATGTCAGTGGCCAGTATTATGCGGCAGCTAGAAGAGTTATGTCTATAGGCGTTGCTGGTTTTATTATGCATGTTTGTACGTATTGGTGTGTTGTATGTTCACCTTTGGTTACATTGTATGTGATGGGTGGCCACAGTAGGCAACCACATCACGTTTTTATCTGCATTTCGGTAACTATTATGTCTGTAACCAGGCGTCTGTGTTTTGTTTACAGGTTTCCTGGTTACCATGTGTGCACGTGCCTCTTTCCTGCGTCCTGCTGCGTCTGACAGCGGGTGACGTCATTCGAGGGCAACACCGTGGGAGACGGCGGGCGGCACGAACAGCTGGTCTAAGTTATTTAATTCCACTATGTGTTAATGTCTGTTCTTTCCTGCACCTTGATAAAGGAGCCAGTAGGCTCAGAAACGTTTGTTCATCCATCCACAGCGTGGTCTGCTTTATTTCTGACTGCCGGCACCCACCCCACGATCTATATATATATATATATATATATATATATATATATATATATATATATATATATATAGTCCTTGTAGCAATTGGCACTCCTCCACATCACAGTATAGCAGTGGCGGATTCAGGGGGGGGGCACCCGGGCACGTGCCCCCCCTGTCATTCAATTTGTAGATGAGGACCAGAGCTTTCCAACGAGCCCAGCCCCGTGTCTCTAGCCGGAGATATCGCCTGGCAAAGCTGTAACATTTTTTCCCCATAGGAGAATATGGGACCCGTCATTTCCGACCCCCACCCAGTTTCGACGGCTGCCAGTTCCTCCCCTGGCATCACAGGAGCTTGTGGTTGATGTCATTCAATTCCAAATCGCTGGGCCTTCAATATGATACCAGGATGGTCCATATTGGTCAATCGGTTCCAGAGATATAGCGTGTAAATCGATTTTTTTTCTTTTTGAAATGTAATTTCATGGCTGTTCATGTTCTTTGAGGGCAGATTACTCTAGAACCAAACGTTCCAGTTTCACTGGACCAAAATCATTCAAAGCCCACTCAAAGGTTCTTCAATATGATACTTGTGTCATGTAAATGGGTCAGTTAGTTCCGAAGATATAGCCGGTTAAATGAGATAACTGGTTAAAGGGGGGGGGGTGGTTTTCTCTCCCCCTCACACCAGAAAATGCAGGGACTAGGCTGGTGTAAAAGGGGCCACCCTGGGAATGCATTTTCTGGTGTGAAATGGGTATTATTTCAAATAGCTGGGACCTGCAGTGCTCGGAATACAGCCAGGCTCTGCCACTGTCAGTGGCTATCACTTCTGCCTGGCGGCGGCTGTCCCCCATTTACCACAAGCATGTATTCCCCGTTGGCAATGAGCATGTAATCCCACATGGCAACAAGCATGGAACCACTGGCAATGAGCATGGAACCCTTGGCAATGAGCATGTAGATAAGCAGCACTTACTGTATGTAGCATAATTTTTAATAGGCATTATGGTGTTTGGCATAATACATAATGGACATCATGCCGTGTAACTTAACGTGCAGTAGACATTATGGTGTAAATCAGGCATGTCCAATGTTGGCCCTCCAGATGTTGTGAAACTACACATCCCAGCATGCTTTGCCACAGTTTTGCTATTAGAGAATGCAAAGCATGCTGGGATGTGATGTTTCACAACATCTGGAGGGCCAACGTTGGACATGCCTGGTGTAAATGTTTAATGCGCGCCTTTGGTGGACAATGTCCCTGTTTATGAAGCGTATTGTGAATTTTGTCTTAATCTGTGTGGCATTATGTGAATTCTGGCTCAATCCGTGTGGCATTATGTGAATTTTGTCTCAATCCATGTGGCATTATGTGAATTTTGGCTCAATCCGTGTGTTATTATGTGAATTTTGGCTCAATCCTTGTGGCATTATGTGAATTTTGGCTCAATCCGTGTGGCATTATGTGAATTTTGGCTCAATCCATGTGGCATTATGTGAATTTTGGCTCAATCCGTGTGGAATTATGTGAATTTTGGCTCAATCCGTGTGGCATTATGTGAATTTTGGCTCATTCCATTTGGCATCATGTGTAAGGGGCAAGTATAATGGGGTCTAGTATTTTGTTGCATAATGTGTAGAAGTTGTATATGGTGTTGTACACTACACTTAAGGACATGCCCCCTGTTGAGTGGCCACACCCCCTTCACATCCTTCACTTTTGTTGCCATTGTGGGCCTGCGTACTTTAAATGCCAGGGCCTATTTTTAATCCCATTGCCACCCTCTCTCTGCCGCTCTCTTAGCATGTACACTGGCACCACTAAAACTGGCCCTCCCCCACCTAAACCCTCTTTTATCATGGTGCCCCCCCTGTCATTTTATCCTGGATCCGCCCCTGCAGTATAGTATTATGCCTCGGTGCCTCCCAGCGTGTTTTAACACGCATAATGTAGCCAATGTAGTAATCAGTGGCACTCGCAGGGCTTTTTAGAGAAACAAACACTCAGACAGCGGGGTCTGGGGGGCAATGTTTCGGTTTTAATTAACACCGAAATGTTGCCCCCCAGACCCCGCTGTCTGAGTGTTTGTTTCTCTAAAAAGCCCTGCGAGTGCCACTGATTACACTGATAACTTCTGGCTATATATATATATATATATATATATATATATATATATATATATATATATATATAAATATAAGTAGTGGAAGGTGCGGCACTCAGTCGACTTGTAATCCATGCGAAATAAATACACAACTCACTGGTTGCTTAACAACGTTTCAAATGTATTACATTTGTCATCAGGATACAATACAAGTGCAGTAAGACATACCTTTATAGACACAGACAGGGGAACAGTGTGGAAGGGCGGAGCAGTAGCGGCCGCCCCTCTGATGGGGGAGTGACGTCACAGAGTTACAGCCCGCAGGCAACGTAAGGACGTTAGTAAGGATCACCATGGTAACATGAAAACATACTGCAAAAAATAATACAGAGTTTCAGTAGTCAACCAAAATATAAATGATACAATAAAGCATAATGAGTTGCATGAATAAGCATGTGTGAAATACAGTTCACAGTACATATTATGTAGAAAGCACAATTCTATAATATTAGCGGAATACAGACAGCGGCAGAAATTCATTCAAACCTTTGGGGGAGACAACATTAAGGCGGTGTATCCAGCGTGCTTCAAGTTGTAAAAGCTTTTTTGCACGGTCACCTCCTCGAATGGAAGGGGGGACACAGTCGATGATACGGTAGCGGAGGGAATTGAGCGCATGTCGACACTCGGCAAAGTGTCGTGCTACCGGCTGATCACTATTGCCGCTGAGTAAGGCTTGTTTGATGGAGCTGCGGTGCGCACCCATCCTCTCTTTAAATTTACGCTCCGTTTTGCCTATATAATAGAGGCTACACGGGCATACAATAAGGTATACAATGTAACTGGAGTCACATGAGAAGCGGTGTTTAATTTTATATTTGTGGCCAGTGTGGGGATGGTGAAATTCATCTCCTGTGAGAAGGAACTGGCATGTCACACACGGGCATCTGAAACACCCGTTTCTGCTGGTTTGAAAGAACATTTTCTTGCTTTTGGGAATAGAGATCTGTGTCTTAACCAAAAGGTCACGGAGATTTTTACCTCGGGAGTAACAAGGCATAATGGATTTATTGGTGAACGGAAGTAATTTATCACTTTGGATAATAGGCCAATGATGCCTAGTAGTTTTGTTAATTAGGGAGGAGGCTTGGGTAAATTTATTCACCCACGGTACTCTGGTGCTCTCTAAAGAATCACTGACAGAAACCTTTTTAATTTTAGGGGTCAATAATGTATTGCGATCCAATTGAAGCACTTTGTGCTTATGTTGTAAAAGGGTTTTAAGGTCATAACCTCTATCAAGAAACTTGGTGATCAGGGAATCTATTTGTTTAATGCTGTTATTCCTATCGCTGTTTATACGAAAGATACGCAGCATTTGCGAATATGGTAGTCCGTTAATAAGGCTTTTGGGGTGGCAGCTCTGTGCTTTAAGCAGTGTGTTGCGATCCGTGCTTTTAGTATACACAGTGGTGGAAATGAGATTATTGGTGATCTTAATCTCTACATCTAGAAAATGCAGTTGAGAGTTACTTAATTCAAACGTGAATTTAATCGGACCAGGTTTGCTATTGTATTCATTGATGGCATCAGTGAGGACACGCTGGTCCCCAACCCAAAACAACAACAGGTCATCAATATATCTTTTGAAAAATAAAATATAACTGGAGAAAGTAGGATCTGCAAAAAACATATCATATTCGATAGAAAACATAAAGATATTTGCATAAGCCGGTGCTGCCGAAGAGCCCATAGCACAGCCCTTGGTCTGTAGATAAAAGTCATTATTATATACAAAGAAGTTGTTGGTAAGAATAAGTTCAAGCAGGATTAGCAGGAATTCAATTTTGGGCAAAGAAAAGTCACTTTTAGTCTCTAGGAATCTGCGTACTGCTAATAAACCAAGATCGTTGGGGATGGATGTATATAAATTCACAACATCAATTGTGGCAATAGTACAGTTATCAGGTAGTGAGGAAATGTTCTCAAACTCACGTAATAACGATGAAGTGTCCAGCAGAAAGGTAGCTTCTTTTTGAATGAGGGGTTGCAGCTCTGCATCAAGGAATGTGGCAGCCGGTTGGAACAGGGAACCATTTGCAGACACGATTGGACGACCTGGGGGTGATTGAAGACTTTTGTGGATCTTGGGTGTAGTGTACAACGCTGGGACCACTGGGTGTTTAGGTAATAGAATGTCCGCAACAGTAGATGAGATGATGCCAGAATCCACTCCAATGTTAAGCACATCGTGTAATTTGCTGGAGCTGGAAGCGGTAGGATTGCATGTTAATTTTCTGTAAGTGGATTTGTCCGAAAGCTGTCTCATCACTTCAGAATGATAGTCCTGGAGGTCTTGCAGTACTACTGCACCCCCTTTGTCCGCCGGGCGGATCACAAGGTTGTTATTATTGGCCAGGGTAGAGATGGCTTGGCGTTCAAGTGGTGTGAGATTGGGGTGCACTTTAGGCATGTGGTTCATTGACAAATCCATGTCTCTTTCGATCAATCGAGAAAAAGTCTTGATGCTGGCATTATGAGTCTGTGGATCAAAGGTAGAGGGTGGGGCAAATTTCTTGATAGCTGGAGGAATAGGGTCAGGGGGCATCGGGTTTATCACAGCAGGTTTCAAATGGAAAAATTCTTTGAGTTTCAGTTTGCGTATAAGCTCAAATTTCTCAATGCGCCATTGCATCTCGTCAAACTGCACTGTGGGGACAAATGACAGCCCATGACTTAGTAGTTTGGTTTCACTGTCACTTAAATCATAGGATGACAGGTTGAAAATTAACGTCTCTGCTGTATTGGCTGTCTGCCTCTCCTGTTTCTGCTGTAATTGATGCCTCCTGCATTGACCTCCTCGTCGCGTAGGATATCGCCTGCGGCAATTCTGGCTTGCCGGGTACGTACACCTAAAGGGTGTTTACCTGAGGTTTGTTGGTCTGCATCACTATTGGAGCTGGCTTGTTCTTGCGATGAGTCAGTTTCAAAACGATTTTGTGGTCGGCTTTGCTGACGTCTGTTTCTTCTGAAGAACGGGATGCGTTTCCCTTGGTCACTTTGGTTGCCAGAGAGCCATCTGTATACGTTATGCCTCTCATAGTCGCCTTCTACTTTGATGAATTTTTCTTTTTTGTATGCTAGTAATTCTTTTTTGTATGCAGCCAGTTGGACATTAAGTTGTTCAATCCAATTGCTTTCTTTGTCGGCCACTAGTGTTGGGAGATTGATTTGTTCAAAGGCGGCAATTTTCAATTTAGTGTTGGCCAGTTCCTTGCTGGATTGCTCAATCACTAGTACAATCAAGTCCAATGAGCATTTATTAAGTATCCCCACCCAGCGTTTGCAGAAGTGGGGATCATAGCGTCCAATGGTGGGGCAGTTGCGAACCCTGAAGCCTCGAGGGATTTTTTTGCATTTGTAATAGTCACTTAATGACAAAGAGTGAAGATAGAAGTCAGTCTCTTTCTTTTTAAGGCGCAATAGGTCACGAAAGATCGTATCAGGTGTGCATGCCTGGATTTCATCGTTAAGACCTTTCTTTTGTACAATGGATTCAATTTCAGCTTCCGAATAGCTGTGTATGTCTCCCACTGGAAAGTTGAACGCCTCTGTGTCGATGTCTGCAGAGCCTTCTGCCATTATGGTCAGGAATGGATGGTTGATACTGTTGCTCTGTATGCGTGAAGGTGACCAACACCATGCACCAATGTGGGTTTAAAATCGGCGATGTTATCCCATGCAGGAAAACACTGTCCTGTGTAGTAATGATATCGGGTGCTCCAGCGGGAAGCGGTGGTTGCCACTTTCCAATGTAGAAGTCGTGGGCTAGGCACTCCTGGAAATGGGTGATAGCTTGCGGCCGGTGCCTTCACAGAATAGTTACAAGTAGTGGAAGGTGCGGCACTCAGTCGACTTGTAATCCATGCGAAATAAATACACAACTCACTGGTTGCTTAACAACGTTTCAAATGTATTACATTTGTCATCAGGATACAATACAAGTGCAGTAAGACATACCTTTATAGACACAGACAGGGGAACAGTGTGGAAGGGCGGAGCAGTAGCGGCCGCCCCTCTGATGGGGGAGTGACGTCACAGAGTTACAGCCCGCAGGCAACGTAAGGACGTTAGTAAGGATCACCATGGTAACATGAAAACATACTGCAAAAAATAATACAGAGTTTCAGTAGTCAACCAAAATATAAATGATACAATAAAGCATAATGAGTTGCATGAATAAGCATGTGTGAAATACAGTTCACAGTACATATTATGTAGAAAGCACAATTCTATAATATTAGCGGAATACAGACAGCGGCAGAAATTCATTCAAACCTTTGGGTGAGACAACATTAAGGCGGTGTATCCAGCGTGCTTCAAGTTGTAAAAGCTTTTTTGCACGGTCACCTCCTCGAATGGAAGGGGGGACACAGTCGATGATACGGTAGCGGAGGGAATTGAGCGCATGTCGACACTCGGCAAAGTGTCGTGCTACCGGCTGATCACTATTGCCGCTGAGTAAGGCTTGTTTGATGGAGCTGCGGTGCGCACCCATCCTCTCTTTAAATTTACGCTCCGTTTTGCCTATATAATAGAGGCTACACGGGCATACAATAAGGTATACAATGTAACTGGAGTCACATGAGAAGCGGTGTTTAATTTTATATTTGTGGCCAGTGTGGGGATGGTGAAATTCATCTCCTGTGAGAAGGAACTGGCATGTCACACACGGGCATCTGAAACACCCGTTTCTGCTGGTTTGAAAGAACATTTTCTTGCTTTTGGGAATAGAGATCTGTGTCTTAACCAAAAGGTCACGGAGATTTTTACCTCGGGAGTAACAAGGCATAATGGATTTATTGGTGAACGGAAGTAATTTATCACTTTGGATAATAGGCCAATGATGCCTAGTAGTTTTGTTAATTAGGGAGGAGGCTTGGGTAAATTTATTCACCCACGGTACTCTGGTGCTCTCTAAAGAATCACTGACAGAAACCTTTTTAATTTTAGGGGTCAATAATGTATTGCGATCCAATTGAAGCACTTTATGCAGCTCCATCAAACAAGCCTTACTCAGCGGCAATAGTGATCAGCCGGTAGCACGACACTTTGCTGAGTGTCGACATGCGCTCAATTCCCTCCGCTACCGTATCATCGACTGTGTCCCCCCTTCCATTCGAGGAGGTGACCGTGCAAAAAAGCTTTTACAACTTGAAGCACGCTGGATACACCGCCTTAATGTTGTCTCCCCCAAAGGTTTGAATGAATTTCTGCCGCTGTCTGTATTCCGCTAATATTATAGAATTGTGCTTTCTACATAATATGTACTGTGAACTGTATTTCACACATGCTTATTCATGCAACTCATTATGCTTTATTGTATCATTTATATTTTGGTTGACTACTGAAACTCTGTATTATTTTTTGCAGTATGTTTTCATGTTACCATGGTGATCCTTACTAACGTCCTTACGTTGCCTGCGGGCTGTAACTCTGTGACGTCACTCCCCCATCAGAGGGGCGGCCGCTACTGCTCCGCCCTTCCACACTGTTCCCCTGTCTGTGTCTATAAAGGTATGTCTTACTGCACTTGTATTGTATCCTGATGACAAATGTAATACATTTGAAACGTTGTTAAGCAACCAGTGAGTTGTGTATTTATTTCGCATGGATTACAAGTCGACTGAGTGCCGCACCTTCCACTACTTGTAACTATTCTGTGAAGGCACCGGCCGCAAGCTATCACCCATTTCCAGGAGTGCCTAGCCCACGACTTCTACATTGGAAAGTGGCAACCACCGCTTCCCGCTGGAGCACCCGATATCATTACTACACAGGACAGTGTTTTCCTGCATGGGATAACATCGCCGATTTTAAACCCACATTGGTGCATGGTGTTGGTCACCTTCACGCATACAGAGCAACAGTATCAACCATCCATTCCTGACCATAATGGCAGAAGGCTCTGCAGACATCGACACAGAGGCGTTCAACTTTCCAGTGGGAGACATACACAGCTATTCGGAAGCTGAAATTGAATCCATTGTACAAAAGAAAGGTCTTAACGATGAAATCCAGGCATGCACACCTGATACGATCTTTCGTGACCTATTGCGCCTTAAAAAGAAAGAGACTGACTTCTATCTTCACTCTTTGTCATTAAGTGACTATTACAAATGCAAAAAAATCCCTCGAGGCTTCAGGGTTCGCAACTGCCCCACCATTGGACGCTATGATCCCCACTTCTGCAAACGCTGGGTGGGGATACTTAATAAATGCTCATTGGACTTGATTGTACTAGTGATTGAGCAATCCAGCAAGGAACTGGCCAACACTAAATTGAAAATTGCCGCCTTTGAACAAATCAATCTCCCAACACTAGTGGCCGACAAAGAAAGCAATTGGATTGAACAACTTAATGTCCAACTGGCTGCATACAAAAAAGAATTACTAGCATACAAAAAAGAAAAATTCATCAAAGTAGAAGGCGACTATGAGAGGCATAACGTATACAGATGGCTCTCTGGCAACCAAAGTGACCAAGGGAAACGCATCCCGTTCTTCAGAAGAAACAGACGTCAGCAAAGCCGACCACAAAATCGTTTTGAAACTGACTCATCGCAAGAACAAGCCAGCTCCAATAGTGATGCAGACCAACAAACCTCAGGTAAACACCCTTTAGGTGTACGTACCCGGCAAGCCAGAATTGCCGCAGGCGATATCCTACGCGACGAGGAGGTCAATGCAGGAGGCATCAATTACAGCAGAAACAGGAGAGGCAGACAGCCAATACAGCAGAGACGTTAATTTTCAACCTGTCATCCTATGATTTAAGTGACAGTGAAACCAAACTACTAAGTCATGGGCTGTCATTTGTCCCCACAGTGCAGTTTGACGAGATGCAATGGCGCATTGAGAAATTTGAGCTTATACGCAAACTGAAACTCAAAGAATTTTTCCATTTGAAACCTGCTGTGATAAACCCGATGCCCCCTGACCCTATTCCTCCAGCTATCAAGAAATTTGCCCCACCCTCTACCTTTGATCCACAGACTCATAATGCCAGCATCAAGACTTTTTCTCGATTGATCGAAAGAGACATGGATTTGTCAATGAACCACATGCCTAAAGTGCACCCCAATCTCACACCACTTGAACGCCAAGCCATCTCTACCCTGGCCAATAATAACAACCTTGTGATCCGCCCGGCGGACAAAGGGGGTGCAGTAGTACTGCAAGACCTCCAGGACTATCATTCTGAAGTGATGAGACAGCTTTCGGACAAATCCACTTACAGAAAATTAACATGCAATCCTACCGCTTCCAGCTCCAGCAAATTACACGATGTGCTTAACATTGGAGTGGATTCTGGCATCATCTCATCTACTGTTGCGGACATTCTATTACCTAAACACCCAGTGGTCCCAGCGTTGTACACTACACCCAAGATCCACAAAAGTCTTCAATCACCCCCAGGTCGTCCAATCGTGTCTGCAAATGGTTCCCTGTTCCAACCGGCTGCCACATTCCTTGATGCAGAGCTGCAACCCCTCATTCAAAAAGAAGCTACCTTTCTGCTGGACACTTCATCGTTATTACGTGAGTTTGAGAACATTTCCTCACTACCTGATAACTGTACTATTGCCACAATTGATGTTGTGAATTTATATACATCCATCCCCAACGATCTTGGTTTATTAGCAGTACGCAGATTCCTAGAGACTAAAAGTGACTTTTCTTTGCCCAAAATTGAATTCCTGCTACTCCTGCTTGAACTTATTCTTACCAACAACTTCTTTGTATATAATAATGACTTTTATCTACAGACCAAGGGCTGTGCTATGGGCTCTTCGGCAGCACCGGCTTATGCAAATATCTTTATGTTTTCTATCGAATATGATATGTTTTTTGCAGATCCTACTTTCTCCAGTTATATTTTATTTTTCAAAAGATATATTGATGACCTGTTGTTGTTTTGGGTTGGGGACCAGCGTGTCCTCACTGATGCCATCAATGAATACAATAGCAAACCTGGTCCGATTAAATTCACGTTTGAATTAAGTAACTCTCAACTGCATTTTCTAGATGTAGAGATTAAGATCACCAATAATCTCATTTCCACCACTGTGTATACTAAAAGCACGGATCGCAACACACTGCTTAAAGCACAGAGCTGCCACCCCAAAAGCCTTATTAACGGACTACCATATTCGCAAATGCTGCGTATCTTTCGTATAAACAGCGATAGGAATAACAGCATTAAACAAATAGATTCCCTGATCACCAAGTTTCTTGATAGAGGTTATGACCTTAAAACCCTTTTACAACATAAGCACAAAGTGCTTCAATTGGATCGCAATACATTATTGACCCCTAAAATTAAAAAGGTTTCTGTCAGTGATTCTTTAGAGAGCACCAGAGTACCGTGGGTGAATAAATTTACCCAAGCCTCCTCCCTAATTAACAAAACTACTAGGCATCATTGGCCTATTATCCAAAGTGATAAATTACTTCCGTTCACCAATAAATCCATTATGCCTTGTTACTCCCGAGGTAAAAATCTCCGTGACCTTTTGGTTAAGACACAGATCTCTATTCCCAAAAGCAAGAAAATGTTCTTTCAAACCAGCAGAAACGGGTGTTTCAGATGCCCGTGTGTGACATGCCAGTTCCTTCTCACAGGAGATGAATTTCACCATCCCCACACTGGCCACAAATATAAAATTAAACACCGCTTCTCATGTGACTCCAGTTACATTGTATACCTTATTGTATGCCCGTGTAGCCTCTATTATATAGGCAAAACGGAGCGTAAATTTAAAGAGAGGATGGGTGCGCACCGCAGCTCCATCAAACAAGCCTTACTCAGCGGCAATAGTGATCAGCCGGTAGCACGACACTTTGCCGAGTGTCGACATGCGCTCAATTCCCTCCGCTACCGTATCATCGACTGTGTCCCCCCTTCCATTCGAGGAGGTGACCGTGCAAAAAAGCTTTTACAACTTGAAGCACGCTGGATACACCGCCTTAATGTTGTCTCCCCCAAAGGTTTGAATGAATTTCTGCCGCTGTCTGTATTCCGCTAATATTATAGAATTGTGCTTTCTACATAATATGTACTGTGAACTGTATTTCACACATGCTTATTCATGCAACTCATTATGCTTTATTGTATCATTTATATTTTGGTTGACTACTGAAACTCTGTATTATTTTTTGCAGTATGTTTTCATGTTACCATGGTGATCCTTACTAACGTCCTTACGTTGCCTGCGGGCTGTAACTCTGTGACGTCACTCCCCCATCAGAGGGGCGGCCGCTACTGCTCCGCCCTTCCACACTGTTCCCCTGTCTGTGTCTATAAAGGTATGTCTTACTGCACTTGTATTGTATCCTGATGACAAATGTAATACATTTGAAACGTTGTTAAGCAACCAGTGAGTTGTGTATTTATTTCGCATGGATTACAAGTCGACTGAGTGCCGCACCTTCCACTACTTGTAACTATTCTGTGAAGGCACCGGCCGCAAGCTATCACCCATTTCCAGGAGTGCCTAGCCCACGACTTCTATATATATATATATATATATATATATATATATATACATATATACACATACCCGGTATACATCAGAGGAATCTACTCCACAGTGAGATCTTTGATTGACAAGCAGGGACCATTTGGGGGAGGTAATGAGGAGTGGCTGTAAAAATTTCAGGTGTGTCATATCTGTTTTCAGTATCTACTTTCAGCTGCAGTCATGTACATAGTGAAACATGGCACTAGCATCACTACAGATGCAGCCAGACTGTGTGACCAGAGACTAACTTGAGGAGTCTTTATTCCTCATTATTGCATTGATGCTGCATATTTGTAAGCAGTTTCTGAGGACTTTTGGGAGTATTCAATGGTTTTATTCTCCATGTACAGCGAATCCTGTTTAGGATTTGCTGCACATTCGCAGGGTTCAGGAGGGCTGCAGCATTCCCCGACAGCCCTCCCTGTCACCCTATTCAATGCAGCAGGGGCTCGCTGCCCCTGCTGGCGAATTTGAACCCCTGTGGCGAATGCCGAAGGGAGCCGGGGGACGGAGGCAGGCAGGGAGATGTAAGCCTCCCTGTCTGCCCCAGAATTTGTGGGGGAGGGCTCCCGGGGCACAGGCAGCAGAGGCTGCCCCCCCCCCGGGAATGCTGGTATGGGGCAGGGTGGGGGAGCCGCTCCTCTGGTCCCGCATGTAACAAGCCGGGACCAGAGTGAAGTGAATGTATGAATATCTAATGAGCGGCTCCCAGCCCCCTGCTGGTGAAAGTGTAAAAAAAAAAAAAAAAATAATATATATTAATGTGCTTCAAGCACATGAATAAAAATAGCATGCCCCTTCACAGAAAAAAAATCAGATTTTTTTTTACACAAAAAAAACTTTATTTTAAAAGATCACTTTCCAGTTCACCTTAAAAAGATGTTGAATGCAAAATGGTGAATCATGGCAAAAATCAGGGAGAAAGCAATTCGCCATAGTAGCATTGAATACACTCTCGGCGAATCCCAGTGAAAACCCCATTGAAATACACCAGCGAATTGCACCGAGCATGAAACTGAGAACTGGCCGGCATTCACTGTTCACTTTCGGTGAACAGTGAACATTGAACAGGGTGAAAACAGCCCGATTCGCCGAAAAAAATGGTGAATCGGGAGCATTGAATACTTTGAGATGGTTTTGCATATTCGTAGCCAGGAAAATCACAGCTGTATATTTTCATGTGCATACAAATATGAATTAGGCCTTCTGTTCCTTCAATAGCAACTTTCTTTCTTTTTTCTTTTTATTATAAGATGCCTGTGTGAAATTTTCAATGATCCAAAAGTTCAGATTCTTTTCAAATTCTGAAGATGTCTGTTTAAAACCTTTACTATTTATCTAAACTTCTCTATGGCTTACCACATACATAGTCAAATGGCAGATGGAAAAATTCAATATGGATCTGGAAAACTTCAAGAGGATTTTTGCTTCTGTTAGTCAAGATGCTTAGGTACAATTATCTCCTTGGGCAGAAAAATATTTATTGCCATCAGACTCCTGTTCTTTAGCAATTTTTTTTCTTTATTCATGCTCGTCTGATGTTTCAGCTGTTGAATTATTCTTGACCAAAATCAGTTATGACTCCAGAGGTGGGGCTGCAGCCAAGTAAAAAATTCAAATAGAGGTGCCGCCCCTTCCCACATCCACTGCCAATTTGGCAATGTTTGGGGAGGCAGTGTGTGTCACTTCCTTATTTGAGTTTTGCACTGTTCTGCAGCCCCAACTCTTGAGCTACCACTGACCAAAACCAAGTTATCAAACTAGTTCCTTTAAGTTTAAAAACAAAACCAGCCCCCTGGCTTATATGCAGGCTAAACACTACGCAAATTAGGTGATTCGTCATTTCTCGGAGGCTGACTGGACAAATACCCTGGATACAATGTTTAATTCAGGGCTTGCGGAAAGAAAGGCTATATCAATACATTATAATTTTCTCAGACGAATCCTAGATCATGACACTATTAACACAGGGATGAAGGCCTGGACTCTGGTAATGCCTTCATTGACATGTGATCGACTGTCCAAGGCTTTATTACAATCTAGGAGGCTACTACCCGCAATTCAATACCAAGAAATGTTCTTGAACATTTTCCACAAAGCATACTTCTCCCCTCGCAGGCAGTTTCTCGCGGGAAAGACCCCTTCGGCGGTCTGTCCGAGGTGTCACACTAGTGAGGCAAACCTATATCATTACTTCTGGAGCTGCCCTATGCTTAAATCATTCTGGTTCCGGGTCAGAAAATTTACCCTAGATCACTTAGTGAATTATGTGCCATTCACTGATCAATGGGCCATATTCGGCTTATTGCCCAAAGACCAGAGAGTAAGTAGGGGAAGCCGACGACTCCTGGTGATAGTTAGTGCAGTGGCGCGCAAAGCCATTTTGCAGACATGGATCGAGGCTACTCCCCCTACCTTACAGCTATTTAGGACCAAGTTATTCCATGTTTTTAACATGGACTGGATTAAATGTCTATTGAACAAGATACTCGGACTAAGAAATTCTTCGAAACATGGGAATGTTACATAACATTGTTACCGCTGGAAATGAGAAGTAAGCTTCATAACTCACTTAGATATACCCAGTGGTACATGAGGAGAACTCTACTGGGGGATCCCCCAATTGAACTGAACAGCTGATGGGAATAAGACCTTTCTAGTCAATTGGAGGTGAGGCGACCCTGAAACTTAATAGACTTTATAGATTTAATGAACATATTAATACTTTGTTAATTTTAAGAGACATACATGACACACTTTGTACTTCTGTCACCATATTCATTTGTATTTGTTAAATAATGTTATTGTTAACATAATGAAAATGACACGGGACTTTAATTCTTGCAATTTTATTGTCAAATGTCAACTTACAAGATATATATTGCTGATTGTATCTTTATGGTGTTTCAATAAAACATTTAATATATATAAAAAAACCAAAAAAAAAAACAGCTTTGTCATCAATCCCTGCACACATGTTCATGTGACTGCTTATGTTTCATGCCTGTCAAATTTAAATAATGTGCCCTACTTAAACCTGCTTAGTTCTCAATATACTGCAGGATTATTAGTTCTCTTTTATTCCAGTATCCTGATTACTTGTAATTTTGATTTCTTTTTTGTGTATCTGACCAGGACCGTTTCTAGAGGTGGACAAGCCATGCAGCTGCGTGGGGCACGACGTCTACCACCACATGACTGCATGGCTTATCCACCACTGCTATAGCCGCCGGGGTGTCCATTTCCACATGAGCCGCTGTAGAAGCTGGAGAGCCGGGTCAGTATGAGGGGGGAGGCACTCACCTCCGCTGGCTATTCTCTACTGCCAAGAGCTCCCATTGCTGGCTCCCGGTGGAGGGGAGCTCCTGGCAGCTGCAATCTTTGGCTAGCTTAAAAAATATATAATTTAAGCGGCGGGCACGCAGTGTGCCAGTAACTCCCTAAGGGATGGAATCCTTCCTAGGCAACAAGCATGTAATAACCCCATGGAAAAAAGAAGGAAATTCCCTGTGGCAACAAGCATGTAATCACCCCATGGCCATTACGGTTGGGGCATATTGTGTAATGGGCATTATGCTATGGGGCATAATATGTAATGGGCATCATGGTGTGCGGTGTAATGTGTAATGGGCATCAAAGTAGGGGGGTTAATGTGTAATGGGCATCAAGGTGTGATTAGAGGATGTGGCTAGGAACCTGGGCAGCGGCAGAGGACAGGTACCAGCTGGTAGATAATGCAGGAGCCAGGAATCATGGTAAGCAGAAGTGACCGGTAACAGGCTTTTGGATACGATGTTGCTGAAAAGTAATGTCTGGTCTTGAATGCAGAATATTTATCCTTCCTGCCTTGCAAGGATTGGATTGAAGGAAAGAGGGTGATTAGCAATCCAAGGTATGGATTAAGATGATCTCAGGCTGGACTTGACAATTGGATGACAAGTAGCAGGGTTCCAAAGGGCTACAGGAGATCTCTGCTGCAGGCTGGATGCACTCAGGTGTTTAATCAGTCAGCAATACTCAGAACTACACTGACTGAGTGGCAGCATGGATGCAGTTTGAATTTAGCAGAGAGCTGAAGATCTCAAGTCAGGCAAACTGTAATAAACAGATCTGTGACACCGTAATGTTTGCTAGTACCTGTAGTCTATCAACCTCACACCTGCTGCCTTAAGGTTCAGTAGAAATCCCCAGGCTTCAGCCTAGTTCTAGGATAGACAGGAGATGGGGGATACCTTTATTAGGAGTTCACCATCCCTTATGAATCCCCAACCTAGGCTTACTAATTTGGGAATAATGCTTTGGCTGAGTTGATCTTGCCAAATATATTTACTGGCTATGGCATTACCCCCTTGATAGTGAAGCATGGTGTCAGTTTAAAAGAATGAGGGGCAGCTACTCAATTTTCCCTGTAATTGTAGAACCAGGGCAGGTTCCAAGAGCCTGGTGCTGGTCACTTAATATGTAAGACATACAGGTACACATTTTTGTCCATCTATTTGAACCAGGGCTGGTAAAATGACAGTTGATTGATATGATGTATGGGCATTTCCAATCTTTGAAATATAAAACTCTGCAGATCACTGAAACAAGTCTGTAATGTATCAGCAAGGTCAGATGGATTGGGAAAACAATAAATCTGGGAAAAAAATCTATAAAACCTATGAAACAATAAATTGTTATGGCTGATGTATGGGGGCATTTATGCTAATGTGAGTAGTGATAAGTGATAGGCTGGTGCACACACTTTTGTTTTTCTGTAACTATCACTATTAATATCAGAACTGACCTACAGTTTGTTGAGACCAAGTGATTCCTCGGAAATCCCTTCACTCTAATTATATGCCCATGACATTCTCTGACAGCTTCTGGCCATGCTGAGAAGAGCAGATAGGGGGACTTTCAACTGCCCTCACCATGGGACACTGATGGAATGTGGGAAGTCCCAAAAAAACAGGATTGGTAAGTGTGGAATTCTCCTAGGATAGGTAAGTATGAACTCCGGAGATTTCTTCTTTTACAGGTGAAATACAGCAACACACGATTAAATAAACTGGATTTATTATAACATGCAAATTACAACTTGGTTCTGTTTCCTCAGCATATCAGAATATAAATGAGCAATTTCACAAAGACACAGCCAATTTATTTCACCGGAACATGAATTCACTCCTCTGGTCTCCGCTTTAGTTCCGGTCCTCTTAGTACATTAAATACATTAACTTACCGTAAATACTATAATAAATGGAAAATTAAAACCATACATATACTGCTATTAATTAATCTAGAACTGAATTCATGAATCCAAACTTACTACAGTTTCACTTAGTTTATAATTACTACTTTAAATAATTACTATTATATTATTGCGCAATAATTCTCTACTTAACCTAGACAACTAAATATCGCTTTTATTGTGTAAAGAGTCCCTCCCTGTAGCCACTGTCCAATAAGTCCTCCATAAGACCCCGCAGATGACTGGCGTGAAGCTAAGCCGCTGTGTCCGTGAATACGTTGTTTCACTTGATACACTGTGTACCCAATCTTCCAAGTCTATCACAGAGCAACTCTGTATCTGTTTAAATCACTCTCCCACGTTGCTTTCTGTCTTTATAAATACACTGCCGCATATAATTCGGGAAGGAGTAATTTATTTCTCTCCCACGATCCCTGGTATGCTGCTGTGCTGTATTAGGAACTGTCAGTATATGTTACTGTCATCCACGGTGTACTGACTGGAGCTATAAATCTCTAGGGGAAGAAATTACTGCAGCACAAATAACTGTGTCCTAAACTGTAACTTCTCTCCTCAAGCCACTGGGCGCACTGACACCAGCTAATCTGTCCCTGATAGCAACATGCAGGATAGCGTTAATGGGGATAGGCTTAATAGCCAGTAACTGTCCCTCCGCAGCTTTCCAGTACTACAATCTTTCCTATGGGCGTCCCCTGGCCACACCAGCTGGGTTTAGCCCTTCTCTACTGCAGAGACCGGTCAGTTCTTACTGTGGGCGTCCCCTGGCCACCTAAGCTGGGTTTAGCCCTCCTTTGCTGGCTGTAGTAGGGGTAGGCGTTCCGGGGGCGTAATTACTAAAATAAGGCGGTGCTAGGCTAGCTGGGGCAGGGCTGAACACTCACCACTCCCCGGGCTTTGTATTGCAGGCTTTGTAGGCGCTGCCTCCCGTTCCGCCCTATGGCCTCCGATCTCCGCCTCTGCTGCCGCCTTCTCAATGACGCGTCCTTACAGATGACGTCGCGGCCGCCTCCCAGCACTCAACACCGGACTCTGACAGAAGACGCTGCCGAGACTATCCACGCCGACTCGGGCCTTCAGGATCCTCCGGTAAGTGCGTTTTATCTTTCCAGCATCGCTTTCAGCTGCGCAGCTCTGCCTTAGTCCAAATCTCTTGGGGAACTGTGCCACAGCCGTTAACGGCTCTCCTTTAAAAAACCCTCTCCTCGCGCTTCTCACTGTCTCCATTCTCATGCGCTGACAAACTTTATTGACCATAACTTGTTATTTGCCCAGCTGCATCCATTAGAAGGGCGTTGAGGGCAACTGCTGTATTTAGCCATGAGTCACTGTGATTATATAGTCCAGTACTTATAAATGGAAGTCCATTAATGTCCAGAATAACAATATTAGCAACCTGAGAAGATAGCCGGAGCTGAGCCCCCGACAACAATGAGGGCAATCCCAGCCATGCCGCTGGCTCCCTCCAGTAGGAACAGACATGCCCCTACCACCACCAAGTGGCCTGGAGGGGCCCCCCACCTAACAGCTAGGCTGACAGGAAGATATGTGAGGCTCAGGATTCGCAAGAGGGGCCGCCGTGCTGGGGCCCTAGTTAAGTGGAGATGCAGAGGTCACAGATCTGCACTCCCAGCTATCCTACTTTCAAACACCGGATCCCTTGTAAACAAGATGGATGAGCTGTCCCTGCTCATAAATGATGCAAGATCAGGCACTGCTGGCTCATCTATCCTATGCTTCACTGAGACATTGCTAGATGAACTCATTGCCGACTCCTCGGTGATGCTGCTGGGCTACAGTCTCCTCAGGGCTGACTGCGACAAGGAGCTCACCGGAAAAACCAAGGGAGGAGGTATCTGCTTCTTCATAAATGAAGGGTGGTGCACCAACGTAAATCAAGCAGCCCTCAACTGGAGACACTCATCATTAAATGCAACTCATTCTACTCCCCCCTGGAATTTGCCTCAATAGTCCTGGTGGGGGTGTATATACCTCCCCAAGGAAATGCGAAAGAAGCCCAACTCCAACTGGCCACCAGGATAACAGACACAGAACTAAAATATCCGGAAGCACTGCTTATAGTGATGGGCGACTTCAACAGTGCCAACCTGTCCCAAGAGTTACTGAAGTACAGACAGCAAGTCAGATGCCACACCAGGGAAGGATGTACCTTAGACCACTGCTACACCACTATCAAGTCTACTTACCGGGCTATCCCCCGGGCAGCTCTGGGCCTCTCTGACCATTGCATAGTCCACCTTCTACCAACTTACACCCAGAAGCTAAAGTCAGCTAAACCAGTGATCAGTCAGATCAGTCAAAAGCTGGACAAACGAGGCAAAAATGAAGCTTCAGGCCTGTCTCGAATGCACAGACTGGGGAGTCTTTGAATCCTCCACTACAAACCTAGACGATCTGACCGACACAGTGACAGCCTACATCAGCTTCTGCGAGGACCTGTGCGTGCCAATCAAAACAGCATGCACCTTCAACAACAACAAGCCATGGTTCAGCGGTCAACTCAGAAAGCTCCGTCGGGCAAAGGAAGAAGCCTATCGCAGTGGTGATATTGTCCTGTACAAACAGGCCAGAAAATCCCTAACACGGGAAATCAAGCTGGCAAAAAAAAGATTCTCAGACAAGCTGGCGAACAACCTGTCAACCAACGACCCCGCGTCAGCTTGGAGAGGCATGCAAGCTATAACCAACTACAAGATCTCTCGAACCCTCTCCACCATGCACCAGAAACTAGTGAACGAGCTGAATGATTTCTACTGCAGGTTTGAGAAGGAAGCTCAGTCCCCTTGAGAAGGGGCATCAGTCCTACCCCTGACCGGGCAAAACGGCTTGCCCACCCTCCTTCCAAAACTGCCACCCCCAGACTCTACGGAGGTAGAAGGAATGTTCAAGAGAGTCAACCCTAGGAAAGCTGGAGGCCCAGACAGAGTGTCTCCATCTGCCCTCAAGACCTGTGCAACACAGCTCGCCCCTATCTTTACCAGGATTTTCAACATAGAAATGTGCAAGGTCCCCACCTGCTTCAAAGGCTCAATTATCGCCTGGTTCCCAAGAGCTCAACTGCAAAAGACCTCAATGACTACAGGCCGATTGCACTAACATCGGTGGTCATGAAAGTGCTTGAACGTATGGTGCTGAACCACCTGAGAGTTGTGACAAATGCTCACCTCGACCCCCTGCAGTTTGCCTACCGAGCAAACAGCAGTGTCGAGGATGCAGTCAACCTAGGACTGCACCACATTCTACAGCACCTGGACAGTCCAGGCACCTATGCAAGGATACTATTTGTTGATTTCAGCTTGGCATTCAACACTATCACCCCTCACATCCTGGAGCCAAAACTCCATTCACTAGGAGTCCCAGAACCTACATGCTCCTGGATCACTGACTTCCTGACTAAAAGGAAATAGGCGGTGAAACCAGGTGCATTCATGTCAAACACATGCACAATTAGCACCGGTGCCCCTCAAGGATGTGTCCTCTCCCCCCTGCTCTTCTCCCTCTACACAAACGACTGCACCTCAGCAGAACAGTCAGTAAAAATTATAAAATTTGCAGACGACACAACGGTTATCGGCCTAATCATTGATGGAAACGAGTCGGCATACAGACGGGAGGTGGATCGGCTAACTAAATGGTGTAGCGGAAACAACCTTGACCTCAACTCCTTCAAAACGGTGGAGATGGTGGTGGACTTCAGAAGGAAACCAAATGCCATGCACCCACTCATAATATCTGACAGAGTAGTGTCGAGGGTCGACTCCTTCAAATTCCTAGGAATAAAGATTTCCTGCAATCTCAAATGGGGTCCCAACATCATTACAACTGTTAAGAAGGCTCAGCAGCGGTTGTTCTTCCTGAGGCAACTCAAGAAATTCAACATCCCGCAGGAGCTGCTGCTCATCTTCTACACTGCCACAGTAGAGTCTGTCCTTTGCTCCTCGATCACAATCTGGTTCGGAGGAGCAAACGAGAATGACAGACGAAGGTTGCAAAGAGTGGGGAGGATGGCAGAAAAGATCATTGGGGCGGAGCTCCCCACTGTCCAAGAACTATACCTAGCCAGTGTCAATAAGCGTGCAGGAAAGATCTTGGCGGACAAGCTACACCCTGGCCACAACCTGTTTGAACCCCTTCCGTCAGGCAGACGTTTTAGGTCCATCCCAGCAAAGACGACAAGAACTACAAAAGGCTTCTTCCCAATAGCTGTCCACCAACTAAACAGTATTGAACGTACCAAATACTAAATACTAACTTGAACTGTTCTAGATATATATGAAATGTATGTGATGTATGTTTATGCCTCTCTTCCCACCCCCCTTGTGTTCCCTGCTTGATGCTGCATTGTTACCACAAAAAATTCCAAGCATACACAAGTATACCTGGCCTATAAAAATGATTCTGATTACCCTACAGTATTAATAGTGCAATATGCTTTCCCCTCTGTGAGGGCGATGGACCAACTATATGTACCTATAGACAACAATCATAATCACATAAGTACAGTACTCATGCTAGGGGATGTCACACTCTTCCCTCTGATTGATTGCATGTCCTCATGCACATTAAAACAATTTCTAAACTACATACATCACTGGCCAAACATGCTTGATATGAGTTATGACTGCTATCTAATCCCTGTACCTAGAAGGTAGAACCCCTTTGGTACTTCGTTCTGACCTTCTAGGTTCAGGTACAACCTCTACTGAGGGTATCGCTTCACGGATCTCTACAGGCAGATAGACAGCATCATCATTACAATTTCGTTCGACATTAGCAGTGTCATCAACTACATTGACCATAACTTCAGATAGAGAACCAGTGGAACTGTCAACGCCCCCTTTCATAGGCCAAAACAACATCATCATATGTTCAAAAGACTCCCATGGTTTGTTAATAGGATTGGACACTGTTTCTGGTACAGAGCTACCAGCCCCTTGCTCTACTCCAGACATCTCCAGGTGTGCCGTATGTGAAGAACACTTCTTTATTTGATTTCGATGTACCAGCCATGAACCGCCTCCGTTCACTTTCGTAATCTTATAAGTGTCCAGCTCCGGATACGGAACGTCTGTAATCCTGTATAATTCCGGTTCCCAGAAAGGCTCAAGTTTCGAATGTCTACAGTTCATCCTTCTTCAGATCAAATCCCCAATCTCCAAATCATCAGCTTTAGCCCGCTCGTTTTAATTTTCACTCTGACGTTGACAAGCGTGGTCCATATTTTTCCTTAAAAATTTTTTTCGATGTTCCCTCACCCATGAACTCTGGAAGACTTCTTCCGCAAGAATGTCCGTTGGTATATCCATTTGTAAATCCGCGTGTATTTTTCCTTCTCTTCCAAATAATAAATAGAAAGGTGTGTAGCCAGTAGAGCTGTGCTCCGAATTATTATACAGAAACGTAATTTCCGGCAGCAAAGTGGGCCATTCCTTTCTTTCAGAAGATGGTATTGCTCGGAGCATTTTAATGATTGTTTGGTTTGCCTGTTCACAAAGGCCGTTACATTGGGGGTGATAAGCAGTGGTACGCAGTTTTTTACAGCCATACAAAACACAGAGTTCATGGAATAACCTGGACTCAAAGGCATATATTCAATGCCGTGGGCGAGCGGTGACTGCGAGCAGGACTTTTTGCTCGCAGTCACCGCTCACCCTGTCAGTATTCAACTGACCCCCCCTCATTCGCAAATTCCCCCTCGCTCCGTTTTTTGAGCGAGGGGGAATTTGCGAATGTGCCTCCAAAAGCTGCGAGAGCCGAGGCTAATTACAGCAAATTTGCTGCACTAGCCGCGGCTCTCGCAGTTTAGGGGAATTCTCGCCGTTCTGTGACGGTGAGGATTCCTCCGGAACGTTGCATAGTGCGAGCGGCCGGCGCGGGGGTTAAACTGCGAGGATCACTGGTTTTCTGTGATCCTCGCAGTTTAACCCCCTCGCCGGCCGCTCGCACCGGCATTGAATACTCACCAATAGCTGATCCCTGATCGGTGAGAATCTGGTCTGGTTCCGCAGTCACTTGAGCACTAATGTCTTTGACGGGAAGGGCGACCACGAATTTGGAGAAATGGTCCACTATGGTGATTGCGTATTGGTATCCGGATCTACTAGGTTCCAACTTAACATGGTCGATGGCCACCAGTTCCAGCGGTCTAGAGGTAACTATCGAATGTAACGGGGCCCTTTGCTGTTGTGTTGGTTGATTCTTCAGAGCACAATTCTGATATCCCGCGCATCAATTCTCTATGTCGGACTTCATCCCTATCCAATAAAAATGATGTCTTATTAAGCTCTCCGTCCTTTGTACTCCAAAATGGACAGAGTTGTTGTGATATGCCTGAAGAAGTCTATTTTTTTCATCCCGAGGCACCACAATTTGAGTGACTGTACGATGAGTCTGAGGATGTATTCCGCATCGAACCAAAAGTCCCTTTCGAATCTTCAATTTCCTTAGTTGGCGTAACAATTTTATCAACTCGGGATCGGACTGTTGTCTTTCTTCCTTGTTTAACACTTTATTGGTGATCAATAGAATTTTCAAAGTTGATAACAACACATTCTCCGTCTGTACCTTCTTCCACTCTTCCTCAGATTCAGAAGAAGTAGTACATTGCTGGGCTTGACTAACATTAACCCGCACCTGGTGTTCATCACGTGTTTTCGCAAGAGCTGCCTGGAAAGCTGGCATCTCCACTTCCTCCCATTCATCGAGGTCCTTGTCAGGCGTACTTGAAGCTGGAACTCGGGATAAGGCATCGGCATTTAAGTTACTCTTGCCACTTCAATATTTGATCTTGAAATCAAAACTGGCTAGTCTAGAGGCCCATCTTTGTTCTACTGCTCCTAATTGGGCATTGGGCGGGTGCGCTAAAGGATTGTTATCCGTGAAAGCAGTGAATTAATGACCCAGTAGGTAATGCTTGAACCTTTCGGTTATCGCCCATACTAACGAGAGAAACTCCAATTTAAAAGCGCTGTAATTAGCGTCATTACGTTCACTCCTTCTGAGGCTTCTATTTGCAAAAGCGAACACTTTCTGGATCCCATGTTGTTTTTGGGCAAGCACAGCTCCCAATCCCTGATGACTTGCATCAGTGTACAGCAAGAAAGGATAATTGTAATCTGGATATGTCAATATCGGGGCTTCTATCAGCAGTTCTTTTAGAAATTCGAAAGACTTCTGTTGACGTTCAGTCCACGTAACTGGGGTATTTTTCCTCATGTTTAAACGAGTAATACCCCTCAAAGTCTCATGTAAAGGAGCAATGATCTGAGCAAAGCATTTGATGAAGCGGCAGTAATAGCCTACAAATCCTAGAAATCAACGTACCTCCGTTAAATTCTTTGGTATCGGTCACTCCTGAACAACAGATGTCTTTTCCCGAATCAGGTAAAACCTCCTCAGCTCCAACAATATGGCCCAAATATTTCACCTGCGTCTTTAAGAGATGACATTTTCAGGGTTTCACTTTGAGGCTTTAACCTGCTAGTCTTTCGAATTCAAATGCTCCAGATGTTCGTGGTACATATGAGAATATATTATAATGTCATCGAGGTATAGTAACACTATATGAAAGTTCTTGTCCCCGAGACAGTGTTCCATTACTCTTTGGAATGTTGGCAGTCTTTTCCTGGTCCGCTGGATCGACCTGTATCTGCCAGTATCCACTTGTCAAATCTAACGTGGAGAAATAGGTGGCTTGTTTCAGTGCCGTGAGTGATTCCTCAATTCTCGGTAGAGGATACGCATCCCAGTGCGTGAGCTGATTTAATTTTCTGTAATCCACGCAGAACCTGAGAGTTATGTCCTTCTTTTTAACCAGAACAATAGGAGATGCCCATGGACTGTTACTTTTTCTAATGACTCCGGAACTTTCCATCTCCTCTAGCATTCCTCTAACCGGCTGATATAGACTGGGAGCCAGCGGTCTATATCTCTGTTTGACTGGAGTGCCTCTCCGGTGAAAATCTTGTGTTGAATTTGTGCCACTTTCCCTATGTCCAGAGGGCTATGGCTGAAATTCTTTTCATTCTGTCGTACCACTCGGAGCACTCCCTGCTTCAATTCCTCTGGCGTCGAATCTTCCCCGATCTTAATCTCCCGCCACCATTCTGTTCTCTTCTGTTGGCTCATAAGTTGCTACCACACAGCTTTGACTCGCCTCCATACAATGGTCTATTACATGCGTACCCGGTGTCCACACCAACACAGCTATAGCTTGATTCCGGTACAAAGTGATGGGGTAGTTATGTGTGATTATTACCCGAACAGGCACGCGCCCATCTCTTACAGTCACTAATGTCCTTGCGATAAGAACATCCTGTCTCAACGTGTTCGAATAAGGTTCTACCAATGCATCATAGGGCTTCCCTTGTACTCCACACTTCGTTCTTCCCCAAATACTGATTTCCGAGTTAGGGTGAAGTTCAATGGGCTTTCGATCCGTGATTTTAACCTTGCACGCTTGTCCTCTCGGGTTCACAAATCGTTGCTGTCCTTGAACTACTTTAATAGTCTTCTGCAAGGCTCTCTGCACTAAATGTAGTGTTTTAGGAATTTCGTACTTCAAAGCTGTGATGACCTCTTCTGGACAATTCTGCAAGATATTCATACCCACAATAATTGCAGGAACCAGTGGATCTTCTACTGATATCAGACATCCTTGAGCGGGCATAGCACCTCCTCCAACTTGTATGGTCATTTCCCAGTAACCGATGCATGAGATGTCTTGACCATTGCTGGCCAAAAGTCTCAGCCATGCTGGGGGTGTAGGCAAGGTCTCAGTGGTTCCCCAATGCTTTAAGGAAAATCCCCGTTGTATGGTGGTGACAGGAGACCCTGTATCAAGTAAAGCTAATACTTCTTTTCCATCGATGGTGATGGGTACTATGGGGCAATGTCCAATATATTGATAACACCACTCTTCAGATGAGGGACCTTGAGCTGTTAATGCCCCAAGGATCGGTCTCCATCCTCGGGTGTTGTGTGTTTAACGCCTCCTCACTGTGACACACTCTTTCCACGTGACCGCTTTGTCCACACCTTCTACAAATAGGTCGACCTTGAGGGTCAAAACGGTCGGTAGAGCGATTTCCTCTCCCCAGTGGGGTTGTTCTCCATTTGCTTCACCCTTGTCTATTACTGGAACGTCACTCATTTTCAAACGCCGGATTATTGTTTCTTTGTGTTAGTTTCTGAAGTTCCCGTTTAATCTCATTCATACCTAAAGTTAGGTCCTCTACTTGTCCTTTTAGGGTATATGCCAAATCGGTAGTTGGGGGCTTGAACACTTTGGGGTAACGCTGGTCTTCTTTTCCCTTTGTCCACCACCAGCGTACTATCTTCTCCACATGCTCCTTCCTGAAACCCAGGTAACTCAGGGAAATCTATTTCCTTTGGCCTCACCTTTCCCAACACTTTTATGGCTATGCCTTTATACTCCTCAAAGGACTTCACACTGTTTTGTATCCTCAACATTTTCAGCTGAATCTTTATCCCCTCATTGTTTACTCCTTGAACTGAGTTATTATGTCTTCCTCATCTTCTTCTACATACCCTTCTCCCTGTATATCGCGTAAAGCTTCCTGCAAACCCAGTGCAAAATCTCTCAAGGTTCCCCTGGTTTCTGTTTCCTATTATAAAACCGGCTTTTCCGTTCGTGAAGTGTGCTAGTGTCAAAGGTTACTGCCAGTTTTCTAAAAATTTGTTCTGCCGTTTGTTTCTGCTTTGCTGGCCAAGCTGACACTTCCCTTTCTGCTGCTCCCTTTAGTTGGCCCAATAAGATCTCTACCTGTTGTTGACATCCTGGTTGATATAGTCTAAACGTAGATCTAAACACACTTCCATCTCTGTCTTTTTCTTCGCCAGAATACATAGGAAGCCATGGAGCCCCAAAATAATATGGAAGGGTAATGGGATTTGCCCCTGGGCCCATGGGCTCTGTCTGCACACTTGATGACACTCCCACGACTTCATCTTGCTCATCAGCCGACATCTTTTGCTCTCTGTCCGATCCTGTTCGTGTGACGCCAAATGTGAACTTTCGTCGGATTGGTAAGTATTAACTCTAATTATATTGGACGTTGCAGCTAAGTGTGGAATTCTCCTAGGATAGGTAAGTATGAACTCCAGAGATTTCTTCTTTTACAGGTGAAATACAGCAACACACGATTAAATAAACTGGATTTATTACAACACGCAAATTACAACTTGGTTCTGTTTTCTCAGCATAACAGAATATAAATGAGCAATTTCACAAAGACACAACCAATTTATTTCACCAGAACATGAATTCACTCCTCTGGTCTCCGCTTTAGTTCCGTCCTCTTAGTACATTAAATACATTAACTTACCGTAAATACTATAATAAATGGAAAATTAAAATCATACATATACTTCAATTAATTAATCTAGAACTGAATTCATGAATCCAAACTTACTACAGTTTCACTTAGTTTATAATTACTACTTTGAATAATTACTATTATATTATTGCACAATAATTCTCTACTTAACCTAGACAACTAAATAGCGCTTTTATTTAGAGTCCCTCCCTGTGGCCACTGTCCAATGAGTCCTCCAGAAGACCCCGCAGATGACTGGCGTGAAGCTAAGCCGCTGTGTCCGTGAATACGTTGTTTCACTCAATACACTGTGTACCCAGAGCAACTCTGTATCTGTTTAAATCACTCCCCCACGTTGCTTTCTGTCTATATAAATACACTGCCATATATAATTCGGGAAGGAGTAATTTATTTCTCTCCCACGATCCCTGGTATGCTGCTGTGCTGTATTAGGAACTGTCAGTATATGTTACTGTCATCCATGGTGTACTGACTGGATCTATAAATCTCTAGGGGAAGAAATTACTGCAGCACAAATAACTGTGACCTAAACTGTAACTTCTCTCCTCAAGCCACTGGGCGCACTGACACCAGCTAATCTGTCCCTGATAGCAACATGCAGGATAGGGTTAATGGGGATAGGCTTAATAGCCAGTAACTGTCCCTCCGCAGCTTTCCAGTACTACAATCTTTCCTATGGGCGTCCCCTGGCCACACCAGCCAGGTTTAGCCCTTCTCTACTGCAGAGACCGGTCAGTTCTTACTGTGGGCGTCCCCTGGCCACCTAAGCCGGGTTTAGCCCTCTTTTGCTGGCTGTACTGTAGGGGTAGGCGTTCCGGGGGCGTAATTACTAAAATAAGGCGGTGCTAGGCTAGCTGGGGCAGGGCCGAACACTCACCACTCCCCGGGCTTTGTATTGCAGGCTTTGTAGGCGCCGCCTCCCGTTCCGCCCTATGGCCTCCGATCTCCGCCTCTGCTGCCGCCTTCTCAATGACGCGTCCTTACAGATGACGTCGCGGCCGTCTCCCAGCACTCGTCACCGGACTCCGACAGAAGACGCTGCCGAGACTATCCACGCCGACTCGGGCCTTCAGGATCCTCCGGTAAGTGCGTTTTATCTTTCCAGCATCGCTTTCAGCTGCGCAGCTCTGCCTTAGTCCAAATCTCTTGGGGAACTGCACCACAGCTGTTAACGGCTCCCCTTTAAAAACCCCTCACCTCACGCTTCTCACTGTCTCCATTTTCACGCGCTGACAAACTTTATTGACCATAACTTGTTATTTGCCCAGCTGCATCCATTAGAAGGGCGTTGAGGGCAACTGCTGTATTTAGCCATGAGTCTATGGGGCGCTGTTATTATATAGTCCAGTACTTGTAAATGGAAGTCCATTAATGTCCAGAATAACAATATTACCCTACAGTATTAATAGTGCAATATGCTTTCCCCTCTGTGAGGGCGATGGACCAACTATATGTACCTATAGACAACAATCATAATCACATAAGTACAGTACTCATGCTAGGGGATGTCACACCAGTCCTAGGCATAGACACTATAGGCAAATGCATAGGGGCATCTGGACATCTAAGCTTTGCTGCACCAGCTCCGGATTTCAGAAATCCTGACTGACAGTGGCTGTACCTTGATGTGATGACAAGGTTTTCTGGCACTGCTGTGCCATTGCCTGTCATATTATATGACAGGAAAGGGATACATACGGATGACCGGTGGACAGGATACCAGAGGTCAGAATACCAATGCCGGCATCCTGAAGGAGAGAATCACAACAGGTGTCAGGTAAGCATACTTACCAGCCCCCTGTCACCCATAACCACAACCACCCATTCCAGCAGGCTAACACTCCCACCACAGCCGAAACTTAACCTACCCTTCTAAGTGCCTAACCCTTCTGCATAGAGTTAGCCATAGGGGTGAGATGTCAAGACAGCAAAGGTAAGTAAATCCTGAGAGCTTGTTAGAGAGATTGGCAATTGGATTCCTGGAGACACACACGGGGGAGAAATGTTCTAGCTAGAGATACACATGGGAAAGAGATTTTATTGATGGAGACACACAAGAGTGAGAGACTTGATGGCTGCAGACATACAGCGGGATGCATAGGTGCTGTTTTATGTTTTTGCTGGTGGGTGCTCAAGCCAAAAATATAGGGGAGTGGCATCATGGGGAAGGGTGTGGCCTATTCAGAAAAGTGTGTGTGGCCTCTGTAATACAGACGTGTGTGTGTATATATATATAAATAAATAAATCGCATGTGCTGCAGCTAATACCCCTTTTACACCGCCTCAAAAACCCGGGTCTTTAATGGGTCAGACCCGGGTCATAGGCGGTGTAAATGTGACACGGCGTGTCCCTTTACATGGGACTTCTACCCAGGTCCTGACCTGGGTAGAACACGGCCAGGACCTGGGTAGAGGGCGGTGTAAATGGGTACGCCGGGTCATCTGACCCGGCTCCACTATACATCAATGCAGGACGTACAACCTGCGGACCGCAGCGTCCACAGGTTGGATGGGGGCACAGACAGCCTGCGCTGCTGTCTGTTATACCCTGCAGACAGCAGCGGAGGAGGTGAATGGATGCCTGTGTGCGGCATCCATTCACCTCCCGCGGACGACGGCCGGGGGGGGGGGGTGCACGGGGGCTGGGGGCAGCCCAGCAGCTTACCTTGGTGTGCTGGGCTGCCCCCAGGTTTCGGCGTTTGGAGATGATCTCCAAGCACTGCCTCCGTGTACACTGCGGGTGGGCAACGCATTGTAAATGGAGAAAATCCCAGATCCTTCTTCCAAATGCCGGGTCAGATCCGGGATTTTTGGTGTCAAAGGGGTATAAGTGACACCCGCTAGCTCCCTGGTTGGTTGCCATCCCTTCGAAAATGACTCACCCAGAGGCGTAACTAGATTTTTGTGGGCCCCATAGCAAAAATTTTAAGGGGCCCTCTTACACTCATTAGAAGGTGGGTGCATATCCATGTGGCTCCATCAACACTATATGATTCCACATCTGTACACTGCCTTTCACATACATACTGTTCACATATACATACATGACACTCCCATTCATACATACATACACTACCGCTCTCATTCATCCATACTACATACACTGCTGCTCCCATTCATACATATATACTACATACATTGATGCTCTCATTTATCCATACATACTACATATATTGCAGCTCCCATTCATTCATTTATACATACATACATAACACGAACTGGCGCTACCATGCATACATACATACTACATACATTGTTGCTCCCATTCAGTCATACATTCTTACATACATACACTCCCACTCATTCATACATACATACATACATGCACTCCCACTGGCACTTATACATACCTACATACATACACACACTTCCACTCCCATACATACATGCATTCCCACTGGCACTTATGCATACATACATACATACAGTTCCACTCCCATACATACATGCACTCCCACTGGCACTTATACATACATACATACATACACATACAAACATACTGTACATACATAATACACTGACGCCTCACTAATGTACCACCCCCATGCCACACTGATAAACCCCTACCAGCTTCCCTCAGTAACTAGGCAGTCACTACTTTAGCCACCAACTTTATACAGCATAAGGGATCTTACCAGTGGTAGGCATGTGGGCACTGCTGCTGCCGGGTAATAGAGAACATGTCCAGGCTGCTGCCGTCTCTTGGTTCCTGAGAGGGCGCATAGGCACATTTGCTGGTGTGGGGTTTGGGGGCCGGGGGTGCCAGCTCCTGCTTGGGGGAAAGCCAAAGCCCTATAGCGCCAGACTTGTGGGGTGTGGGTCCCGGCGTGCTCTTCCTGCTGCCATTCACAGTGACAGGCACAGTCAGCGCCAGAAGCCAGCAGCAGCACACAGTAATAGCGCGCAAACCAGAGAGAGAGCCTCTGCACTACAGGGCCTCCCTGCTTTGCAGAATTAAATCAGCGGGGAGCGCAGCATACAATGCTGGGACAACGCTGCTCGAGAGGCAGAGACACGGCGCAGGGAGTGCTTTTGTGAGCCTCCTGCAAGCCGCAGCTGCCTGTCAGACCCGGCGCTCCCCTCAGACTTCATTGGGGATGGCTTGTGGGTGCTTAACATTTTCCGTGGGTGCTCAGGCCCCGGAGCACCCACGGAATCGGTGCCTATGGCGGGATGTACTACAGGGAAAATGCGGTAAAACAGGGGTTTTACCGCATTTTCCTATGTACTATTACCCGTCCGCCCCGTCTCCGCCGGGCAGGGTATCGCCACCTCTGGGTGGCGATACCCTACAGAAGCCTATGGGCTTCTATCGCTGCCCGCTGCCCACGCGACCCCCCCTCCATCGATCTCCTCCTCCCCCAGCAGGTGTCACAGCTGGGAGGACATCCGGCTGCAGGGGGGAGGAGGAGATGCAGGCAGACACTGATAGCCGCCGGTATGTGACGGAGACCTCCACACACCACATTACAGGTATCGCGGGGGTCTCCATCACCGCACCCCGATGCTAGCCGCATATGTTAGTGTGACACCCCGACCTGGACCAATTTGTCCAGCAGGGGCCATGTTAATAGGGTTGCTAAGCAACCATGTTTTATAATGCCGCCCAGACCGCGGACTTCAAAGGGTTAATACCCCGTTCAGTGGAGGGCGCAAAAACCAGTCCCCAGGCTGATTGACAGCTAACCGGGGACCAATAAGGAGGAGGTACCTGTGGGGGTCAGAGGTCCAGAGAGGAGAAGGGCGCGCGCGCGCTGGTGTTCGGGGGAAGAGAGGAAGGAGAGTGGTGACGCGTGACAGAAGGAGAGCGGAACGGAGCTGATCCATTGGCGAGGCGAGGACAGAGCCTGAACACCGCCGGAGATTCAGCTGATGCCGGGAGAAAGAAGAGGAGACGCCGGGCAAGTGAAGCAGCCGGCAGCAGAGAGAGAAGCCAGCGCGGAGTGCAGCGAGTCAGGAGAGGCGCAGCTGAGTGTGGCAACGCGCCATCAGCAGCGCCCACACTAGCGTGCCCTCCTGCAGAAGATTGACCCAGCACCAGCCGTCCAGATGCCAGGGGACCCTACCGTGACGGGCAGGAGCCTGCAACTTGTTGCTGATGCCAGGTACTCCCTGCACTAGTCACCCCAGGCCTGCCTCCCTATCCACTCCCTGCCACCAACACGGTATGCCCTAAAGGGCACCCCCTCTTTGTGCCCCCAGAGTGCCCTCCACCATTAACTTTCAGCTGTACTGCCTTACCCCCTGCCAATACAGGCACCCCACCAGGAGAACCAGCTGGTGAAAAACCCTCCATAACAGTGCCTCGGAGCAATGGACACAAAGGGGATACCCCAAGACAGGGTGACGGCAGCCCCACCTATTATTTGAAATACCGAGGACCCCCACGTCAACCCCACTAAACGAGGGGAATTACCCCTCCATTTCAGGGCATCTGGATTGAGGAACCTGCTTTTAAATTGTAGAGACACTACGGTTACTACATCTGCACAGAAAAGGAGCACACTGCCATCTTGTGGCTAAAGTTTATATTGTCAGGAGCAAATGTCTATTATTATCTAATATTTCAGTATTCGCCCTTCATCCAGGGACATCTACCTAGGGTGCATACCTGCACGGGTCTCGTTCGGAGGTCATGTTACATGTCCCGTAAAGTTTGCGTTTTGTATGCATTGTATTACATGTATATTGCGATCACGTGTGAGTAGGTGGCTAGGTCCACATCGGGTTGTTAGTATTGCCAAGTGAGGGCACTATTTTCCCTGAACCCAGTTGACTGTTTGCGGGTTGTGTGCTCCCACTTTCCAGTGACGCGGGAAGACCGCGGCGCACTTGAATGTAAGATTTTTTATATTCATTCGAAGAAAGAAGCCTGCTAGGCAGACGCAAGTTGAGCTTTGAAGTTGTTTCAGACCGTTTACAGCTGTTTACAGCTGTTAAAGTATATGATAATTGTATTATTCACACTTTGCACTAAATAAAACGTAAGTAGTTGTACTGCTGAACGCCTTGCTGTAGTTCCTTACGGATGGGTGTTCTCTACAACCGACGCGGTGAAGAATTTGTGTGGAACCGAGAGCATCCTGCGACTCAAGGGAATCTTTATGTGCCCCCCACCGGCAGCGTATCACATTAGTACATATGCGGTAGTATCGCGGCGGCTGGTCGACAAGGGGCGGCGATGTATATTAATACATCCCGCCCATAAGGTGGGCAGGACTTAATGGCTGGAGACACCAGGGGTCAGACAGAATTTTGTCTAGGGAATTAATTGGTCAGAGCCTGCTCTACATATTCCTAATTACTGGTCATTCAGACCTGTTTCAACCAGTATTGTTTTCTCCTTTTCGATTATTATGCTTGTACATGTCTATCTCCCTTTGCTAACTCTATGACTGTAAATAGAATAAAACGAACATAAGTCAGCACTCTACAATCCGCAAAACTGCAAGGTTAGCAGATGCCTGGCAATATAAGTGCCCTGTATGTTTACAAACCAAAAAGAATATGATTACCTGAGCGTTTTACCCTGCTAATGCAAATCTGTATCTAGTTAGCAAACAGTAAATATTTGGCATTAGTTCATATGGTGAAGGTTAACACAATATTTGCATGTACTGCACTAACATCTATGCTTCAAACACTAAAATTAATGTAAAATTAAGTACACTTATCTCTCATTAAAGCCAGGTAAGTTCACACATACTACCACAGTTCTGTAAACATCTCTTGTTTCTTTACTGTTAGTTGTGTAATATATGTCCTGACGATTGCATGGAATGGCATTGCACTCAAATAACCAAGGAGAGAAAGTAATGTGGTACTAAGAGGAGAAGGAGAGAAGGGGTCAGGCTGAAGAAGTACTGCATACCCTCCAACATCTGAAGGGCAGAAACCGGTACAAATTCAGAAAGGTTGCATGGCCACAGGCAGGGGCGTAACTACCATAGGAGCAGGGGGTGCAGCTGCTATGGGGCCCAGAGCTGAAGGGGGCCCATCTTTGCTGTCAAACTAATATGTTTTGCATACATTTATCACCATCAGTTGCTAAATAGGGGGCCCTTACAAACTTTTGCTATGGGGCCTACGAATATCTAGTTACGCCTCTGGCCACAGGTAGCCACACCCCTTTTGCATACCTTCAATTGCTATTTGGAGACCCAGAAAACTGGTACAAACCCCTTTTTGTCCGGTAAAAGCCCCCAAAAAAGGTACTGTAACGTAACTGCAGGGACCTGGTCAGGAGCATCAGCTTGCAAGTGTTTGGTTAACACTGCACTTACACACACACAGACACTATTATATTTAAAAAATGCATTCTGACCCCCTCCCAAATCCCCCCCACACACAGCGATTTTTATTTACTTTGTCCGGGCATCCGCGGTAGCGGGCAACGGCAGTAAGTACCGCTACAGCCGTTGCCACTACTGCTGATACAGTACAGCGGGGGCTGCAGCTGTAATAATCGTGGGGTGGTAGCGGCGGGTATTTCATCTATGCGCCAGGCTGCTGCCCCCACAGCCTGGCACCGAAGTCCCACTATCTAGATCCCCCCTCTGGCTGCCCGTGGCCTCTGTCGGGTCAGGTGCAGGGGGAGCTTTCAGTTCTCTTCCCCACATGTGATGAGCCAAGGCAGGGAGACCATTCTGGCTGCTGGGCAATAGAGAGTAATTAGATATCCTTGCACTACAAGTCCCAGCATGATTAGTCAGTTGCTGGGACTTTTAGTGCAAGGGTAAAGCTAATTACTATTTATATATTAGCAGCTATTGTGGCATAGAAGCGGCGGCTGCTGGATTACCCAGAATTTGAAATGTAAAGATTGCCACCGGGAGCCAATCAGAGTGTTGCATGTCTTGGCTCCACCCCCTCATACAGTTTTTTTTAAGAGCCAGCATGAGCCAGCAGCAGGCAGTCTGCCAGCAGGAATGGAGCAGAGAAGAGCTCCCGCAGAAAGAAGACTCCGGGAGGTCTAGTGGGCGGCGGCCTTGCAAAGCAGCTCAAAAAAGGCTGCTGCCCATCAGTTGAAGATGCTGGAAGCTCTGGCACAGTGGCAGCCATGCAAAAAAGCTTATTGGCTGCCGCCTGCCAGGTGAAGACACTGGAAGGTTGCTGTGATTTGTTGTTCTGCAGCAGAACCCAATACTTTTACACTTATTTTATCAGACTGGTGTCCACTGCCCTGGGACACCGGAGACAGTCCCGGGCTTCAGCCTGGGGGTGGAGGACCCCTTTATTGGGGGGTCCCCATTCCCCCAGGTACCCCGGTCCAGGGCTGACCAGTCAGGGTGATCATGCTATGGCTGGGGACCTTGCATAAAAAGTGAACACATGAAATGCACACAAATATATTTTATTTGTGCATAAGACAAGGTTTCAAAACATGAAACAAAGTTTGTGTGCAATCTCAGGCACTGAATTTGAATGCCAAGCAATCATTTTCTTGCACATATTTAGTGCAAGTTACATACCATGTCCTCAGTAGTGCCAGTTACAGATGTCCCCAGTAGTGCTTTTACCAAGATTTTTTTTACATTCTGGAATGTATGATTTTTGGAATAATTTGGATAACAGATATCTGGATAAGGTATACTCAACCTATAAATGTATTTCTAATTTTCTTCCTTAGATTTCATTAGAGTTAGTTTGCACAAAGTTTGCAATACTTGCAAAAATGGAAACAGATGTGATAACCAATCCTAAACAGTTTTACAAGTTGGACTTTCAGGGAAAACAGGGCGTGATCAATAATGGTAGGCCAATGCCTGAGCTTAAGGGCCTACTTCAAAGGCAGGATGGAAGAAAATTGCAAGGACATTTCTACTGCTATAAGGAATCGCCTTTCCTGCTTTCCCTGCCTTTTGTTTACCACCAACGACAATGTTTGGACTAACTTGAAGAATTAACCAAGAAGCCTCAGCAAGCATGAAAACTCAACAGCTCAAATCCAAAGCCAAATTACTCTGAAAACATTTGGAATCTCAAAAATAGATCTTGCTTTAAATGAAAAGTGGAGAGTAAATATCAGCATGCATTGTGCTAAGGCAGCAGTTCTCAAACTGTGGGTCCTGACCCCAAAGTGGGTCCCGACCTTTTCAGCATAGGGTCACGACTCCATGTTGCTGACCATCAGGCTGATTACTTTTCTAATCTCAGTCAGTGATTGAAGGAATCTGAGTCTGTTGAGTTGTCTGTTATTTTAGACTCCTCCCATTATTTTGTGCCCCAACAATGCTGCCATGTATGTGCTGTCTGCTGACTACACGTGATATGATGACATTCTGCAGTAACTTGCTGGGGTCCTGTCATTATTTTTATTGTTTGGTGGGGTCTCAGAGCAAAATAGATTGAGGACCCCTGTGCTAAGGTAAAGGAGAACCGGGAGATCTTTAAATACATTTGTTAATGCCACTTGTTTCCAAGGCATACAGGAGCTAGCATTTTGTGGAAATGATGAGAGTAATTTAATTGTGGCAACTATGTGGAGCTATTACAAGTTTTTGCTGAAAAAGTTGAAAAGTTAGCAAGGCATTTGGAGACATCCACTGTGTTTTCTGGCTTATCCAATAGAATACAAAACTATTTGATTGAAGCAGTTGGTGATGTGATCCTAAATGATGTGAAAGAGGAGATAAATGCAGCCCCATTTGTTGAAGTGGATTAGACAACCGATGTTACAAGCAAAGCGCAGATCTCTGTGGTTCTGCATTATGTTGCTAAAAGTGAGGTGAAGGAGGCATTTTTAGGTTTTTATCATGTGAGCGAAGACCGACAATTGCTGATTATATTTTGGGAGTGTTGGGGAAGTACAACTGCATTAATAAGCTGGTAGCTCAGACTTATGATGGAGCCTCTGTGATGTCATCAGATCTTAATGCAAATGTGAGCAATTTTTACACATTGTTATGCACACAAATTGGTACTTCTGTAGTTTCACGGCGCCGGAAGTAACAGAAACTTGGCAGCCTGCCAGAGAATTGCGTGCCGCTCTAGCTAAAGTGTTATAGTGTAACGTGATGTAGCGTAGCGCTGCGCGCGTGCCACTCTAGTTGAATTGTAATGAAGTGTAAAAAGGAGACAAACAGGGCTAAATGGGGCTTATAAATCGCACACCCCGGCACACCGCTACCACAGGGGGTGTCCCGAATGTAGACGCTAACTTATATTGCGGTTTGAGATGCTTTTAGCGTCTCAATTCACACTCCTGGCACTTCGGCTTAGACGCGTGCGGACAGCGTTACGTAGTCAGTCAGAGAGCTATGCAGTTTGCGTAGTCAGTCAGTCAGCAGTAGCCCTGTATGAGACACTGAGGTGAATAATGGCAGTGGCAAGTCTCTGTATGGCAATGGAGCGTCTGACGCTATTTAACCTGCCGCAGACGGAGGAGGAGGCTGTGGCTTTCTTGCAGGCCCGCCAGTTCCTGCCACAGACCATGACCTGCCCCAATGGCCACCCCATGAAGCTCAGCATAAAGGAGCGCATGTGGCGCTGCCACATTCGCAGCTGCCGAAAGAAGGTGAGCGTCAGGTCCGCTCAATGGTTCAGGGGATCTTACCTTACCTTCGTGACCCTGATCAGATTCGTATATTGCTGGGCAGAAGAGCTGACCAGCATGAAATTTTGTGATAAGCAGCTCAACATCTGCCAGAAAACTGCTGTCCTATACAGTAATCTAATGAGGGAGGCCTGCACGCTAGACCTGCTGGCACAGCCTCAGCGGCGAATTGGAGGCCCGGGCAGATCGTCGAGGTAGACGAAAGCCTCTACGTAAAGAGGAAGAGCAACGTCGGACAGCTCCTGCCCCAGCAGTGGGTATTCGGGGGAATATCCAGGGAGTCCGGCCAGTGCTTTATCACTGCGGTGGAGCGGCGGGATGCGGCCACCCTGATGGCCGCCATCGAGGCCCATGTGGAACCGGGCACTACTGTCTTCACAGACTGCTGGAGGGCGTACAATACCTAGCAACTCCAGCAGGCCGGTTATGTTCACGGGAAGATGAACCACAAATACCACTTCGTCGACCCGGACACTGGGGTGCACACCCAGAATGTGGAGCGACTCTGGGGCAGCTGCAAGTGGCGTAATAAACGCCAGAGGGGTACCGCACTCCATCACCTGGACTCCTACCTCCAGGAATTTATGTGGAGGCAGAGTTTAGGCGCCCAGGACCCCTTCCATCGTATTTGGCACGCTCTGACCCTGCTCCCCCTGGTCGAGAAGGAGGATGCTGGGCAGCGCCGCTGCTGCTGCCCGGCCGCTACGCTGTTTACGTACAGCTAGAGCGGCACGCACACAGTGAAACAGAGCCTCTGGCAGGCTGCCAAGTTTCTGTTACAGACTGTGCGCGCGGTGGCGCCGTGAAACTACAGAAGTACCGTCAATATTTAGTAATTATATTGGTCTATAGGAACCCGGGGCAGAAAAGTCACAGCCTGGTTTTGGTAGAATCCGGAGAGAGGCTAAATTAAAATATGGAGGGATTATTTTCATGGAAAAGATTGTGTTGAATACTTTATTGAGGTTAATTGGGTTAATTCTAGGTGCAAGTAATTTGTAATAGTCAGTAGTGAAACAGTCAGGTCCTGGAGCTTTTCCTGATTTTAGACTGTAAATAGTGTGCACAACTTGTCATGAAATATTCCCGGTTAAAAGTAAGGAGTCCATCTCGCAAATATGAGGGGTGGAAAGGTCTTCCCAAAACTTGGATGTATTTTCCAAATCAGGGGAATGTTCTGATTATAGTTGCGTGTAAAAATCACAAGGCACTTGGGCAATTTGCACAAGAAAAATAGTCAAACTAGAGAGCGCAAGCAACACAGGTTTAAATTATTTTGTATTAATGTAAATTATCACATACAAAAAACATCAATAGCAGTTAATACACAAATACAGATGTATTCCAATTTAATATAATTATAAATATAAAATATAAGATAGGGAGGGGAAAAGAGGGGCAGGGGGACAGGGACAGATGTCACAAGCCAATTTTGCCAAATGGTCAGTTTCCAAAAACCTGAAAGATGTTATACTCCAATATTGGCTGCTTAAGCCTTCACAGTCTCAAATCCATAGAGATGTTGTGCTTCCAATTTAAAACTGAATACAACAGTAATCCAAATCGGCCGATTTTTATCTGGAGGAGTAGATTTTGGTTATAATTGGAGGGCTACACATGGAGCAATCACTGTGGGCAAACAGTCACATATATTAATTGGAGGTTGTATTGGAGGGATACACACGGAGCAATATCTGTGGGCAAACGGTCACAGGTTACATGCCAATTAGCACCTGTGTTTTTATGTTCTCACTTGTATAGAAATCACCTCCAAGGAGTTTAGATGGTGAGGGAGCTGTCCTGACAGGATGAGGTAGCAGATAACCTTTTGTGTAATGACCGGCTTCAGTATCCAAACCTGACCGCAGCAGCAAGGTGGGCTGACTGCGTCAGGGAGCCGACTGCTCAGACTCAGTTTAAGGCAGACGCTACACGGATTACAAGTGCACAGTTCGTTTGTATAGCTACCTCCTTTCCTGTCGGTCGATTCACGGCATCCACCGCGCTCCACTTATTAGTCCACTTAAAGAGTGCTCCTTTCCCCACCTGACTGTCACCTGCCGTTAAATTGGACCTTGCCAATCCTGGGATACCCTGAATATATCAAAGGAGCCCCCCCAAACAGATCTGTGGAGACGGAACTCTCACCTAATATAGTAGATTGGTGCACCCGATTGTCCGGCTTTCCTTTCTCCTTCTCGGCTTTCCCCGACACGTGTGTTTAAATATATCACACGTTTGCCAGAGGTTTGCCGTGTTGGGAGTGAGAGTGAGCCGGGCTTAAATACTTGGGCAATTTGGGAGTTGTAAGTGCCATCAGGTAGACACAATGGGTGAATTGTAGCTGGGGATCGTTGACCTTGTAGGAGGAAAGATTAAAGTTTACTAGATTTGTTTTCAAATCTGTGGAAGCGGGAATTTTTAACAAAAGAATATAAGGATTCATATTTTTCTATGATACTCTCATAAACCGCCCTAGCCTCCAGATATAGTGATTTTGTGGTGGGGTAGGAGAACATTTGAAGTCCTGGTAGGCATTCGTAAGAGAAGATTGAGCTTGTAAATGCTCTTGTTTTGTTTCTTTTTAAGCGAGGCCATGTGGGAGATTATTTCTCCTCCGATTGTGGCCTTTGATGCCTGCCAGAACAACAAGGGATCATTTTAGCACAACTTAAGGGTTCAGATAGTACAACTCCTCTAAGGTGGTTAGAGGATATTATTGCCGAGGGGCATCTCCATGAGATAAAGGTAGATTGTTCTTTAGCAAAATATAATTTTGTCCAAACCACTGCATGATCGTAGTATTTTAGGCACTAATTCAACAGACTCCCCTTTTGGGAGCAGAAAGTGTGATAATAGTATATAGTCTAGGTAAATATTCCCTGTAAAAGAAGAAAGACATGTATATCCTGTTCAGTTGGGTGTAAAACCCTCCATATATCAAGAATCTGAAGCTATCAATTGAATTCTGGGATAGCGATTTTTGGGAGCTTACGTGGGGCAAGTGAGTTGTCTATCCATGCGTGTAGCAGAAATTGAATTAAAGTCTCCATAAATAACTAAAGGTAAGTGGACAAAAGGGGATAGAACTGAAATCAGCTTTAGCAAAAACATTTTGGAATATTGATGGGGGCATAAACAATCAGACAAACAATACTTTGTTTCTCATTTTGTACCTGACAAAACACATAATCGTATAGATGGTTTTTATCTAAAATGAGAACACCTCTAGCCTTGGAATTGTAAGATGCCGAAGCCAATAATTTGCACTTTAACCTATTCAATTTGACAGTCTCAGAGGGTACTAGATGGGATTCTTGTATAAAAATCACATCTAGTATCAGTCTTTTAAGGTAAACCCGGATACATTACCATTTGGAGGGATAATTAATTATTAATTAATTAAAGTCTTTATAAGATGATCTGTTGAATATTCTCAGCTTCGCAGGGTATAGTAATGCAAACTTGTGTTCCATTGCAATCAGGTGGGAACAGATTGAATAAAATAGTTTTCTCTGTTTTGTTAGCTCCCCAGAATAATCTAGGAATAGGAGAATGGAGTGTCCCTCCCAAGAGATATTTCTATTTTAGCATGAAGCCGACCAGAAGAGTTCCTTATCTAGGTAACTGAGGGTCTTAAAGTTCTGTTCTGGGTCTCACAACATCTTGAGAATGTTGTGGGCCCAGTCTATGAGCACATTCTATAACCAGATCTGAACAACGGTTCTGGATATTTAAAAGTTCTGGTACTGTGGTCTGAATGAAATAGTAAAGGTGAACAGACTCAGGGAGTCCGTTGAGATGCAAATTATTGCGCATTGTCCTGTTCTCCAAACCTTGTAATTTATTGTGGACGAGTGTAAGTCCTTTGTCTGCTGTGATATAATGGGCTACAGTTTTGCTAAAAGGGAATGCTAAAATGATGGCAAGGCATGCTGGAGGGCCACAGTTTGGACATGCCTGCTATATAGCTTCCATACCTCTACTTAAAAATTTCCACTTCGAGCACTGCTCATGAGTATATTATTTGAATGGATTCTGAAGATGTGATTGTATGTGATTTTGATTTTGTGAAATTAGTTTGCACTGTTCTACATAAGTAAAAATGCTGAGATTTACATCCTGGGATTGGAACCACCATGTCGCAACAGAGCATTTTCTCCCTGAAGAAGAGGGGCAACCCTGTTTTTGTATCACAATTTTTGCATATAGAGACTGTGTGGCTAGGCGCTTGATTTTATACACCTGTGGCTAGGGCCGCCACTAGTAATGTTGGGGCCCGGGACTGACATTCAGCCCGGGCTCCCAGCGCCCCCCCACCCTTCGCGTGCGCCGGCACCCCGCCTCCCCCTCCTCCCCAATTACTATTACTTACAAGCGGTGGCAGCGACGCAGCATCTTCTCCCTCCGGGACTCGGAGCACCTCTGTATCCTAGGCTCGGCGCTCTGCAGGCTGCACTGTGTATTATGTGCGGGTGCGAGGGGGAATGGTGCCGTGCCACTGTGGGCAGCTGCCTGGGCCCCTCCAGAGGCCGGGGGCCCGGGACAGCTGTACCCCTGGCACCCCCCTGTCAGCGGCCCTGCCTGTGGCAATGATTCTGGTTGAAACACCTAAATTGAATAATTAACAGGTGTGGCAAAATACTTTTGTCCATATAATGCTGAGTGGTACCAGACATTCTGTCCCCTATTGCAGGGGTTAGCAAGGTTCTTGGGATAGGGCTAATTATCTATGCCGCGGAAGTATATATAATCTATCTATCTATATATAATTGTTCGGCACTCACAAAAAAACTCATCTCCTCCAGTGCCTTCCTTACCAACAGGGATGTAATGGAAAAAGCAGGCTAGGTGGTAATCCATGTGTAAATAGATCTACACATGATTTGCTCTCCAAGGTGTCTAGTTAAAATTGCATGCAATACACTAAAACAGCATGCGATTTCAACTAGATGAGAAAAAGTACTGCATGCACATACTTTTTGGACTTGCGATATACGATGTGCGGGAGCAAGGCAAAAGAAACACGGTGCAATGTGAACTGCATGCGATGCGTTTTGAACTAAATAGTTGAAAACACATCCGACCATCGCACCGTGTGTGGGCACTTATACGGCTTGCTTGGACTGAGCCACCTATCCAAAAGATTACCATCCTGATTCATAATAACCACCAGTTCCCAAAGTATGTCTGCATATTGAATGTCCATTAAAAATATTTGAGGTATTTGACATTCACTACAATTCTTTTTTTCCAACAACTTTCACATATATACTTTAGCTACAGTATTTCTCAGAGATACATAGTACATAATTTATTCCTGGATCTGTCTGTCATAACCTGAGCTAGAGGGCCCATGCCACTTAGCAGGCTGTCTACTAATATTCAGTAGAGGCAACTTTTGAAAAGGAACCAACATGTTCAAACTCTCAGTCACAGTATAATTGTTAAAGCATGTCATTCACAATTTATAAAAATGAAAACTTCTTGAACGAAATATTACAAAAGGTATAAAATAACCTTGGCTTTTTGTTTGGATCAGTCTTGATGTCTTTTGTGACACCAAGGTAGACTGCAAAGCACCTTGGTCTTTAGTGATCTTAGTCTACATGTCCTCAGAAGCATTTTCTCTGTAACTTGCAGTCAAGCAGTATAGAACTATCACAAGTCACAAACGTATTTTGTCTCTCTTTTTTCTGTCTTTTGAATTTATCAGACACAGAAGGTGATGAAGATAGGTCACGTTTCAAAAGTTCTTAACATAAAAGATAAAAGATAGACATAAGGACTTGTAATATATTTTAATGATTTGAACACTTTCAAACATTTTGTCAATTGTGGTTAACCTTTGTCAAGGTAACAAAAACACAGCACAGCTAAGGTGCATAGACACGGGGCGACTTCAGCCCGGTGCTTAACGATCTAGTTTAGCACATATGCGATCTAGTTTAGCACATAGGTGACAGAAAAGTAAACCCCCAGGGCCTACTTATGGGGGCCCAAAAAGGAAGTGGTGTGACTGAGAAGATAGCCAGAACTGAGCCCCTGACAACAATGAGGGCAATCCCAGCCAGGCCGCTGGCTCCCTTCAGTAGGAACAGACATGCCCCTACCACCGCCAAGTGGCCTGGAGGGGCCCCCCACCTAACAGCTAGGCTGACAGGAAGATATGTGAGGCTCAGGACTCGCAAGAGGGGCCGCCGTGCTGGGGCCCTAGTTAAGTGGAGACGCAGAGGTCACAGATCTGCACTCCCAGCTATCCTACTCTCAAACACCCGATCCCTTGTAAACAAGATGGATGAGCTGTCCCTGCTCATAAATGATGCAAGATCAGGCACTGCTGGCTCATCTATCCTATGCTTTACTGAGACATGGCTAGATGAACTCATTGCCGACTCCTCGGTGATGCTGCCGGGCTACAGTCTCCTCAGGGCTGACCGCGACAAGGAGCTCACCGGAAAAACCAAGGGAGGAGGTATCTGCTTCTTTATAAATGAAGGGTGGTGCACCAACGTAAAAACTCTGAGTAAATCAAGCAGCCCTCAACTGGAGACACTCATCATTAAATGCAACCCATTCTACTCCCCCCGGGAATTTGCCTCAATAGTCCTGGTGGGGGTGTATATACCTCCCCAAGGAAATGCGAAAGAAGCCCAACTCCAACTGGCCACCAGGATAACAGACACAGAACTCAAACATCCGGAAGCACTGCTTATAGTGATGGGCGACTTCAACAGTGCCAACCTGTCCCAAGAGCTACCGAAGTACAGACAGCAAGTCAGATGCCACACCAGGGAAGGACGTACCTTAGACCACTGCTACACCACTATCAAGTCTACTTACCGGGCTATCCCCCGGGCAGCTCTGGGCCTCTCTGACCATTGCATAGTCCACCTTCTACCAACTTACACCCAGAAGCTAAGGTCAGCTAAACCAGTGGTCAGATCAGTCAAAAGCTGGACAAACGAGGCAAAAATAAAGCTTCAGGCCTGTCTCGAATGCACAGACTGGGGAGTCTTTGAATCCTCCGCTACAAACCTAGACGATCTGACAGACACAGTGACAGCCTACATCAGCTTCTGCGAGGACCTGTGCGTGCCAATCAAAACAGCACGCACCTTCAACAACAACAAGCCATGGTTCAGTGGTCAACTCAGGAAGCTCCGTCGGGCAAAGGAAGAAGCCTATCGCAGTGGTGATATTGTCCTGTACAAACAGGCCAGGAACTCACTAACACGGGAAATCAAGCTGGCAAAAAAAAGATTCTCAGACAAACTGGCGAACAACCTGTCAACCAACGACCCCGCGTCAGCTTGGAGAGGCATGCAAGCTATAACCAACTACAAGATCTCTCGAACCCCCTCCACCATGCACCAGAAACTAGTGAACGAGCTGAACGATTTCTACTGCAGGTTCGAGAAGGAAGCTACCTGCATCAGTCCTACCCCTGACCGGGGCAAGACGGCTTGCCCACCCTCCTTCCAAAACTCCCACCCCCAGACTCTCCAGGTGGACCAAACAGAGGTAGAAGGAATGTTCAAGAGGGTCAACCCTAGGAAAGCTGGAGGCCCAGACGGAGTGTCTCCATCTGCCCTCAAGACCTGTGCAACACAGCTTGCTCTTTACCAGGATTTTCAACACTTCACTAGAAATGTGCAAGGTCCCCACCTGCTTCAAAGGCTCAATTATCGTCCCGGGTACCAAGAGCTCAACTGCGAAAGACCTCAATGACTACAGGCCGATTGCACTAACATCGGTGGTCATGAAAGTGCTTGAACGTATGGTGCTGAACCACCTGAGAGTTGTTACAAATGCTCACCTCGACCCCCTGCAGTTTGCCTACCGAGCAAACAGAAGTGTCGAGGATGCAGTCAACCTAGGGCTGCACCACATTCTACAGCACCTGGACAGTCCAGGCACCTATGCAAGGATACTATTTGTTGATTTCAGCTCGGCATTCAACACTATCATCCCTCACATCCTGGAGCCAAAACTACGTTCACTAGGAGTCCCAGAACCTACATGCTCCTGGATCACTGACTTCACTGAAAGCAGGCCCATTCATTTCAAAAACATGCACAATTAGCACCGGTGCCCCTCAAGGATGTGTCCTCTCCCCCCTGCTCTTCTCCCTCTACACAAATGACTGCACCTCAGCAGAACAGTCAGTAAAAATTATAAAATTTGCAGACGACACAACGGTTATCGGCCTGATCATGGATGGAAATGAGTCGGCATACAGACGGGAGGTGGATCGGCTAACTAAATGGTGTAGCGGAAACAACCTTGACCTAAACCCCCTCAAAACGGTGGAGATGGTGGTGGACTTTAGAAGGAAACCAAATGCCATGAACCCACTCATAATATCTGACAGAGTAGTGTCGAGGGTCGACTCCTTCAAATTCCTAGGAACAAAGATTTCCTGCGACCTCAAATGGGGTCCCAACATCATTACAACTGTCAAGAAGGCTCAGCAGCGGTTGTTCTTCCTGAGGCAACTCAAGAGATTCAACATCCCGCAGGAGCTGCTGCTCATCTTCTACACTGCCATAGTAGAGTCTGTTCTTTGCTCCTCGATCACAATCTGGTTTGGAGGAGCAAACGAGAATGACAGACGAAGGTTGCAAAGAGTGGTGAGGATGGCAGAAAAGATCATTGGGGCGGAGCTCCCCACTGACCAAGAACTATACCTAGCCAGGGTCAATAAGCGTGCAGGAAAGATCTTGGCGGACAAGCTACACCCTGGCCACAACCTGTTTGAACCCCTCCCGTCAGGCAGACGTTTTAGGTCCATCCCAGCAAAGACGACAAGAACTACAAAAGGCTTCTTCCCAATAGCTGTCCACCAACTAAACCGTATTGAACATACCAAATACTAACTCGAACTTTTCTAGATACATGTGAAAATGTATGTGATGTATGTTTATGCCTCTCTTCCCACCCCCCTTGTGTTCCCTGATTGATGCTGCACTGTTACCACAAAAAATTCCAAGCATACGCAAGTATACCTGGCCAATAAAGATGATTCTGATTCTGATTCTGATATTGCTCAGCACACATCACTGACAGATATGCTATGTACCAGCGATGTGTACTGAGACTTCTGGTGAGAACACTGGAGATCTGACTAGATTCTGAATGCATGCAGTCAAGATATAGTCAGGCAATGGGAACCGCATATCACTGTTGCTGGAAATTTTCACATCTATTTTAACTAGAGATGAGCGCGTTCAGATTTCTGAAACCTGGACACTACCGAATGTTAGGGATCCGAATTGCGAACCAAGCTTGACGAAATACTGCACGGCACACGGAACAAGGCAAAATGTCATCATCCCGGCGTTGGATTCTCATAAGTTCCGAACTCGATATAAGTCCCCCGCTACCTGCTGCCATGTTCACTCCGACATTGGAGAGGGTTGAGGGAGGTTGTTTCTCTGTGTCTCTCTGGGAAGCTGGCATGGGGTGGCGATCTGGCGTTGGTGTCCTCTCATGTCCTGTGTAGTCTAGTCCTGTGGTACTGTGATGTCTGCTGCTGGTGCTGGTGTCCTGTGCTCCTGCCCTGTGTATAAGTCCATGCAGTGGTGCTGTTCTGTCTAGTGCTGATGTTAAGACCAGTGGTACTGCCATTAAGTCCAGAGGTACTGCTGTAAAGTCCAGTTGTACAGTCAATAGCCATGAGTCCAGTGACAGTCCAGTGGTACTGCCGTTAAGTCCAGTGGTACTGCCGTGAAGTCCAGTACTGCCATTAAGTCCAGTGGTACTGCCGTTAACACCAGTGGTTCTGCCATTAACACCAGTGGTACTGCTGTTAAGTCAAGTGGTACAGCCAATAGCCATATAAGTCCAGTGACAGTCCAGTGGTACTGCCATTAAGTTCAGTGGTACTGCCGTTAAGTCCAGTGGTACAGTCGACAGCCATATAACTCCAATGACAGTCCAGTGGTACAGCCAACGGCTGTATAAGTCCAGTGACAGTCCAGTGGTACAGCCAACAGCTGTATAAGTCCAGTAACAGTCCAGTGGTACAGCTGTATAAGTCCAGTGCTGCATATAATAAATAACCACATATAATAAATAACCCCAAAATAAAAGGGTTATTTTAATCCATCTAATTGTTTCATGCTTTGCTGTGTGTGTGTGTGTGGTAAACTCTCCTTTGTCGCATATAATAAATAACTCCAAAATAAAAGGGTTATTTTAATGCATCTAATTTTTTCAGGCTTTACCGTGTGTGTGTAGTTTATGGGTACACTCTCCAGTGCCGCATAATATTATAACTCCAGAAAGATAATGGCAGACAAAAATTTGAAGGATAAAATATTAAAAGAACAAGAACCACTTCCTCCTTGTGCTCAAGCTGCTGCCACTAGTCATGACATACAGTAGAACAGGAAATGCCATCAACGTCATCTGCCAAGGCCGATGCCCAGTGTCATCATAGAGGACTTGTCAAATCCAAAATGCAAAGTTCAGTAACTTGAAGAATTTTTTTTTTAAAATCATTTGAGGAGAAACGTAAGCTTGCCAATATGCCATTTACAACACAGAGTGGCAAGGAATGGCTCACACAACGATCTAAGTCCTCCCTCCCCCCAGCTAGAAAATATAAGAGAGTTAAGCGGTCAGCAAAAACACAGAAAACTACTGTGCCTTCTAAAGACAGGGTATCACAAATCCCGAAGGAAAGTCCAAGGGTGTTGGTGGTAGCGATGCATGACCTTCCTATCACTGTACGGAAAGAGGTGGCTCTATAATAATAATATGTTTACAGGAAGAATTGTGTATTTCAAGTGCTTATGAGAACTGAATGCATTTTTAGTTCTCCACCACCTAGGTAATTGGCCATTTGTATTTCCATTTGTTCCAGGTGTGTTATGTATATTAAATAAAATGGTATTGCACCATATACCATTTCTTCATTTATTTTCGGTACTATTCTGTTATCGTCGGATGATCCAGTATCTGAGTCCATTCATTTCATTTGAGGTTATCCTACTATATGCTGTCTGATTTCTGGGGAAGAGGAGACGCCCCATTCTTAGGAGGAACGTACGATATTTGTCTGGCACTATTAATAATTTATGTGCTTTGGAGAAGAGGATCGTTCCTAGAACTAAAGGGATGTATTATTCTTTCCAGGAAAGCGCCAGTAGAGGGAACATCCATATCTCTGTTTACATTAAACACACCTGTGACAGATCCAGCCCAACTCCCAAGCTGGGATAACGAGGTCATTAACTCTCAGACTTGTGCATAAATCAGCTCACAGTAGATTGAGCTGCAATCGCACAGACCTACCACCGGAGGCCACCAGAGAGTCAAATACATGCTTACAGCACATAAATATATATTTAATTAAAAAAATATATATATATTTTTTTACACATAACAGCCAGCAGGGGACGGGAGCCGCTCATTACATATTCACTGCTCCCGATCATTACATATTACATATGCACAATTGTGAGCAGTGCTAGCGGCTCCTACCCGGTCCCCTGCTAGCTCTCCCGGGGTGCAGCTTGTGCCATACTTTCTGGGGCAGCTAGGGAGACTTCATTCTCCCTGCCTGCCGCCATCCCCCGGTTAAGATTCGCCGTCAGGGGCAGCGAGCCCCTGCGGCATTGAATACTGTGTCAGCGAGGGCTGGCAGCGAAGGCTCCAGCCCTCCAGAACACGGCGACTGTGCAGCGAATCCTAAAAAGGATTCGCTGCACATGTCGATTATAGTCATTGAATACTGCCCAAAGGGTTAAACCATATAATTTCAGGTCATTTTTTTGCCTTCAAAAACCTTTATTTTTACAGGACCTTACAGTGGCAAACCCAGGATTTTCAGGGGGGGGGGGGGGGGGGTTCCAAATGTAATCCAAAGTCTCACACTCTGCAGCGCATTGAAGTACTGGAGTCTGGGGGAGCGGTAACAGCCCTGAAAATTTGTATTTTTATACAGTGGAAACTGCATGAAATACAGTATTAATATTTTACAGTGCAGATGGGCTATAGTATAGGCTGTTTTAAATAAGATAAAATTGTCAGGAAATGTTTAAACATATATAAATACACAAACAGAATAGAACCAGCACTGCACTTTCTAAGCTCACATCTCCCACTTCATGGTAAAGCTCCTGTCTCTTCTCTTGTCAGCTACTCTCTGGTCCATTGCTATGTTTGAGGGCTCAGATCCACACATAACAGTAAATGTGGTAGAAGAAGCTGGTACACTAGGCATGTGCAGCAGCTCTGCTCTGTCCCTTACGCTGAATGGTAGAGCTATTGATCATATTATATACTAGTGCTATTGTTGTAATAATTTAAGGCAAAAAGAGGGGGGTTTCCAGGCAACCAGAAATCCATTTGCCTGTGACTTACACCTAGATGAGTCCTGTATCCCCTGGCAGTTCATCATTGCAAGATCTATTGACAGTTCTGTTGGTCTGCTGCAGAACTGAATATTCTCATCTAAGTTAAAAAGGGAAAACAGACAATTGTCTTTATTTTTGTCTTTGTATGTGTTTAATTATATTTTATATTGAAAATATTGATTTTTTTCACACTTATTACTATCCAGACAATATTTTCTGGTGTGTATGACACTTTATAACATTATTATATTGTGACACTATAAATCCAATATGGTATATGCACTTGTATGCATGACATGCTAACTGTAGCAATGCTAATATTTTAGAGGCACACATGTTGAGAAGAGTGCAAACAAACGTATGCATCTAAGTAAATGTTTTATGTCATGTGCCTTTTCCTACTTATGCCCATGGCATCCATCCATCTCTAGAACAGCTTAATTTCATTCTTTAAGAAAATGTGTATATTGTAAGACACAATGCACCTCCTACTGTCAGTTATTGATATTAGAATTCACATACATTTTTGAGGCTGTATATAAGGAATTACACAATGCTTCCATACCCTCCAACATGACCCATTCCATTCTACACAATGCTCTGTTCCTGGACGTCCCTGGTAATGTATGATTGTCATCACCTGTGCTCAAACAGCCTTCTCTTCAATTACCTAGTTCCACACAGGTGCTGGCAATCATACATTACCAGGGAAGTCCAGGAGCAGAGCATTATGTACCAAATGCAATGGGTCATGTTGGAGGGTATGTGCTTCTATAAAGTCAAGAAACTCCTTTCAGCCATGGGTTGATTGTATCCGGTTGATAGACCTACAGCAGGAATGTACAAACTGTGACCCTCCAGCTGTTATGACACTACACATCCCAGCATGCCTTGCAATAGTTTTAGCATTCCCTGTTAGCAAAACTGTGGCAAGGCATGATGGAACTTGTAGTTTCGCAACAGCCCCATTGTTTGGACATGCATGATCTACACAGTGTCTTAATAGACAGTCAGTAGGACGACATACATTTGTATGGTCGACATACAAAAGGACAACAGGGTCAAAATGTCGACAATCAATAGTTCAACATTCAAAAGTTCGGTATGGTCAAAAGTTCGACATTTAAAAGGTCAACTATCAAAAGATTGACATGATTTTTCCACAAAATATTTGGACCTTTTCATACTTCACCATCCATGTTGGCATAGAGGTGGGATATAATAGTGTGCGTAGCATAGTGAGGCACAGGCCCAAAGCATGGCGAGTGAAGCAAGCCATGCGAGGGTAAGAATTACACTAATTGATGGTCCATGTCGACAGGTGTGGACATTTACACCCAACAAATGTGAAAAACTCATGTTGACCATTTCATTGTCTAGCTTTTGACCCTGTTGACTTTTTGAATTTCAACATTTTGACCCTGTCGACCTAATTGCATGTCAACCACTTGCTGTCAACCTACTGACTGTCTATTTAGACACTGTAGATCAACAACTAGTTAGGATGTAGACTCTCAAAATGGTGAGTTTGTCTATATCTTAACTATGGTTAAAATGCTTTACTAGAAAATAATTGCTATTTTCTTAATTCAAAGAGACTGATTCATTGTTTCAAAAAGCTGCCGCTATAAAATGATCTATAGCTGGGGTAGCCAACTCCAGTCCTCAACAGCTACCAACAGTTAATGTTTTCCAGATATCCTCACAGAATCACAAGTGAAATAATTAGCTACACTTGTGTATCTTTTAACATGTGTAAGTGAGTAATGAGTGCACCTGTGCAGCAGCTAGGTGGTCTGGAAAATGTGACCTGTTGGGAGCTCTCGAGGACTGGAGTTGGCTAATGCTGCCCATACACGCCCCGATACGGGCGTGCATTCCGTATTTAACAAGCATGGATCACATTGCATTGCATTGCCTGTGCATGGGTTGTGCATGCAATGCGATGCAATGTGATGAAAACGAAGTACAAAAAGTATGTGCAAGCACATACTTTTTGTACTGTGCGATGAGGTGCCGCGGGAGCGCGCACCTCAAAGCACACATCGGGACAGCACGCATAGCAGCGTGTATGGGCTGCTTAACACAGATCTAAAGCATATGAATCTCAGGGAAATCCCTTGATTGGCCTGATAACTGCATAGGTGTATTTGCAGGAGCATTAGCTGATAAACAGCTTGTAACACACTTACATCAGGAAGTAGCATCTTATGAAGAATAGCTTAAATATGAAGGTGGCCGACCTCCTGATCCCACTGAAGAGCATACACACAGAGGGAAGAGGGTAAAAGCCGGAAACATAGTAAATGCATTGAAAAAGCCGGAAACCATGTAAAGTGTATAAGAAAAGCCGGAAATCATAGTAAATGTATTGGAAAAGCCGGAAATAATAGACTTTACATAGTTTCCCGCCTTTTCACTGCATTTACTATATTTCCGGCTTTTCTAATGCACTTTCCACGGTTTTCCGGTCTTTTCACTGCATTGACTATGATTTCCGGTTTTCTGATACACTTTACATGGTTTCCAGCTTTTTCAATGCATGTACTGTGATTCCGGCTTTTACCCACACCCCACACAGAGCTAAAGATAGCTAAGCCTGAAAGGGGTACACACGGATAGAACCCAATTAAACTTTTATTGCTTCTGATTAACTACAGAAGCTGGCAATTTCTTCATACATTTTAACAACATGGTTTCTTTGTGGGATCATTCTCAGCAGTGGGGTGTGCAGACAGTAGGGTTACCACCTAGTCCCTTTAATTCCGGACACATATTAATTACACAGGTTCTGTGGCTGGCTGACTTCAAGACTCCACTTCACCTGATTTTAAACTGCCACAGAACCTGTGTAATTAACATGTGTCCGGAATTAAAGGTCCTAGGTGGTAACCCTAGCAGACAGGGATAGTGGAGGAGACCCTGTTAAGATATTTGGGGCCAGATGCACCAAGCTTCATCAATTGATAAAGAGTAGAGAGATAAACAACAGACATTCAGCTCCTAACTGCCATGCTATAAGCTGGGTTTGAAAAAATTCAGTTATGAGCTGGTTGTTTATCACTCTCCACTGTATCACTTTTCGAAGCTGGGTGCATCTGGCCCTTGGAATGGAGAAAACACAACATTTTTTTAATGCCAATAAATTCGGACACCTTCTGTGCAGCATATGCCCGTGTCACACTTCCGAACCTCCTCAAATATATTCCATACCCTCCAACATGACCCATTGCATTCGGTACACAATGCTCTGCTCCTGGACTTCCCTGGTAATGTATGAGTGTCGTCACCTGAGTTGAAACAACCTTCTCGTCAATTACCTAGTTCCAAACAGGTGATGACAATCATACATTACCAGGGAAGTCCAGGAGCAGAGCAATGGGTCATGTTGGAGGGTATGATATTCTCTGCAGGACATGTATTCTCTCCAGGTACTAGAGACCTTTTTCAGTAAAATATCTGAAAACACCATAAAACATCTACATTTAACACGTCACATAAGTAAAAAGTTTTAGGATAAACACAATATGACTCTGTCAGGTGTTTTTCACATAAAGATACTTGTATAAGTTGGGATACAAAAAGTCTGTCAAAGATAAGAAACTGTCTAGGCCTGTCTTAATAGATAGCAACACTGTCTATAAGTGAATGTATTCTGTACAAAATTAGCTTGCTGCGTTGTTAGTTTGAAAGTGATAAACACCCCATTATGACTGTCACTAGCTATAGTGTTCTATACTGCACACAGCCATTGATGTGCAGTACAGTATGTCAGCATGACTCTGCAGGCTGAATACTTTCTCTGACTAGGCAGATGTGTTGGCACCAGCTCAATGGTAGCTTTCGCACTTTCCCTGCATGAGGATTTTCACACCATTCATTGGTGCCAATGCAAACAGATTCTAGTGAAATCCATGTATAGAAATACAGATAACAGCTTCAAGTATCCATACATAACCCACAATTCACTAGTCTAAGCGATTACTTCTTTATTTTATTTCTGTTATTAGGCTTAGTAAGAAAATAAATAATATATACCACATGTTTAAACCCAAAATATGATATGTGACCCCTTGAATTGGTTATATATGCCTTATTTTCATTTAGCTAGGGGTAGTACAATTAGAGAGGGTGAACAGAAATATTGAGTGAAATGTAATAGGATGAGAGATTCAGAAAGTGAGAGATTTGGTAAGAAATCTCCAGTTTTTTTAAAGTGGCAATTTTTTACACTGCAAAATCAAACTGGTTTTGCAGTGTAAATGATTGCCGCTTTAAAAAAACCCTGAAGATTTCTTACCAAATCTCTCACTTTCTGAATCTCTCATCCTTTAAAATTTCATCCAGTGTGTTTTTGTGGATACGAAAGTGATCTTTGGCCCGCGAAAAGGTAACTTTTAGAAGTTGGAATACTGCAGGCCTGATGTATTGTTTGCGCATGAACTGTAGCAAAGTAGAATTTAGCAATAGAGGTTGACATGACCCAGAGTAGGGGCAGGGAATCTCACACATTGGGGACCATACAAAAATGCTGTAAAAAACCCAGTTTTCAGGGTTTTTACCGCATTTTCATAAGCAGCAAAGCCCCACTGCAGGGACTTTGCCATGGAGGTTCCACCAGTTCTAGATGGCGTAACCCCATAGAAGCCTATGGGCTTCCCTTTGCATCCCCCGTGACCTTCGTCGATCCGCCCTGCCCCCCCCCTCACCGCTGCTGTGCTGCCTGGACCAGTGACCTCCTCCTCCCTGCACTTCTTCTGGGTGCACGGGGGAGGAAGCTGAACCCTGGACAAGCAGCAGCAGCCAAGTAAGGGTACAGGGAGGGAAGGGGGGACCCGCTGCACATCACCAGCCACAACGCAATGGACAGCTCTTAACACAATTAATAATCACATATGTTAAGGGCATATGCAATTATTAACAATACTAATGCTGGCAATGTGTGGCGGAGGATGTTAGTGCATCCCACATGGGGTGTGTTCACCAGGAACCCCTGCAAGGATGTATGGACTTCTGCAGTGCCCAATGTGCAGGTTGTGACCCCCTACTCGAGTCCTATGTGCTAGCTCTATTTGGCAACAGCTCTGATTCTTGGGAATTAAACACACGAACGCTGGACCTGAATCCGGGAATGACTGGAGGCAATGGAACACTGGTTAAAGAGAACTAAAGAATACTAGCGAACAGAGAATTATCAGATGGACTGAACTGGGCGACTGAAGAGCTGAAGCACTGAGGAATACCCATACAATTACCAAACGGACAGGACCGAATGGCAAAAGAACTGAAAAATTCTCGGATCTGGAGAATTACCGAACGTATTGGTGCTATGGCTGAAGAACTGAAGAATATTCATAACCAGAGGATTACTAGATGAACTAGACTATGAGTGCCGGAGGCTGGCAGACAGAGAAACCTGCTGGACTGACGGGAGCCCTGAGCAAGAGGCATCGTCTGACTGCCTGGGCGTGTAATTGCTGTGTGCATTGATTGTCTTTTATATTGTACATGACTTCAATGAATAGAGCAGGCATAGTGATAATCAATGCATATTGCTGTGTGGGGCTCTGAATTACAAAGTTACGGAGAAACTATAAATGGTGAAATTTGCAGTTAGCCCCCAGGTAAATATCATATTAGCGAGAGCAGTACAAACCATTTCTATACTGAGCCCATGGAGAAATTCCAGTGTATTTGAAGAAAAAAAGAAATTGTATAATGCCAGGGTGGTAACTCCTGGAGGCAATTGAAGCATATGCCCCTGAGTGCCAGTCAGCGGATCACCGAAGGAGCAGGACCCACTGAAGTAACAGTTTGGCGGTGCTTGCAGTAACTGCAAGGTCAACCACACCACCAGTTACTTCTCTGAAATGGCCAGGGTCATAACATAAGGCAGCATGGCATCATGTAGGTCCCAACTCAGTCAGCTGTACTCCGGAGTGGAGATGGTGTGACAGTGTGCACTCGGGCTGCATATGCTCATTGATTGCAGGTGGCAGAGAGTAGGGAGCTCCATTTGCTCCTCTTCTACTGATATGTTTTGTAAGTCTTGTGTTTTATTCCCCCCTTTGTAGGACAATTTATCTACTAGCAATGCAAGACAATGTGTTTTATTTTATTTATTTATCCACTCAGGGAAAATGTGCCATATTCAATTGTCCTATTGCATTCGGGTTTCTTTGGCAGACCACGCTTATTACGGTATAGCGCATAGTGGCTAAACCTAACCAAAAAAATGTGCACACTATTAAAGGTTGGAGACTTGTAGCAGATTCCAATTCACCACCTATCCGCCCGCCCCACCCCTGGAGGGTGCAAACTGAAACGCTGGCAGCCAGACACTCCCAAACCGAGCTACATATAAATAGCTCTGTTGGGTGTCCGTAGTGGCTTCTGACGTGAAAACATTTGAATATAGCCCAATATGTTTTATTTTATTTATCCACTGGGAGAAACAACAATTCTTCTGTTATATAAAAAATGTTGTATGGCGTGAGAATGGTTTGATATGCAATTCTACCCTCTGCTGCTTTAGTTGTCATTTTGTAGAACTTGTTTTTTTGCACAGTGATTTTCAATGTGACTTTTAATTCAAATGTTTTGGGAAAGACTGTGCAATAGACGTCTAAATTTGGTCTATTACATGGGGGCTTTTTTCACCTGGGTGTAGGGTGGCATGTAAGTTTTTTTTTCTTAAAGTAATGTTTTATTTATTCTTTTTTCATTAATTTGTTGTTGTTGTTTTTTTGGAGTGTAATCTTTAGGTCTGTATGGGGGCAGAGGAGGCAGGCACGGTGACCAGAGCTGCGGGTTGTTTAGTTCAGCATAATGACAAAAGCACATGTGTTGTGGAGGAAGGGACTGGCAGCCCCATAATCTGGTTAGGGGACTGCTGTTAACCAGAACCAAACTAAGAAAAACAATATACAGTGCAATCTTTCTTTCTTTATCTCTCTAAATATATGGGTATATGTAGAATTTGACATTATACTGTGCAAGGAACTAGATATATAAGCTGTCTATGCCAGTGGTTCTCAACCTCTCTCCTCAGGGACCCCAACGGTGCACGTTTTCCAGGTCACCTCACAGATACACAGGTGCACTAATTACTTACTGGCACATTTTAAAAGATCACTTGTGATTCTGTGTGGAGACCTGGAAAACATGCACTGTTGGGGGTCCCTGAGGACCGAGTTTGAGAACCACTGGTCTATGCCATTCCCTGCATTGCTTCTATTTTCTGATTGGCCATGGGACTAGACCTGATGCAGCATGTGTACAGCCATCTTGACTCTCATCATGTGACCATTTTTACACCTATTCAGTTGCCCAAGCCCCCTGCCTCCCTCAACAAAGCATACACCTCAGTGGTTGCAAAGGGGGTCTGCACATGCGTAGAATCTGGCATGCGCATGGAAAGAGCTCCAACGTTGGAAATCTGATCAGAGTTGAATCAGGCCCTTTCTTTGTTCCTCCACTATTTTCCTCAGAAGTTGCTGCATAATGAGAATATTCTCATGGAACAGTGTTCTATGTTGTTGACAAAATACTGTATGTAATCTTTTATTGCATTGAGTTTATATATATATAAATAAGAAAATATCTGGATGCAAATTTGTCCATTGCGAGTTTTGATAAAGGCAGAAATATGTAAGTTTGCATGTTCCTACACGCTATTAAATGTTAGTCCTAAAAAGGCAGCGTTTGACGCTAATTGAGCACTTTTCTAGGTCCCGCACTCTATTACATTTAGGGGGTCATTCTAGTTTGTTCCGAAGGGACCGGATTCAGGCCCATTCCGTTGGTTGTTGGACTGCACATGTGCATGGTCTTTTGTACGCATGTGCAGGTCTACTAGGCAAACGGCCATGGTAATATGCAATGTCGCGGGGCTGTTCACACACGTAGCGATGTGGGTCAGGGGTGTCGGACTCTGGTAGCGCCCATGGGAACAACCAGCGTTTCATGGGTGTGCCCATGAAAACGCTGGTCATTCCCATGGGAATGCGGGTGTGCTGGCGTCTGACATCACATGACATCAGCCACCCATCCTGTCTTCGGCCGGAAGCCTGCAAATATAAGTCAGTCTCCACTGACTTGTCGGCCACCATCAAATGATTTCTCCGGCAGCGGGCACATGCGAGGGGATGTGTCCTTGTGATGGCGGGCGGAGATTGGCCAATTCTGCAGGGCTTCGCAGTTTACTAAATCAACCAGAATGACGACCTTATCCCACTGTGGGAATATATGCCAATGTCTCAGCTGGCAGGATTTGTTTTGAGAAGCCTACCAAGGTGCCCATTAGCTTTGCTAATCCTAGCTATGTATAAAGATGCAGTGCATTCATAGATCCGTTTATAATTGGCCTTCTGAGTAACCTATGGTCGTGCAGCATGGCGGTCAGAAGTATGACGAAAGGGTGATGTTTAATATGTATGGGACACAGCACAGCACAGGCAGCAGGGGCTCCGAAAATGGTTGTGACACATCAGGGTTTTTGCCTTCCCTCCCTGTTACCTCTCCAATATGCTTCCTTCCTGTCAATCACTTTGTGAATTAATTCTCATAGTGTGCAACTATGGCAATGGACTTTGACAGGTGTGCAGTGTAATTAAGGCACATGAACAGTCAGCTCAGCTGCGGTAACTGAATGTCAATAATAGTTCTAATACTGTTTCTATATAATATTGAGGCAGGTGATATTGAAAATTCTACATGATAAAAAACATCTGCTTTAACGACTTTGTTTGACCCTTCTATTGTCTGCATCAGTTTCACATAGGCAATATGATATTTTATTTTACTTCTTGTATGTCAAGCTTTACAGGATTCTTCATGACACTTCTTAACTGATAATGGTTCACTGACATTACATCAACCGTCTCTCAACAAGCAGTGGGGGATTGTGAACTTGTTATCTGTCTACCACTCACAGTCATCTGGTAGCATTTTAGCTGAGTCATTGCGCATGTATCATGTTTCAGCAAAAAACAAAACAAAATATTGGAATTTAAGTGAATATGACATTCAGACTTTACAGCATGACCCATGTCACCTGGTCTCTACCTTCCTATTGTACTGACATTGGGCAGTATTCAATAAGAAAAATTCTCTGTGTTTTACAGATTCCTGTTTTACCTATTCAACGTGCACTTCTCGCCGTCTTTCTAAGAGATTTTCGCCGTGTCTCTCCGTGTAGCAATTCTACATCTTTTCATGGAAAAGTGGAAAGTGAACTTTTACAATAAAAGTTTTTTTGTTTTAATTTTGGTGTAAAAAAATCAGGAATTTTAATCTGTGAAAGGGCATGCTATTTTTATTCATGTGCTTATAGCACATGAATATATATTTAATAAAAAAAAAAATATATATATATTTTTTTTACACAGAGCAGCCAGCAGGGGGCCGGGAGCCGAGCCGCTCATTAGATATTCATATATTCACTGCACCCGATCATTACATATGCACGATCGGGTGCAGTGAATACCCGGCCCCCTGTTGGCTCTCCCGGGGGGGCAGCCTGTGCTGCCTTGCTCCCGGGGAGCCCACCTCCCCCCCACATACGTTCTGGGGCAGGCAGGGAGACTTCCATCTCCCTGCCTGCCACCGTCCTCGGGATCCCTGCGGCGTCACCTCATACGCCGGATTGGCTGATACTCGCCGCGAGGGGCGGCGTGTATCAGTCACATTGAATAGTGTATAAAGTGCCGTGACGGAGAATCTCCAAACATGGAGAATCTCCGCAAAAACACGGCGAGTGCATGGCGAGCGGAAAAAAAACACCCGCCATGCACGGAGAATAATCACATTGAATACGGCCCATTGACTAAAAAGTGGATTTTATGCTATCGAGGCACAGCAGCAATCAGGTCTAAATCAGGCCCATTATGTGTCATTCTTTTTGCACCTTTATACAAAGTAATGCACCTAACTTTGCTGCACACTGTAATGCCCTTTATACAATGTCACACACTGTAATACAATATGCCACACATTATAATGTCCTGTGCACATACAGTACAGTTATGCTGCTGACACCATTTTATGTTCTACATGCAATAATGCCTCTTACAAATTATGACAAACAGTAAGGCTTTTAATTACTTTTAAATGACCTGCTCATCGTCAGGGGTTTCATGCTAGTTGCCAGGGGTTTCATGCTAGTTGCCAGGGGTTTCATGCTAGTTGCCAGGGGTTTCATGGCAGAAGTTGCAGCTGTCTACATCATTTTCTGCTGGTGCCAGCATTTCCAGGAAACACTATACAAACAGTGGCGTAACTATAAATTTTGTGTCCGTCTGTCCACCATGGCATTTTAGTGCCACTTATACATAATGCCCCTAGTAGTATCATATACACGATAGTAGTGCCATACTGTATACAGAATTGGCCCGGTAGGGCCATATACAAAATGCCCACCAATAGTGTCATATAGATAGTGGCCCCAACAGTGGCCCTACATAATGTCCTCCATAGAGCCATTTACATAATGTTACAAATGTAGTGCCGTATACGTAATGCCCACCCATAGTGCGTTATACATAATGCCCTTTGTAGTGTCATATATGTAATCACCCCTGAAGTGTTATATATGTAATGCCCCTCCTAATGCCCCCCATAGTGCCATATACATAATGCCCCCATAGTTCCATATACATAATGCTCCATGTAGACGCAATATACGCAGAGCTACCAACTGTCCCTGTGGGTGGAGGGGAGGCAGTTGTGAATCCCGCCTGTCAATCACTGCTCAGTGATGATTGGACACTCATGTGCGCAAGATCTATTCCTGGAGACAGAGGGGGCTGGGGGTATAGAAAGCAGCTCTCAGAGCTCTAGCCATGGCCATAAACCAGCAAAAAGGGGTGTGACTTTGCGATCGTTTCTGCTAAGCCATGCCAACTTACTACAAGGCCATGCCCACTTTCAGGAACTTGCGCAGCAGGGCCCCGTGGAAGTATGACTTTATAAACGAGACTGTTGGGAGGTACTGTATGATATACATAACGCTAACTGTATGTGTATAATGCCCCCCATAGTGCCATATACATAATACCCCCAAAGTGACATTTATATAATGCCCCAGGTAATACTCATCACCAACAGCGCATGGAACCCTGCATCGCATCAAACCTGCTGTGTCAATCACATGCAATTTGGATGCTTTTCGTGCGATTGATCACAGTACTTGCATAAACGAAGCCTAAATTGCATGTGAATTGCCCTAGTGTATGGGGGCCTTTAGTGAAACCAGATAATATATTTTTTCATGCTTTGTTTGCATTTATTTGTTTATATTTGTAGTAGCCCACTCTGTATATGTTATTGAATATATTTTCTAAATAGTAATAAAATAAGAATTTTATTTTACCATGAAAAGTGATTCTGTCGCAATGCCGACATAGCAGCGATCTTTTCCTTGACAGAACTGTGACGTAACACAACGGTAGTATGTGGGCACAGGTGAACTAAGTCACCAAACAAAGTCATCACAGCTAAGCAACTATGGGCCCAATTCGGACATGATCCCTGAGTGCCTAAATACAATACTTTGATATGTTAGTACATTTTTATGGCCATCTCCAGTGTAGAACAATATCTTCATATTGTATAATCTGAGCGACTATGTTCAGAGACCAGAAAAAGCATGTGTTTAGATAACTGATATATAGGGCACATACAGTACTCACATATCTTCCTGTATAAGGCTTCATGATATTTATTTATTAACAGTTTCTTATATAGCGCACACATATTTCGCAGCGCTTTACAGAGAATATTTGAACATTCACATCAGTCCCTGCCCCAGTGAAGCTTACAATCTATATTCCCTACCACATGTACATGCACACACAGACATTCGAGGGTTAATTTTGTAGGGAGACTATTAACCTACCAGTATATTTTTGGATTGTGGGAGGAAACCGGAGTACTCGGAGGAAACCCACGCAAGTACGGGGAGAATAAACAAACTCTGCACCGTTAGGACCATGGTGGGTATCGAACCCATGACCTCAGTGCTGTGAGGCAGTAATGCTAACCATTACACCATCCGTACTGCCCTGTTGTTATGATATCATTACAGTATAAAAATTCTGTTAGAGAGTATAAAAATCGCTTTGGACTGGCAGAGCTTGAGGCAGCCAGACTTGAGGGTGCACACAAAGCAGACCCTAAAAACAGACCTTTATATGGGCTTTTGCTTAGGGCTAGAGAGGAGGTCAACCTTTTCCTACTGAGTGAGGTACAACGTAAATATTTAGGTATTAATTTAGCAAGAGACAATCTATTGTTGGACTGTAACTATGGCCCTCTGATGAAGGCCTTGCAACAACTGACAAAAGATTGGTTACTACACAAGGTATCATGGCTTGGTCGCATCGCTGCGGCTAAAATGGTATTATTGCCTAAGCTGATGTACCTCTTCCATACAATCCCGAGATTATTGCCAAAACCTCTATATAATAAAATTAATCTGATTTTCTCCACAAAACTCTAAACCTAGAATAGCAAAAAGCACCCTCACTCTTCCCAAACAATATGAAGGAGTAGCCTTCCCAGATATTGAAAAATACCACTTACATGCTTGTATCCTCACTCAGGCTGCAGAATGGTTTGAGCGGACCGACCCCAAGCCTTGGATTCTGCTGGAACAAGACTTGCCCCAAAATGACGTTCCTCCTCGTGAGAAAGTAGGAAAGGCAGTCCAAGTCACGGTCTCAACATGGCATAAACCAGTTTCCTCCTCCACAACATTCTCCCTACCCTGCCCGGAGTTGTCCCTAACTGCTATCGCTAGCCTAATTCCTGGACTGTCCTTTGGCTCGTGGGCAGCCCGTGGCCTCCATTATCTTAAAGATGTTCTCCTAGATCGTACTCTGGCCCCTTTTTCTGTACTTCAAGCAAAGCACAGTATCCCAATACAGGACAAATATTTACAGCTCCGACACTGGTTGGGTAATAGTTTGCCAAGTCACACAACAGAGCTGGCTTCCCCGAAGCTTTTATTGTCCCATCTCTGCTCTCCTCACAAGAGAAGAGGCATTTCCTGGAGGTACACGCACCTGATATCGGAGTCTAGGAAGGGCAAATTGCCAGCCCAGATAAGATGGGAGGGAGATCTTTGTCTCTCCCTCTCAGGGGAGGAGTGGGACTCCATTGCCTTTTCTTGTTTCAAGATCTCGAGGTGTGTTGGCCACTCGGAAATGTTCTAAAAGTTATCGCAAAGAGCCTATCTTACCCCGGACCGCCTCCACAAAATATGGCCTAACATATCCAGGGGCGGATTGGGAAATAAATCCAGCCCGGGAAATATCTTAAAGCAGCCCTAAACGGGGATGGGGGATCTGTTGCGTGCCGGAGGCGCGCCCAATTTTTTGGGGTGTGTGGCCTAGCAATAGGGGCGTGGTCTATTTCAGTGAGGCGATGCCCCATTATCGCCACTGTGGGGGCATGGCTAGTGGCTCTCTGAGCTGCAGGCTATGTCCCCAGCCCCTCAGGCTGCAGATAGGTGCATGCGCACAGCATCTACTCTGCAGCCTGTGGGGCTGGGGAGATAAAGACAAGGGGTGACAGTGGGACTACCAACTGAACCCCCCCCCCAACACGGGACACTGCCAGCCTCAGGCAGGACACAGGAACATCCCCAAAAAATGGGAGGTTCCTGCAAAAAGCGGGACAGTTGGGAGGTATGTATACGCCGCAGGATTACCTGCAGGAGAAGGCACCCAGGCTAGTAGGTAAGTGCTGGAAATAAAAAGGTTGGCTGGTGCACACAGAGCTGGGGGGGGGAGGAGACGCAGGGGCAGGGGAACCATATGCACTTGATTACATTACACTACAGCAAGGGATGGGACAGCGGCAGTAATTGTGTCTCTCCTCGCTCACCTTCTCGAGTGCAGGGAAGGAGAGAGCCGCCGCCGATGCACAGCCTGCTCAGCTGCTGGTAAAACAAACATGACTGACTGTTAGCAATTCGGCGCTCCCAGTGCGAACAGTAAAAATATGCCCCCACCCAAATGAAAGAAAAACATAAGAATTTATGAAGAACCTATAGCGTGGCCATTCCAAAAAGGGTTTGTGGCAATGCTTATTAGACAATATGCCACATGCTATAATGCACATTACAGAATATGCCACACACTGTAATGTATATTACATATTATACCACACACCATAATGACCCTTACACATTATGCCCCATTCCTTAATGCCCATTACACATTATGCCACATACTGTAATGTCCATAACCATTATGCCACACACAGTTATGCCAAATACACATGCAATAACGTAATGCCAATTACACATTATGACACACAGTGTAGGCAGATCCAGGGGTGGATCCAAAACAAAGTGACAGGGGAGGCACCATGACAGTGGGAAAGGTTATTTGTGTGAGCTCCTGGAACAGTGACCATGGCCTCACAATAGTGTAGTCTCAAAGGGAATGATGTAGAGAGGCAGTGGACAGTGAAAAGGTAACAGAGAGAGGCAAAAGAGTGATGTCTGAAAGAGGCAGAGACCAACAGGAGAGAGAGAGGGAAATGATGAGATAGTGACAGTCCCACCGGGGAGAGGTAGATGTAGATGTAGTGTATAAAGGGGTGATGCCAGGGGAAGGCAATGTGTGACAGAGGATGGCAGGTAGAGGCATTGGATGACAGGAGAGAGAGGTGATAGAAAGAGAGAGTGGGGAAGGAGGAGGGGAAGGAATGAGGGGGATAGAGGGGAAGGTGGGGAGGGAGGGAGGCAGAGAAAGGGGGGGATAGAGAGGGAAATGGAGGGGTGCCGGACGGGGTCCCGACAGTCGGGATCCCGACAGCTATTCACCCGACGTCAGGATTCCGACTGTCAAAAACTGACAGCCGGGTTCCCGACAGCCACCCGCTATTTTCCCTCGTGGGGGTCCATGACCCCTATAGAGGGAGAATAGAATTTTGCCTGCAAGGGGCTTAGTTGCGCTCACAATGCTGTCTGGGTCCGGCCAGTCGGGATCCCGACGTTGGGATAATGACTGTCGGACCCCTATACCACACCCAAATGGAGAGGGAGAGACAAACGAAGAGGATGAGAGGGAAGGAGAGATAGAGGCTAAGGAGGGATAGAGAGGGAGAGAAGGGGAGGAGAGAGAAATGGAGAGGAGGGAGAGATCAGGGGTAAAGGAAGGGAGAGAAAGGAAAAAAAAGACGGAGGGGTGGATAGAGAGACAGAAGGAGAGACGGCGAGAGAAAGATGGAGTTATCTAACATTGGTGCAAGTGTGGTGTGAAGCAGCTTGGGAGGTAGAGGGCCATACTGCCACATCCTAAGCTGCGCTAGACCTCCCGACTTACCTCTGGCTGTGAGCTCCTGGCAGCTTTGAGGGTCAGGTTCCCGCCTCTACATGTCTGCTTCTGGCTCCCGCGAGGTTCAGACTCCAGCTCCCGGCTCTTGATTTAGGTGTCTGCTCCTGGCTTAAACTAGATTTAAAAAAATAATAATTACCTAAATGACAGAGGGGGCACGTGCCTTGGCCTCCAACCTCCGTGATGCACTGATGCTGTTTTCTTGCTGTCTTGACAAAGACCCAGATGGGGTCAAAACGTTGACTTAATTATATGATGGATTAATTAAGGACTCTGTTTTCACTACCATTTCCTGTGAGGGCTCCTTGCTGCAAGTTATAACTCTTGCTAAACCTTTGGATATAGTACAATATATATATTGACAACGGTCCATTAAAGACCGAAACGTTGCCCTAGAAGAACCCGTGTCTGTCTACTGTTTGTGATCTAAGACCTCTGAGTGCCGCTACTGCCCCTCCCCACTGTATCTAGTGCTGCCGCACTTTGGATGGCACCGGGGCCCCATACTGTCTATTACCTCCCCCCGAGAGTGCCAATCTCTCCATTCAACTAATATATATATATATATATATATCATTGAAAAGGGACTAGGAACATATTGAGATCTGTAAAATATATTAAAAGGGGACCAGACTCCCCCTTGCTTACCACCACACCCACCCCACCCAGAGTAGCGGGAGGAGCGCATCCTGGATTAAATGTGCAGTTACAGTAGCACACTTTTTACCTGTGTGCTGGGTGTGCGCCGCTGCACAGCGGGCTCTCTGTAACGGCCAGGGACAACAACAGAAATTATGGGGCCCTATAAACTGTTATCTATGCCGCCCCCCCCCTCCCCATCAATTCCTTCCCATGCTGGAACATAAACTGGACACACTCCCTCCCCCTTTGGTCTGCGCTCTATCACACTGACCCTCGCCCTGCTCTCTATCACATTGACGCTTTCCCTCACCCAGTGGCCTGCGCTATATCACACTAATGCAGTCCCTCCACCTTTGGTCTGCGCTCTATCACGCTGACCCTCGCCCTGCGGCCGGCTCTCTATCACATTGACGCTTTCCCTCACCCAGTGGCCTGCGCTATATCACACTGATGCAGTCCCTCCCCCTTTGGTCTGCACTCTATCACGCTGACCCTCGCCCTGCAGCCTGCTCTCTATCACATTGACGCTTTCCCTCACCCAGTGGCCTGCGCTATATCACACTGATGCAGTCCCTCCCCCTTTGGTCTGCGCTCTATCACGCTGACCCTCGCCCTGCGGCCTGCTCTCTATCACATTGACGCTTTCCCTCACCCAGTGGCCTGCGCTATATCACACTGATGCAGTCCCTCCCCCTTTGGTCTGCGCTCTATCACACTGACCCTCGCCCTGCGGCCTGCTCTCTATCACATTGACGCTTTCCCTCACCCAGTGGCCTGCGCTATATCACACTGATGCAGTCCCTCAACCCGTGGCATGTGTCCTATCACACTGACACACCACCTGCGTTCCATCACACTGATGCACTACCTCACCCCAGGGCCAGCGCATTATCACACTGATACACTCCCTCACCCTTCTGCCTGCGTTCTAATACACTGACGCACTCCCTCACCCTGCACGATATCCCACGACACACTCAATTGCCCCGCGCCTGCGCTCTGTTATGCTGACGAGCTCCCTAACCCTCCGTCCTGACTCCCCTACAAAATTATTCTGACCCTCCCCACTAGCACTTAACCCTCATACCCTGAGGCCTAACTCTTACCCCTCCCTCAGCCTAACACTTACCCCCCTTCCCTGAACCCAACCCACCCCCCAAATAAACACACATACCATAACCCTCACTCTTACCTTTGGAACATCCAGAGTGCAATCTGGTTGGTTTTGGGCAGGCCTGGAGCTGTGGTTGCACAGCAGCCAGGATCTCTTCCCTTTTGGCCAGGCAGCAGCAGCCATCACACCATGTAGCTCCGCCTCCCGGCCGGGTCCCGTTTAGCTCCGCCCCCATGGGTCCGCAAAGCCCCGCCCACCCACCGAGTGGGGGTGCTGGGTAATGGGGTGGGGGGCTGTTTTGGGGACCCCCCTGGTGTTTGGCCTGGCAGCAGCTGGCTGCAGCTCTTACTGCGTGCAGGGCAGGGTGGAAGGGGGAGCGGTGGGCAGAGGAAGGGGGAGCTCTCTGGCTGTCTGTGTGAGGTTGCTCAGTGACCCGCCCCATCAGGGTCACTGAGCGTCCTCACACAGAAAGCCAGAGATAGAGAAGAATGCTATTGGCTGCTGCCGCTGCTGCAGCAGAGCTATTACATGAGGGACTCCTACCTCCGGCCGCCTCCAAAAGCTAGCTACTGAAAGTGCTGCCGTGCTGCGCCCCAGTGGCGCTGGCTCCCACCCCCGCCCCGACTGGGGATGCGGAGGACAAGTTAAGCCACTGCGCCCCCCTAGTATAACTAGATATACACTTACGCATACTTTTCCAAAGCCTTTTATGCACCGCGGGAGGAGCTGTGTGCGCCCGCGCATGCGCACCAGCCCTCCCGCGGCCATTTTAACTTAGGGCACAGCCGAGGCTGGCCGTGGCCATCTTTAATAGGAGCATTTTGCTGCGGCCGCAGCAGCGGCCGCGGACAGGGAGGGTGGGCAGCCGCTACTCCTCCAAAATGTGCCGGCCCACCGGGGAACGGCCCGGTTTCCCGGTGGGCCAATCCGCCCCAGAACATATCCCAATACTGTTGGAGAAATTGTGGACATATTGGAAACATTTTCCATGTATTCTGGTCCTGTCCTCTGCTCCGTCCACTTTGGAGTGATGTTTTTCTTCTAATTCGTAATGTGTTACTGGTAGATATCCCAGCCAAGCCATTGATTGCTTTGTTCCATTTCTGCCCTGGGGGATGGTCTACTGAGGACAGCTATCTGTTAGGACAAATTTTAATTGCTACGAAAGCAGCCATTGCCCAGTTGTGGAAATCCTCTGCCATCCCAACCATACAAACCATTGAGAATAAAATACACAAGCATTACCTGTAATTGCGGACTGCATGTACTCTATAGCACCCTCATCAATGTCTTTGAGGTGGTTTAAATGGGGTCAGTATAGGGAGAAACAACAACAGCCCTTGGCTGTCAATACTCAACCAGATCTCTTTATGCTACACTCACAAAACTCTAGCCATTCTGTTTAATAAATGCGTATATTGAGATTGGCTTACCGTATCATTAACATGCACATTTACTGTGCATTGTGTGGTTTTTAATATTATCTGCTTTTAATTATACTGTCTCTCAGTTATCAATTACATGTTATTTATATGTCTTATCTGGCTCCCCCCTAACCTTTATCCTAACCCCTCTTGTATGTTTATTTTAAAACTTCAATAAAAACTATTATTAAAAAAAAAATTCTCCCCCCGGCTGTGGCATTACCCTGCTGGCTGGTTGGGCCCGGTGTTAGTTCTTGAAATACGAGGGACCCCTACTCATTGAGCCTGGTGCTGGTTTTGCAAAATCAAGGTAACCCCAACTTGCTTGTCCCTGTGATTTTATTAAACCAGGACCGGGGCTGGTTATGCTTAGGAGGGGGGACCCTACGCTGTTTTTTTTTTCACTTTTTTTAACCAAAATCGCACATGTCTGAAAATGCGCTCATTTTCATGACTGAAAATCGCACATTTTCATGACTGAAAATGCGCACATTTTCATGACTGAAAATCGCACATTTTCATGACTGGAAATTGCTCATTTTCATTACTAAAAATCTAACTATATTGCACTTTTTGCCGCAAATTCGCATCTCATTACATTGGCCAAATTTGCGATTTTAAAAAGTGAGATTTGGTGCGATTTTGGGACATGAGAAAAAATCACCACCTATTACATTTCGCCCACATTCTCAATTGCATACATAATTAAGGCAAGCTGCTGCATATTATTTTAATATGCAGAAGCTGCTTGTGTGTCGTATTTGCATCCCATTTTGAATAAGATGCATTTTACAGGGAAAAATGTTGAACAATAATATGTACAGCAATTGCCCTTTTTGAGAGATCAAAGTATTTTGTATTATTAGGGTTAGAAATAATTAAAATGTTTATTTCGTACAAATGTGCTGCAATTATGTACTTGTAATTGATTTTCAACATTGCGGAATACAACTCACCCCAAAAAAATCAAAAATCTCTAATTTGACCTTTGCCGGGCACCGCATTCTTAATGATTGCATATCATTCTTAATGATCGCGATCATTAATGCAAGGGACAGCTCTTGCGATAAGAGCTGTCCCTTGCGATGCAGCGCTGGTGCTGGACTTCCATGTCTGAGACCCGGGACTCCATCTGCACATGTGCAGAGCATGGCGCCGGCCGCAGGGCATGCTGGGAGGGATCTGTGACGGATCCCTCACACAACGCTGCGGTAAGAAGCCCATAGGCTTCTGCAGGGAATACCCAGCTTTTGCTGGCGATTCCCTCCGCAGCACTGCCACTGCAGAGGGGGGACGGAGTATAGTGTATGGGCACCTTAATACTTTAATAAATATACCCCTAGAAAAGCCCAGTAAAATAAGAATTCACTGTTTATACCAATATTTTTTCTGCCTTTTCTACCTTTTGTTGCTGTATATAAAAATTAATAACAGTAAATGTATGAACCAGCCAATGTTTTTTTTTATTATTATTTGTATTGTAGTATGCTATTGTATCTGGCTGGCATTTTTAAAAAAGAATATTCACAAAATGCAGACATGTGTAAAAGAAATGTCCCGCCAATATATTAAATACGCGTGGAAAGTTCCTAGCCGTAACCTTACCACACAGAAACTAAGAAACACAGCAATTAGCATGTGATAAGAAATCATTATTACCACTCAGTAATGGTCAGTCTTGATAAGGCACTTTGGGAGGGAAGACAAGTTTTGCCAGACACTCCTTGTTCAAAATTGAAGCTTAGTTTAAAATAACAGTGGAATACAGTTGAGGCAAAAGTTTTTAAGATACAGAAGGGGGCAACATTAATAAAAATGGGTGACTTTGAGAATAACCATCATTATTCAGAACTTGTGGAAAACGCTGCCCTGGCATGTGGGCATCATGAAAAACAGCAGAAAATTTCCGGTAAGATTAAATAGAGGCTTCTTAATTCTGCTGCATGCATCACGAAAATAATGTGTGCATTTATCTGTCAGTGACGTCTATGCAGTATTGATTGTTCATCAGACATGTTAGAACTTGTATATTAGTTATCTTTGAATAGCTTCCCTACAATTATCTTTGTATTACAGGATTAAGATAATTTTATGTATTACAGGTCGGGTATCCCGTATCCGAATTATTCCAAAAACCGTGTTTTTTGGAATAATTCAATTTTTTTTGTTCCCCCCCCCCCCCCCATCCCTCTTTTAATACTTACCAAGTCATCCGGCATCCATAGCAGGCCTTCAGCATCCTCTCCGGCGTCTCCAGCGGTCCCAGGAGTGCTTTGCGCGAGTGCGCGCGCCGGTGACGTCACCAGCGCGCCTGGGAACTTGCGCAAAGCACTCCTGGGACCGCTGGAGATGCCGGAGACGGTGCTGGTGGCCTGCCGTGGACGCCGGAGGACTCCATGGATGCCGAGGGACCATCGGGGACCCACCAGGGGCAGGTAAGTATGGCTAAAAAAAAATTATTCCAAAAAACTGAATATTCCCTTATTCGGAATGCTCGTGGTCCCGAGCATTTCGGATAAGGGATACTCAACCTGTATTAAGGTTTACCTAAACTAAGTGAAAGTAATTTGTATACGTACTTTCCCTTTTTTATGTAGTTGCAATACCTGATGCTAAGTCCACCTGACTGTAAGTGCTAATTTCACCTCTATATTAAAAGGATTTATTTTACTTCAGCTGTAGTAAAAGGATGGATACATGTGCTATGTTTACATACTGCTGGATGTCCTTATTCTTCTTTAGAAGAAAATACGTAGCCTCACATTTTAACATAAACATATACATGCTTTGTAATACAGTGTATATGCAATCTTTAAATGAATGCAATATTGCATATATTTTTTTCAGTTATTTTTCAGTCCCTGACATCTCTTTCCTTGCCGTCCCTCTCCCTGTCCCTGAATTTTAGCTGAATCGCCATGGCGTAATGTAAATTTTGACTTATTCCTTGTGAATTTTGTCTCAATCCGTGTGAATTTTAGTTTATTCTGTGGCATAATGTGAGTTTTGACTCATTTTGTGTAGATTTTGGCATAATGTGAAGTTTGACTTATTGCATGAGGTATAATGTGAATTATGACTCATTCTGTGTACATTTTGTCTCTGTGGCATAATGTGAATTGTGGCTTATTCTGTGTGGCATAATGTGAGTTGTGGCTCATTCTGTGTGGCATAATGTGAATATTGTCTAATTTATTGTGAAAAAATGTGTAAGGGGCAAGAATAAGGGGTCTACTGTTATGTTTCATAATGTTTATAAGAGGTATATGATGTGGTACATTACACTATCGATATAAATTTATACTTCGACCATTTTATGTATATATATATATATATATATATATATAGAATCACACTCACCCCATCCACAGCAACGGAAAACGGAGCAAAAACGGATCAGCACTCAGTTTCAGGTGAAATAAAGATGAAGTGTATTTACATTACACGTGGTTTTCATCAGGGGTCGATGAAAACCGGGACACCCCAGTTGAAACAGCTGTTGGGACAGCTGTCTGCACTGTTTGTTTAACATGCGTGTAATGTAAATGCACTTCATCTTTATTTCACCTGAAACTGAGTGCTGATCCGTTTTTGCTCCGTTTTCCGTTGCTGTGGATGGGGTGAGTGTGATTCTACATAACCATTTATGGACCTTGCACCGACCTTTCTGCCTACAAGTGAGTGCCGTCTTGCCTATTTCACTATATATATTTATATATATATATATATATATATATATATATATATATATATATAAGAAAACACAAACCTGCACTCTCACTGATAGGAGCCAATTGCTGGGGTGCCATCCAGAAACACCAGTCTATTGCCGATGTCGCAATTACACAGAATAATGGTCCCTAAAAAGGGGAAAATGCCACTCACCAGACATTGCGGAGAAAGTTCAAATTATAGGCGATTTATTTCATAGTTGCCGCTATCGCTGACGTTTCGGTCCGGCATGGACCTTTCTCAAGGCTGGCAATGGTCAAATAACAAGAAAGAGGAGCAAACAATGGGGAACAAGAACACCATGCATGCCATGCATTCCACATGACATCACTTCTGGTTCTGGGTAGGAAGTGATTAGTGCAGAGCCCAAATGTAAATATAATAGCTCACTGTGAATAGACTCAAGCAGTGAGTATGTATGCCAGCCGGTGATGCTGACAGGTGTTATAATGTGCAGGGGGGGGGGGGTTGCAATGGAGTCACGTGGATGTACCATGTGACCGCAGCTGACAGAGGGGTCTGCCTGTATAGTTACCATGGCACTCACTGGTGTAGCAGGTCACCTTGGTAATACACGGCCATACATGGTATAATCATGGGAGTCCTGGCTGAGGGTCTATACATACAGGGACACACAGGGTAGGTAGTAACAAAAGTGGGGAAATACAATTTATTTATTATTTATTTATTAACAGTTTCTTATTTAGCGCATACATATTCCTCAGCACTTTACATAGTATAGTTGAACATCAGTCCGTGTCCCCGTGGAGCTTACAATCTATATTCCCTACAACATGTACACGCGCACACAGACATTCTACGGTTAATTTTTTGAGGGGGAGCCAATTAGCCTACTAGTATATTTTTTGGATTGTGGGAGGAAACCGGAGTACCCAGAGGAAACCCACACAAGTACAGGGAGAATATACAAACTCCGCACAGTTAGAGTCATGGTGGAAATCGAACCCATGACCTCAGTGCTGTGAGGCAGTAATACTAACGATTACACCATCCGTACTGCCCCTACAATGAGGTACATTGAGTGGCATGCTCATGTAGAGTTAAAACATCTATATATACTCACATGTAATGTGCTATTGGAAGTACTATAAGCCTGTTACAGGTTGGATCTAATAGAGAAAAATTGTTCTGCCACTATATTGAGCATAATAGTGCCACACAGGGCTTAAATACCCCTACAGCTGATAGTTTCACGTTAATGAGAAATACTGGATTCTATAGAAGTTATAAGGTAGAGCATATTAACAAACTATAATGAAAAACATAAAGGAATGAAAAGACAAGAAAAAATAAAAAAGTTAAAACTGGAAAAGTGAAAAAAAAAATGCAACTAACGCTATTGTCTTAGAATGGATAAACAGAACATTTTTTGAAAAATTTAGAAAAGTGTAGTAAATTAAAAAAATTGAATAAATCGCAAAACGTGAAGATTCAAACTATATATTCGTAGCGCTAAAGGATCATGTGGTGTTATAACGGAAGGGTGAGTGGGACCTAATAACGTGGATTCAATTGTGGCGATATAATGTTACTGATTTATTTGTGCACTATATAGAGTGTTCTACAAAATTGAATGTGCTTAGAACTATGACGATATACAGTGAAGCTAGAGACTATGAAGTGTGAAAAAATCATGAAAAATTATTTATTAAATAATTAGATCAGTCCATCACTGTCCATGATTTAGATGTTTTTCATCCTTGGGTGTGGGAACGAGGGGCCGGTCAGCATGCTCCTGCATGTGGTGCGACAAAAACAGCCTGGTTTTCTTTCATGAAACCATGTCGTGTTCTTAGGAGTTTCTGGGCAACTTGTAGGTCTCAAGAGTAGTTGTTTCAGATTTGGAGCCCTTCTATATGCCATCATGGGGGACCATTCACCCTAGATTTAGAAGTGGATAGGTCTTGATTATGGAACATTGATGCCGGACTACTTTCTGTGTTCTACTCGACATGTTGTCATAGGTGGTTGTGTATACCATACAGTTTGCTTTAGTGGGTTTAGTGGGTCTCTGCATTGGTGTGTTTGTGTCTAGTTTTTGCTAGACATTTGGTGATGATCTTCCTCGAGTATCCTCGTTCCAGAAATATGCTAGACCTTTCTTGCAGTTGGTGTTCCATGATGGTAGAATCTGAGTTATTCCTTATTACTCTCATGAACTTGGAGATTGAAAGATTTTTTTTTTTTTTTTCCATCAATAAATTTTTATTGTGACAGATTTTTAATATGGGGAACAGAAAAGAAAAAGGGGACATTTGGGGGGGGGGGAGGGAAGGGGGGAGTCGGGTAACAAGCATATTCATTATACAGTGTGTTTCGCTACGCAGAGCGAATAATATATGTAAAGCCTAAATATTACATAAACAAAAACAAACAAGCAGACAAAAATATCTTCTGGTAACATTATCAAATGAGAACAGAGCATTTAGCAAACTAGTCTCAAATCCCCGGTCATATCATTTTCCTGTAGGGGGAATATTAACTGGTAGGGTGAATTAGCCAGGCATATTAGGTTATTCTGAGCTCTCTGGGGTTTCATTTAGGTTAAGCTGACATGGATCCGCTGGGTGGGGAGGGGAGAAATGTGCAGCACCTTCACCTTCTGCTATGTATGTGTGCCACGGGAGCCAACGCATATGGGGGGAGGTGGGTGAGGGGGCAAGTGGGACGAAGTTAGTTTCCATAAGGAAATGATGATTCGTCTTCATAACTACCTGGAGAAGGGGTGGAGGGGAGGGTTGTTTCCAGTTTTGGGCCAGGTTGGCTCGGGCAGCTATAAGGATGTGACCTAGGACATATCTATCCCTAGGGGGGACAGTCTGTGGGTAAACGTGGAACAAAGCGAGGGATGGGTCCGGAGTTAATGTCATCTTCAACACTGTAGAGATCAAGCTAAAGACCTCAGACCAATACTGATGGATTACTGGGCAGGCCCAGAAAATGTGGTAAATGTTGCCTATGCATCCGCATAACCTCCAACATTGGTTAGAGCAGGATGGCCAGAAGGTGTGCAGACGATCTGGGGTTAGATATAATCTATTAATCAGTTTGATGTGCATTTCCGTATGATTTAAGCATCGGGACATTGCATAGGAAGTGTGAAAGATTTGGCGCCATTGCAGGGGAGAGAAGGTCACGCCTAGGTCTGATTCCCATTTCTCGTGGGGGGATGTTTTGGAGAAACCAGAGGGGGTTACCAAGGTTTTATACCAAAAGGAGATGTCGCCTTTAGTTCCTGTCGCGAAAGGTCTGGACAGAAGTGTCTGAGATGTAGCATCTGGGGGGGTATAGGAAGGAAAGAGGGCCTTCCACCAATGTGCTACTTGTAGGTAGTGGTGGTGTTCGGAGGGGGGAATGGAATATTGGCGTTGTAGGGTGGAGAATGGTAACAAGGAATGGGATTCTAACAAGTCTCCTAGGGTGTTGATGCCCAGGGTTTTCCATGAATTTAAATTGAGGTTTGGGATTAATTTTGCTACTGTTGTAATGGAAATGGTGGATGTGACGTTCGCCGAGCCAGATAGATTGACTAGTAGTCCATCCCATGCTCGCAGAGAGGCTTTGGTGGATGGGAGTAGTGGTAGATGGATAGGTCTGGCTTGTTTTGGAATTCTGATTAGATCTGCAAGAGGGATTTGAGGGGTCTTGGCTTGTTCAATGGACACCCATCCTGTAGCGGAAGCGGTGTCCGTGTAACATTTAAGCGGGGCTAGGAGGCACGCTGTATGGTAACTGGCTAGGTCGGGAAGGTCCAGGCCGCCAAATGCCCTAGGTAAGGACATTTTGGAGCGGGCAATTGCTGGGGGTTTTGTCGACCACAAGTACTTTAACAGAATGGATGTGCCAAGTCGTAAGAATTTTTTAGGGATTGTGTATGGTATAGTGCGAAACAAGTACATTAGTTTAGGGAGTAGTGTCATTTTAAAAGCAGCCATTCGTCCCATCCAGGAAATATCGTAGGATACCCAGGATTTAGTTAAGGTAGACAATGTTTCAAGGAGGGGGGTGAGGTTGACATTAAAAACATTGGAGGTATTCGAAGGGATGTGAATGCCCAGATACTTTATCGCTTCAGTTTGCCAATTGTATTTGTAGAGTGATTTTAAATGGGGTAGGTGTCTTGAGAGATTAATCGGGAGAGCGTCTGTCTTAGTAGTATTTAGCTTATAGTATGATGCTGCGCTATAGGAGTCTAAGATCGTGTGGAGGTATGGGAGAGTTCTAACAGGGTTGGTCACGAAGAGCAGAACATCGTCGGCGAAAAGACTTAACTTATGACAATGTGGGCCTATCTGCAGACCGGGGAAATTGTGGTCATTGCGTGAAGTGGTGGCTAGGGGTTCTATTGAAAGCGCAAAAATCAAGGGGGAAAGGGGGCAACCCTGTCTGGTACCATTCGTGATATTAAAGGGATCCGACAAGAATCCGTTGCTGAGCACCCGGGCCGTGGGATAACTATAGAGCGTCAGGATCGAATTGAGAATTCGGTCTCTGAAGCCAAAGCGTGTGAGCACTTCTTGCATATATTTCCAATTCAGCCTATCGAAAGCTTTTTCAGCATCAAGGGATAGGAGAAGGAGATCTTGCTTTTCAGTGAGAGAGTCGATCAGGTTGAATACTCTCCTTGTATTGTCAGAGGCCTGTCTTCCCGGGACAAAGCCTGTCTGGTCCGGGTGCACCAGCAACGGTAGATACTGATTAATGCGGAGGGCCATTAGTTTGGCAAATAGTTTAATATCACAATTTAACAGTGCTATAGGGCGATAATTTTGGCAGAGAGCCGGGTCCTTCCCTGGTTTGGGGATGGTCACTATGCGGGCTTCTAGCAGTTCCTTTGGGGAAGAGCCTAGGGAGGATAGTTCATTAAAGAGGTTCGTTAAAAGTGGAGTTAGCGGGTCTTTGAATGTAATATAGAAGTCAGTTGTGAAGCCGTCTGGGCCTGGCGTTTTGTTGCGGGGGAGGGATCTTATGGCAGAATGGATCTCCGATTCAGACCATGGGGCGTTGAGGGCTTCTAGTTGTTCCGGCTTTAAGGATGGGAGCTGTATATTGTCTAGGAAGGAAGATATTGTAATGTTGGTGGGTTGTGGCGTGGAGGTATTGGAGGAGAGATTATAGAGCTGAGAGTAGTACTTAGCAAATTGGTTAGCGATGTCCTTGGGGTTTAAGAGTTTCTCTTTGGTAGGGGTAATGATATGTCTGATTCTGTTTTTGGCTTGTTGAGCTCGCAGTTTGCGGGCAAGCATTCTGCCCGATCTATTACTAGACAGGTAATATTTATGGCGCATTCTGTTCAGGGCTAGTTGTGTACGAGCTAAGAGGATTTTTGGGATTTGGTTACGGATGTTTGATATTTCCAATTTCAAGGCTCTAGATGGGGCTGTTTTATTTTGGGTTTCTAGCTTCGATAGTTTGGTCTCTAAATCTTTTTGGGCCTTAATGGAACTGCGTTTGAGATATGAGCCCGCCTGTATAGCTGCTCCTCTCGTAACTGCCTTAAGGGCACACCAATGGTTGGTGATAGACGTTTCCTGTGGGGAATTGTTAGAGAGATAGGAATTGATAGCATTTAAAATTGTTGCTTTGGCCGTAGGGTCTTTTAACAGGTGGGGGAAAAGACGCCAAGGCCTCGGGGGAGAGGTTGATGGGTTGGGGCACCACTTCCATGTGGCGGGAGCATGGTCAGACCATGTGATCGGGAGGATATCAACATCTATGGTGTGCTGTAAGGACCATTTATCGCAGAGGATATAATCTATTCTGGAATAGGAGTTATGTACTGAAGAGTGAAATGTGTAGTCGCGGCCAGTCGGGTTTTTTGTCCTCCAAATGTCGTATAAATCAAACTCTATTAGAAGGTTGCGAAAAACTAGGGATGGGCCAGACGTCTGGGAGGGACGGGATGTGGTTTGTTGGGATTTGTCTAACCTGGGATCTAGAACTAAGTTGAAATCTCCTAAAAGTATCAGGGAGCCTCTGTATGATTTCCGGATAAGAAGAAATAGTTTACGTAAGAATGGGATTTGGTTGGTGTTTGGTGCATACAGGGATACTATGGTAGTGGGTTTGTCCTCTAACAGACCTGTCAGTATCAGGAATCTACCGTTTTTGTCAGAGTTTTGGGATTGTAGTACAAAGGAGGTGTGCTTATTGAACAGAATGGCGACTCCGTTACGTTTGAACGGGCCACTTGCATAATAACCGGTTGGGTAGTTCACATCTTTGAACAACGGGGGGTTAGTGGAGTTGAAATGGGTCTCCTGTACCGCAACCACATCTGCTCTCTGCTTATGAAAATAGGAGAGAGCTAGTCTTCTTTTATTAGGGGAGTTTAACCCCTTAACATTTAAAGATAGAAATTTAGGCATTGTGAAGTTGGGAGATATTATGGCATAGCATTGCTGCTGTTATTTTTGCCGTCACCCTAGAGGAGAGGTCGGCTGGGGAGAGGGGACAAGGGGGGAAGGGAGGTACAGGTGGAGAAGGGTAAGCATAGGGAGAGGAAAAACAAAAGGGTCCGGTATATTGGACCCGCATGACTACTGCAGGGGAGAAAGGGTCATGCAGTAGTATGAGAGAGGTTGGGGGGTGGCAAGGCTCGTAGAACGTAAGCCGCCACTCACTATTAACTCACAAAAACTATCCTATTATAGGGAAAGTCTAGTAACTTGAAAGATTATTTTTTTAATGCTGGTGGGTGGGTGCTGGCTAGTAGCAGTGTGTTGCGGTCTGTTTCTTTACGGAACAGCTGGCTGCAAATGGATCCTTCACTTATAGTGACCGTGATGTTCTTGGTGGGTCAACTTAATGGGGTTCACCATGTCGTTCAGAGTGGATACAATGTCATTGAAAGAGTCAAATGTGCCATTCCACAGAATAAAGATATTGTCTATGAACTGCTTGTAAAACATGAGATGTCCAAAGTGTGGGTAGATAAAGGTGTTTTCAGATCTGGTCATGTAGATATTGGCATATGCCGGTGCCAGGTTGGAACCCATGGCAGTGCCAGAGTTTTGAACAAAGAAGGTATCCACATATGTAAAGTGGTTGCATTTAAGTACAAGTTCAGCTAGCTTGAGAAGGAACCCAATGGGTGGTCCATCCTCGTGAGGTATTACAGTATATAGTGAGCTCACAATCATGGTCGCTAACGCTAACAGGATGTTGTCCATTTCCACTTCAATGGCATGAAGTTTAGGCAAAAAGTCTGTGGTGTCTCTAATATAGCTCTATGGAAAATTGGTTGTAGAAAACCTTCGAGGTAGATTGCCAGAGGTTGCAAGAGGGAATTACGGGCTGATATTATAGGCCTCCCTGGTGGGTGAGATAGGCTTTTCTGTATCTTGGGGAGTGTGTAGATGATGGGGCATACTGGGTGTGACACAGTATTCAAAGGTGTTTTTATCCAGCCACCCCTGGAGCTGGCCTACATTTAATACTGAGTCAACTTGGTTTTTGAAGGTTGGGATGGGGTTTGAAGTCAGTTTAGTGTAGGTGGTAGTATAATTCAGTTGTCTGAAGATTTCGGTGTTGTAGTCAACCCAATCTTGCACCACCACTGCTCCCCCTTTTTCAGCTGGCCTAATTACAATTGCTGTGTTTTGTTTGAGACTATGCAGTGCTTCTCTTTATGGTCGCGTCAGGTTATAAAACCATTTGGTGGAGTGTTTAGGGGATATCTCTTGGTCTATAAGATGTATATAAGTCTTACTGCTTGGGTTAGAGGAGGTGGGATCGAACTGAGAGGGTTTCTTGAGAAATGGAGTAGGTAACTCCTGGTCAAGTGGAAAATGTTCCATCAAGCACAATTTTCTGCCAAATTTGTAGAGATCACTCCTGGCATTGAATGTGTTGTGTGGTTGGATTGGTATAAAAGACAAACCCTTTGATAAGAGATTGAACATGGCTGGGGTCAACTAAATTTAGATAAGTTGAATACTAGGTTGGGTCCTTCCTCCTTGAGTACACGTGGCTTAAATCCCCCCTTCCTGGGGTGTGGACAATGTGCTCTTGTGACAGGGGTTTTCTGGGGCTGTATCGCTCTGCCCTAAAAAAGGCCTTCTAGGAGGGTGAGTGTCAGAGAAATCTGTATCTGACACAGAGGCAGAGGAGCCTGTCTCACAGTTGAATTGAGGTTGGCGTGTTTCCCTTCTCTTCCTGGAAGGCCTTTGTCCTCTGTACTGATCTGAATTGACCAACAGCCACTGTGTGGTTGCTGTAGTCAGCAGCGACTATGGTCAGTTTGTTACACTTAAAATAGGGCAGTTCACTTTTGTACAGGTCAATCTGGGCACATAGTTTTTCAATTAGATTGGAAGTTTTTTCCAATCTAATTGTTGCTAGGTTAGTGATGTTTGTAGATCTCAGTATTAATCCATTTAAGCTCTGCCCCCACCTCCTCTATTACCAGGAGTAGATCCTGGGAGCATTTGTTAAATACCCCTCACCAGCGACTACAGTATACAGGGTTTGATCTCCCAATGTTTGGGATATAATTGATCCTAAAACCTCTGGGGATCTGTTTTTTTTATGGTATTCAGACAAGAATTGACTATTTAATTACCGTTTCTTATATAGCGCAGCATATTCCGTTGCGCTTTACAATTGGAAACAACAGTGATTAAACAAACTGGGTAGAAACAAACCAACATAGAGGTAGTTACTACCTACTCGCAAGTTACAATCTATAGGACCATGTATATACTTTAGCACTACAAATATATAGTTTCACTCTTCACGTTTTGCGATTTATTAAATTAAATTTTTTCATTTTTTCCATTTTTAAATAACTCCTATAGAATCCAGTTGTTATTTCTCATTAACGTGAAACTATCAGCTATAGAGGAATCAATCCCTGTGTGGCACTAATATGCCCAATATAGTGACAGAACAATTTTTTCTATTAGATCCAACATGTAACAGGCTTATAGTGCTCCCAATAGCACATTACATGTGTGTGTGTGTATATATATATATATATATATATATATGTTTTCACTATACATGAGCATGCCACTCAATGTTACCACCTACCCTGTGTGTCACACCCGCCTCTGTATGTACAGACCCTCATCCAGGATTCCCGTGATTAAACCATAAGTATGGCCACGAGTGTATTACCATGGCGACCTGCTGCGTCCAGCGATCACCATGGTAACTATACTGACAGACCCCTCGGTCAGCTGCGGTCATGTCGTGTAAGCCCCTTCATCAGCTCCAACCTACAGCAAACAAACACTGTACATGTACATCCAAGTTACTTCCAAGGTTTAGAGGCTGTTCGGATATTTATCTGGGACCATTTAGATCCTACGCTGCTCGAGCATGAATTGTTTATACAACTGTTAGCGTTAACTTTAAAGCATATTTTTTTCTTATTTGATAGGACCTATTACCTTCAGCTTAGATGGTGTGCCATGGGATCATTCATGGCCCCCTCTTTCGCTTATATTTTCATGTTCGAGCAGGAGGATCGTATGTTCCTGGATAGACCTGAGATCAATAGCCATCTATCGCTGTACACTCGCTACATTGATGATATTTTCATCTTGTGGACAGGTGGACTACCTTTGCGGACAGAACTCATTGCAGAGATTAATTCTGAAGACTCCACCATCAAATATACTGCATCTCTGAGTCCTACCAGTGCTCATTTTCTTGATGTTGCAATCAAGATTAAGAATGGGAAGATTTTCTTGATTGCCTTTAAATATGATCTTCCATTGTCTCAAATAATGCGTGTCTCCAGAATTATGAGCAACACTACTTGTATTGAGTCTCGTCTCAATAACTTGATTGAGAAATTTGCACACCAGGGTTACAGCCGCAGTTTATTTGAGAACAAATAAAAGATGTTCTTGATATGCCTAGGGCCCAGTTGTTTACTCCCAAGGTACGGAATCCAGCCAAAGTTTTACCTTGGTCCAGTGTTTTTTTCAGTAAGCAGTCTGGTGATCCGCCATGCAACTAATGCATCATGGCCTATCATTAATTATGATCCAGAGTTGCCAGGACTAAGCTCTCTTAGACTTTTGGCTGCTTTCAAAAGGGGTGCAAATCTCAGGAATCATCTTGTGAAAATAGACATCACTGGAGTGGGCATCCCTAAACCTGTAAATGCTTATTTTAAAACTCTAGGCTACTATAGAAGTTTCAACTGTGGCAATATGCAAACATATGAGTGTCTGCAAGCAGTTGAAAAATCCCCACTCAGAGAAGATGTTTGATATTAGGATTGTTTTCACCTGCAAAACTTCCCATGTGGTATACGCGATTGTCTGCCCGTGTGGATTATACTACATCGGGCAGGCAACGCATCCCTTTCATGACAGAATAGCATTGCACCTCTACGGGCAGACATGTTGACCCACCGGTGCCGTGCCATTTCAAAATGATGGGCCATCCTATCTGCTCACTTAAATGTTTCATGATTGACCATGTAAAAGAATCTATGCGTGGTGGAGATAGGGCCAAGAAGTTATTGTTACTGGAATCCAAGTGGATCTTTAAACTTGGGATGATCTGACCAGTTAAACTGGAATAGTCTAATGTGAGTAGTCATATTTTTGCTGCTCAGTATGTTGCATATAAATCTTTCATATATGTAATTTCATGTTTTATATGTTACCTTCATTTTCTGCATACTTTTAATAGTTGTTTTGTTATAATTTTGTGTCCTTAGTGTAAAGTAGCCCAGACTGTGCAGTGTTGTGGTGCATTTGCAGGCTATTTTGGCGATGACCGGGGAGGGGCATTGTGTCATCTTGTCTCCCCTGTCAGGAGCCCAATGTGCCCATGAGACACATCACTGTACTATGGGGGTTATTTTGGTTCACTCTTTCTGACAAATTCCTTCTTAGATGGACAAAACCATGGCCCTTATTCTGATCGGTGCGGATATATCCGCGTGCGTTCGGCCCGCGTTTTGTTTTGGTTCTGCGCATGTGCAGAGGCGGCTCTGCGCATGTGCGAGCGGGGCGTTACGGCCAAATCCCGCATGATATGTGAACACTCCGAACAGGGGGTGGAGAAGGGCGTGAAGGGCTATTTGGGCTCATTACCATATGCATACGCCCCGCGTTTCATGGGAGTTCCCATGAAAACGCTGGGCGTACGTATGGTAATGCGGCCGTGACGCACGTGTAGGGGGCGGACATATGACATCGCCAGATGTCAGCTGCCCGCCCAGATCCCTGCTTTTGCACGGAAAAATGTCCGTGTGGTCTGAGGTTGCGGGTGTTGGTGGAGCACACGGTCCTGCATTCGATGGTCTGCGACCATCGAATGATGGGGGAGGTTCCCTTAGATGGAGGAGGCGTATTACGTGAAAAATACATGTGCGGTCCGTTCGGGCAGCTTCTTACCGCATACGGACGAGTTGGCGATCCGTATGGAAGGCTGGGTTTCGCACGCACGGTCCTGGCCGCATAATCGGCTCCGGCCGCACCGATCAGAATAAGGGCCCATGTGCACTGCAGGTGGGGCAGATGTAACATGTGCAGAGAGAATTAGATTTGGGTGGGGTTTTACTTCAAAGTGAGATCTATATTGCAGTGCAAAAATAAAACAGTCTGTATTTTCTCTGCACAGAAACAAAATAACTCACCTAAATCTAATTCTCTCTGCACCTTTTATATCTGCCCCCCTGCAGTGCACATGGTTTTGTCCATCTAAGAAGAAATTTGGATGGATGTATTTACTATGTTTAATGTAGTTATGTCCTGGCCCCGGGGCTGCTGCATATTCACATTAATAAGCGGCTATGGGGTCTGTTTAGCCGCACTTCCTGGGTTTTGACATGCATACAGCTGGTTGATTGGCAACGCTGTCTGGGTGTCTAGTGGGCGATGACAGCTTCTGGAGGCGGGGGTGGGGCATGCGGCGGGACCTAGGAGTCAGGCAGTATATATGTATGTACATGTACAGTGTTTGTTTGCTCTAGGTTGGAGCTGACGAAGGGGCTCATACCCTAAAATGTTCTCCTGATCGTTTGAATACCCATTTATGTATATATTCAACTTTTGAGTACTGTTTTTCCCTTTCTGGGATTGGGTGTATATATAGAACATACAGCGGCACTCCACAAATTGAAGGTGTCAAAACATTTACTCTCCAACGTTTCGGGTTGGAATCAAGGTGTACAGTGCAAAAGGTGAAACACAAAAAACATTTAAATACCTATACCTACAGAAAATGTGCATACACACAGGTCCATGGCGTGAGGAGGATGTGTGGCGTTCACCCGAACTTCTGGTCAGAGTGGAAGAGTTTGACTCTCACCTCATTCACCCTGCTTTGTTGATGGGTTATCATGGTATTAACCATGTTTACACTTGCGTATAAAACACCTTGCCGCTCCGTGCATCGGAACTGCCTGTAGACACAAACATAACATATACATATAAAATGACAGTGAAAACAATATATAAAATGCATTCTTAGTGATATAGGCGTGAGAAAAAGACTCCAACTATCTAAATATATAACAGTGATTTAAGATGCCGGTTATATATATATCGGCAATAGTGATTGCGGATAGTGTTAGCACAATTGTGACGTATTTACTCATAAGGAATGTCCGCAACTATAACGCTGTACATCTCTATCAAAGCCTGCAAAATGATCTATTGTAATATTAATTTAGCATATCAGTGCCTAGAAGGTAATAATGTATTCTGGTAGGAAGAATAATAAAAAATACAAAATAAAACTAGAGGTGTCTCAGTATAACAGCTAGCAAGAAAAGGGTAACTTATTATACTATTAGTAATCCTGCTATTATAATGCAGTATTTCAGTCGCTTGCGACCTAAAAAAGGCAAAAATTCATGCAGAATGTCCATAGAAGAATCTTTTTTAAGACCCCTACAGGTGGAAATGATTCTAACAGTAACTAAAGATGTTCATGGTTAACTTTTCATTGAAGCCATGGGGATTACAGGTGTTCAATGTATATATTCATTTGGCTTCCTTTTTGAGGAGGTTTCCTTCCCGGTTGCCTCCTCATAAAGATGGTGGAATACAGTCAATTGCCATATGTCTGAAATCGTATAATTTATGTTCCATCTCCACAAAGTGTCTTGTGGAGATGGAACATTCTAGATGGCGCATTCTTGATGGCTGACCTGTGGAGTGCCATTCATTCCCGCATTGTACTGGTGGTATTTCCAATGTACATCAATTGGCAGGGACACGTGGCCAAATAGACTATGAATGTAGAGGTGCAATTTAATATATATCTGATCTTATATGTTTTATCGTTGGCTGAATTTTGGAATGAGCTACCTGTGATGAAATGGTAACAGGTGGTACACTTACCATTTCATCACAGGTAGATCATTCCAAAATTCACTCTTGCAGTGATTCAATAGTTTTGCTCAAAAAATGTGTTTGAGGCTTAGATCTTCCAAAGTATGCACCACAATTTTTTAAATATATTTTTTCCTCTTTTAAATACCGCCATGGGTTTCACATCCTTAAAGACCTTTAAGGCCTGATTTGTAGCTAATATGGGTCATAGTGCCAAGCGTAGTCTTTTCGGTTGGTATTATGGGCCAAGCGTATTCTTGTCAATCGGTTTTACATATGTGGTTGTATGAATTCAAAACCGACCAACAAGAATACGCTATTAAGAGCCAATAATTTCCATCCAGCAGCTCTTACAACAATTAGTGACCATTTTGGTAATTTTGATAATGGTATTAAATTATCAAAATGTTAGAACACATTGCTGGTGACATTTGCTGTTTAGGAGCTCTCACCAAATTTCCTATTCAGGCAATATTCCTGTTTGGGACATTGTTTATATTTTTTCATCGTCCAAGTTGTATGTGACGTTAACACATACCTCTAGGCACTGAACTTTCTGCCGAGATAGTAGCCGTTTATTGTTTAAAACCTTTATGACATTGATCACCTTGTGGCAGCTGCCACCCATACCCTCTAAAAAGCCTAAAAATCATATGAGACATGTCATTTCATTGTCGCTTAACCCCTGATAAAGTCTGTATAAGATGAAACGCGAAGGGTTGGACTCATTGTGTATCGTCTTGAACCAACAGATGTGGATCATGAAATTTTAATAATTTTTAATAAAAAACATAAGTTTTATGTTTATTAATTGTGTGCATTTCTCCATACCTGTGCAAACCTATGATGAAAACCTACAAGGTGGTGGACTGTACTAGCGCTCTCTATTTACTCCATTATTTATATATATATATATATATATATATATATATATATATATATATAGAGAGAGAGAGAGAGAGAGAGAGATAAGATCTAGTGTGCGCTTAGTGTCGTCCACCACCTTATTAGACAATTTAAGGGTAGACAAAAAAAATTAAAATCATATAAAATGTATTAGTCAATCGGCCAGGGTTTCCATAATCTAGTTCTTCCAAGATACAATGGTACCCGAAGCGTTTCATCATAAATGACTTCATCAGGGGTTATATTATCTAAACCATTGGAGATGGGTTTAGAATTTGAAAGTAGTGTGTCCACGTACTTAAGTTCTTTATGTATATGGAAAAACACTTTTTCCAACAGGATAAATAGATCTCAAGTGGGATCTAAAGATAAAGATTTTTGCCAATGAGTACTGGGTGACAACCTGAATCAATGATTAGACTCCTATGTCTCCAGTGTCTGATTGCCTGGAGACATAGGAGTCTAATCATTGATTCAGGTTGTCACCCAGTATTCATTGGCAAAAATCTTTATCTTTATATCCCACTTGAGATCTATTTATCCTGTTGGAAAAAAGTGTTTTTCCATATACATAAAGAACTTAAGTGGACACACTACTTTTTAAATTCTAAACCCATCTCCGAAGGTTTAGATCAAACGGTGGCCCTCCAGATGTTGTGAAACTACAAATCCCAGCATGCCTTGCCACAGATTTGCTATAAGGGAGTGTTAAAACTGTGGCAAGGCATGCTGGGATTTGTAGTTTCACAACATTTGGAGGGCCAGAGTTTGAAGACCCATGGTTTATGTGGACTCATATATTAACCATGAGGATTATGGAACTGTTATATAATTTACAACTGTTATAAAAATCAATATTAAATAAAACAGCCAATTTGATCCCAGCGATAATTTTGCTAATTATTGGGTAACAAATCCTGTATTAACAGGCACAGGCTGCATTATATAAGTTGATTTAATTAAGTGGAGAAGCCCAATAAATAAATACTTTGAGTACTGACGGCACCTGACCCGGCGGATAAGCTGCTGAGACATGGGCATGGGGTATATGCAGGTCAGAGAACTAATATAAAAAGGGCACATCTCCTGATACTAACAGGATACATACAAGGGTCTCCCCTAATACCTTTTAGCGCAGATAATTATTGAACCTTCATCCAGTCTGTCTGGAAATATATAACAACATGATGATGGGACATCTTAGCGCAGCTTGCAGAGGGATACTTACACTGTGATGTATTGAAAGACATTCATATAATAAGAGCAATTCCAAGCATATAAGAATTGCAACAGTGTAAGCCTCTTCCATAACTACTAAACACTATAAATCCCTGTGGTAACATAACTGCTAGCAAATTGTAACATACTAGCAGCAGAAAGTTACAACTTATAATAAAGGCAAATTGAAGCCAAGTATTATGAAATAAGCTGACACACACACGTTCATCCTTTTCTTCTCATTTTAATTTATTGTACACATCTTTTTCATTCTTTATCACACTTATCATCTTTTAAATATTTCACTTTGAGACAAGGTTATATAGTCTACTTTTGATAAGAGACTTTTTATATTCAATAAAAATAAAAGTTAAATTTTATGAAAATAATTGATTCTCAGTGTACTCTGTAAGATACTTTTTTTTCTTCATGGGTGTTTAGGTCTGACTTTAAGTAGTGGGTAGCACCCCCCAGACTAACCTTAGGGAAGATTTGATCTCCCTAATTTTTTTGAAAATAACTGGGGGAGGAGAATCTTAATGACAAAAGGTACTGGTGCGGGAATTTCTCTTTCTTTGTGTCCATTAGATGCAATTTGCCTTACCTGTCTTTCTATGAATACCCAATAAACTTACCCCACCTTGCTACATCTTAGTTAAAGGTGTTGCAAATTTGTTCGCATTACACTGAAGCCAAAAAATATATGCCAAAAATGATTGCATTCTGCATAGCCGTAGACTTCAGTTAATCTACTGTGCAAGTACTGTAAGTAATGTTCTCATGCACTTTTTTTTATCATTTTATTGAGCTGTGCTTTTCTTCCTTATAAAACAGACAAAACAGTCTGTTTTACTTACTCTGCCATACATCTCTACAGGATCCATGTATCAAGCTGTGATATGCACTTTACCCATTTTTATAGTACTTATTACCACTTTTCACCACATTTGTCAAGAGGCATACCATGGAGAAAGCTGTCCTTGTGTCTTTTATTGCTGTTATGTCTGTTATTTTTTGCTAATTCCACTGCAATGCCCTTCCCTTGTGTCATGGGTGGATTGGGAATTTAAAGTGGCCCTAGCAAAATTTCCTAAATGTGCCCCCTTACACAGTGCCAGCCTGGATATGCACTAGTGGGGGGTTAGGGGTAGGGACTATAGTTAGCAGAATAACAATTACCGGAATGCTAGAGGTTCACAGGTGTGACTCAGATGTGGTGGTTACTTAACTGGCAGGACCAAAAAGCCATTGCAGGAATGTTGACATGCTATTAGTGTCTACACGACACAGAATGCTTTCAGCATTATAAATGTGGACATACTGTATCATTACACCCAACAAATCCGGCTGTTGTATTTCTGATAAGAAACTTGACAACATGCTACAGTATGAATTTGTTTGTTAGACTGTATGCAGTATCCAAGAAGATAGAGATAGGAACACCAGTTACTGCATGAAACAACTCTGCAGATAAGCTTTAGTACAGTTTACACTGAGTATAAAGGAACATTTCAGCAAATAACACCAACAGAATGTGTTTTAAGAGATAGAATGGGAGTACTATGGAGCCCTACATACATATTTTCGGGTTGGGATCGTTTGGTCGAATGCATTATGGTCGAATGTCATTACATCGAATCCATTAGGTCGAATTGCTAAAAGGTCGACATGATTCTAGGTCGACATGGGAAAAGGTCGAAATGATTCTAGGTCGAAAGGTCATTAGTTCGACAGGTCATTAGGTCGACAAGGTCATTAGTTCGACATTGTCTAGGTCGACATTCACAAAGTCGACATGGGGTTTTTCACTGTTTTTTTACCTGAATGTCAACACAGTCGACATGGACACAGTTTAAAGTGCACTGCATCCCCTCGCATCGCTCGCTGCGCTCGCTATGCGTCGGGCACGGTGCCTCGCTACGCTCGGCACACTATTTTATTCTCCCACCACGCCCTAGTGGATGGTAGGGCATGAAATACCGCCTGTCAGCACATGTCGGCTCAAAAAACAGTGAAAAACCCATGTCGACTTTGTGAATGTCGACCTAGACAATGTCGAACTAATGACCTTGTCAACCTAATGACCTGTCGAACTAATGACCTTTCGACCTAGAATCATGTCGACCTTTTCCCATGTCGACCTAGAATCATGTCGACCTTTTAGCAATTCGACCTAATGGATTTGATGTAATGACATTCGACCATAATGCATTCGACCAAATGACCGCATCCCATATTTTCTACAAGTGATTTTAAATAAGTACTACTATTTACTACCTCTAGGGTGTAGCCTGACATAAGAAATACAAATGATCATGCTGCAATCGCAGTCAGACTTGCCAAAGTGATTGTAGAGCCACAGATGCAGGAATATAACTTTTTTTTTTTTAACAACCCATGTCAAATAGTTACCATTCAGCAAAAGTTATTTGTTTGAGTATTTTGGAGATATACGTATTTTTAGTAATTTTTCAATAGTTTTATACACTTAGTTTTAATATTTATTGTAGAGTAATATTGAAATTACAGTGCAATTAACGTTCAAATAAACAAGGAGAAACTCACTTTTATGTTCTGAAAGGACTGAATACAATTTTTGACACAGACAGGGCGGCTTCTTCCTTCTTTCTATACATGGAAAATTCTAATTCCAAACTTGCCAAACTCAGCACAGTCTCAGCTCCATAATAGCATGAGACTGGCTCAATGGTATGAAACTCAACTTCTGCTTGGAGATCCTCATATAGGCCCTTATTCTGATCGGTGCGGTAATATCCGCGTGCGTTCGTGCCGCCGATGTTTTTTGTCTGCGCATGTGCAGAGGCGTCTCTGCGCATGTGCGAGCGGGGCGTACGGCCAAATCCCGCATGAAATGTGAACACTCCGAACAGGGGGTGGAGAGGGGCGTGAAGGGCTATTTGGGCTCATTACCATATGCATACGCCCCGCGTTTCATGGGCGTTCCCATGCAAACGCTGGGCGTACGTATGGTAATGCGGCCGTGACGCACGTGTAGGGGGCGGACATATGACATCGCCGGATGTCTGCTGCCCGCCCAGATCCCTGCTTTTGCACGGAAAAATGTCCGTGTGGTCTGAGGTTGCGGGAGCTGGTGGACCACTCGGTCCTGCATTCGATGGTCTGCGACCATCGAATGATGGGGGAGGTTCCCTGAGATGGAGGAGGCGTATTCCGTGAAAAATACACGTGCGGTCCGTTCGGCCAGCTTCTTACCGCGTACGGACGGAGTTGGCGATCCGTATGGAAGGCGGGGTTTCGCACGCACGGTCCTGGCCGCATAATAGGATCCGGCCGCACCGATCAGAATAAGGGCCATAGTGTTGGCTAATGGGTGACAGCCAGATACTCTCCTCACCTCATTTTAATTTCATCTCCTTTTTGTTTAATGGGCTATGATTTTATTTGCATTTGATAGCATCTGTTTAAGGTCATCACCACAATATCGTAATTCGGTACTTATGTAGTATTTGGGCTGCCGATTTTGTGATTGTATGCCTTACCTTAAGGCATACAATCAGATGCGATGCGATGCGATTCGATGCGATTTTGCATAGGATTCAATGTTAAGAAGGTCCTGTTCATTTCCCCACTATCCAAGTGGGCATAGAGTTGATTTTATATAGTGTGGCGAGCACAGCGAGCCACCGAGCCCGAAGCGTGGTGAGCGAAGCGAGCCCCGCGAGGGGCCGCATATTTCTTAAAAAGTATTCTGTGTCCCCTCGCGGGGCTCGCTACGCTCGCCACGCTTCGGGCTCGGTGGCTCGCTACGCTCGCCACAGGTTTATATCCAACTCCATGCCCACTTGGATAGTGGGGAAAGGAAAAGGAACCCTTTTTCCCATTGAATTCTATGTTAAAATGGATTCAGACCATTTTAACATTGAATCCTATGGAAAAATCTTGACCATCGCATACGATTTGGTCGCATGCGATGCGATGCGATCCGATTTCTAAATCGGACGCCCAGATACTACATAAGTACCCGTAATTCTATTCTATTTCTATGCAAACATCATTTGGTAAATCAACTGTCATATTGTAAAGTCTCTTTATTGAGTTAGTTGGTCTATAGCCCATTGTATAATGTAACCCTTCATGTGTAACTCTCATTATGTTTATATCTACTACATTTGTATAAAGTGTTAATGCTTCAATAAGAAATACATTTGGAAAATACAAAGCAATTATTTTGTATGATAGAGAAAGTAGGGCCACAGTGGCTGTCTAGATGGGACAGTAGGCCTAATTCTGCATGGATCACTAATTAGAGCATTGCACCAGGGCCCCTGAGGACTAAGGGGCCCACTGCTGTGTTGCATACTGTGAACTTGGGTTTGAGTGGAGGAGGGGGGCCCAAATTATAGTTTTGCACCTGGGCCAACTACTCACAAGTTCCGCCACTGAATAATACCCCTTTTACACCAAAAACTCGGATCGGACCTTGGTCTTTGAACACGGGTGTTTCCAGGGTCGGACCCTGGTTCATACCCCATTTACACAGCAATTCGACCTGTGTCATACCAGGGTCTGCACCATTTACACTTGACCTGGGTCAGCCTGCCTTTCCTTGTGGATGTCATTACAAATGGCCTGCAGCAGCAGCAACACATCTCCCCCCCCCCCCCCTGCAGCATCACATCAGCCCCTCTGCACATCATCCTCCCCCCCTGCAGCATCACACCATCCCCCTGCACATCATCACTCCCGTGCACATCAACACCCCCCTGCACATCATCACCCCCCCTGCACATCATCACTCCCGTGCACATCAACACCCCCCTGCACATCATCACTCCCCCTGTGCACATCATCACACCCCCGTGCACATCATCACTCCCCCTGCAGCATCACCCCCCCCCCCCTGCACATCATCACCCCCCTGCATATCTGCATATCATCACTCCCCCTGTGCACATCATCTAAGGCAGGGCTGGGCAATTGCGGCCCTCCATATGTTGAGGAACTACACATCACAGCATGCCTTGCATCAGTTTCAGCATGGCCACATAGCAAAACTAATGCAAAGCATCCTGGGATGTGTAGTTACTCAACATCTGGAGGGCCGCAATTGCCCAGTCCTGATCTAAGGAAACATTTTACAGTGAAATGCATGCAGTAGCTCCAGAATCTTTTTAGGACCACATTCAACTTATCTTTTTAATGTGTATCATTAAAATGTTGCTGACTTATATCTGCATAAAGGCCTTTATTGGTCGGCGGCCATCGAATTATCTCTTCAGTGCTTGCAGATCTGAGACACCTCTATGGGTGCTCGCACACAGCAGCTGCACATGCGCGTAAAAACCTATGCGTAGTCCTGAACAATCGCTCCCACGTGCGAGTGCGTGGGGAACCGATTGAATATGAATAACCCCCAAAAAATTTATTAATATTATATTATAATTGATATTGTGACTTGTTTAAAAAATGAAAAGGGTCAGTCAAGGAATTCCTAATTTTCCTAAATTAACCATATGCTAATGTAAATCTGTTATTTGCTCTTGCTGAGTATGAGCTGGTTTTACAGTTACAGAATTTGATCTTGGTAAATGCAAGAGTACTCCTAACAGTTCTGTGTTCTGCTACTACATAATGTATAGGCCCATGTGTTTACCAGTGGATTATCATCTAATTTCCGATGAGTCCATTGACTGGAGCAAACGACTCTTGACTAAGGCCAGTATTCAATGAGAAAAATTTGCCGTGTTTTATGGCGAGTTTGTGCTATTTTCGCGTTGGAAGGAGCATTTTGCTCTCCAAAAGTGAACCACCCTATTCAATGTGATATTTTCGCCATCTTTTTAAGTGATTTTCGCCGTGTCGCTCCGTGTAGCAATTCTCCATCTTTTCATGGAGAACTGGAATGTGAACTTTTAAACTAAAAGGTTTTTTTTTTAAATTTTGGTGTCAAAAAAATCAGGATTTTTTTTCTGTGAAGGGGCATGTTATTTTTATTCATGTGCTTATAGCACATGAATATATATATTTAATTTAAAAAAAAAAATTTATTTATTTATTTTTTTACACAGAGCAGCCAGCAGGGGGCCGGAGCTCTCGAGCCGCTCATTAGATATTCATATAATCACTGCACCCGATCATTACATATGCACGATCGGGTGCAGTGAATACTAGGTCCCCCGCTGGCTATATGGGGGGGAAGCTTGTGCTGCCTGGGTCCCGGGGAGCCCACCTCCCCTCCACATATTTTCTGGGGCAGCCAGGGAGACTTTAATCTCCCTGGCTGCCACCGTCCCCCGGCTCCCTGCCAGCTCCCTGCCGCGGACGCTCGTCCGCTGCAGGGGTTAAGACTCGCCGCGAGTGGCGGCGAGTCCTAACCATATTGAATAGTGGGAGCAGGAGAGGCAGCGAGCCCTCCGGAACAGGGCAAGTGCATGGCGAGAGAAAAAATCTCTTGCCATGCATGGAGAATTTTTCACGTTGAATACTGCCCTAAGTAAGGCCACGGGTAGTTAGAAGAAAAACTCAGTACATAGGAAACCTACCAAAGCTTAACAGAATGCTTCACTGGCATAGAGCAAAATCTAGATAACATAATGAGCTGGAACACAAGACTGGGTTCAGGGAAGTTTGAAGAGAGGAGTCGGCTCCTGTGCAGCCTTTCTCCCTCTCATCTGTGCAGGCAGCTCAATCTGACTACATTGTTAGCTTGAGTTGCCTGCTGATGCGCACCACGATCCTCGATCCATAGTCCATGCAGAGTCGATTGATAATTGTCCCATCTGCAAATTTGCAGCCCAGCAATGAGTTCTGAATAACCCCCTATAGTGTAGTGCTGTGCATGCTGGGAGCAAAGAGATGGGAGATGTGTCCCTCTCTGGACAGTCTCTCCGTTCTCCCTGTCTTATGTACTACTTACCCAGGACACCATAATGCCCTTCCAGCTGGCAATAGTATGCAGTACCTGCAGTTAACTGGCCATATTGCACTAAATCATGTGATTATATGGGGGGTTGGGGGCTTGAACTGCATTTACATATTGCAAAAGGCACTATGAATGGTATGTCCTGATTTTTAGAGTTCGGGGTGCAGGGTGTCCTGGGTTGACTTTACCTGCTTTGGGGCATCATATTGTATCATCTATACTAGCACTTTTTTAACAACAAATTGTTTTATGTTCTTCTTCCTATGTAACACTCTAAACACATAGCTGCTGCTTCTTGCTAGTGTAATTTGTCATAAGGGGCGAGTTGAGATGTGTCCTGACCGACACTGAATAGCTCAGCACAGATTGCTCAGCACACAGCTCTGCAATAGCGATGTGTGCTGAGCAATCTGTCACTGCCATGTTCTCGATATCGCCCATCGCATCGCAGACCATATCGCATGCGATGCGACGCGATATCGGCCGATGTTCTACAATGGCATACAATTTTAAAATTGTATGCCATTGTATATGGCATACAATGCCATACAATGCGATGCGATTATAAATTGTATAAGCACCCTAATGGGTGCTTACAATGCTTAAATGCACCCCCACGCCACCCCCCAAGTATAAAAATGAACCCGAAGCGTGGCGAGCACAGCGAGCCCGCGAGGGGCGGCGGTATGCGTCCCACGACCTTTTCATACCCCACTATCCACGTCGGCGTGGAGTTGATTTTATAAAGTGTGGCGAGTGCAGCGAGCCACCGAGCCCGAAGCGTGGCGAGGGGACGCGGATACCTTCACAGGTATCCGCGTCCCCTCGCGGGCTTCACAGGTATCCGCGTCCCCTCGCGGGCTTCACAGGTATCCGCGTCCCCTCGCGGGGCTCACCACGCTTCGGGCTCGGTGGCTGGTTAACTTTTTGACCATTTGTTTATTTTATTAATGCATACATATATTCTGTTTTCATGTAGTGGTGATTTCGCCGCGTCGCTTGAGAGATCGTGAGACGCTGAAGAGAAAAAGAGAGGAGGCACAGGACAGAGACACTTTCCAGCAGGATTTTGGGTAAATTATCAAGGGAAATAATGAAATAATTGGTTGCTCCATTTTAAAAGGAAATTAGAAATATGCCTTTTAAGATACAATGGGGGAAATTTACTAAGATGAGTGTTCAATTTCAGATGAGATGTTGCTATGGGCAATTAGATACTATCTATTCTAGAACAGGCATGTCTAAACTGTGGCCCTCCAGCTGTTGTGAAACTACACATCTTGGAGACTTGCATAGTCTCCGTGGCGCTCACAGCACACACTAAATTAGGGAGTGCTTCAAAGATCATTCGATGGTTGGCAGGCACACACACAAGGCTGCGAATGGATGTTTATGCGAAACATCCATTCCCAACGCTGCAGATAAAATTGCTCATTAGCTTGAGGGGGCAGGTGTACAGCCGCACGGCACTACAGGGCTCGCAAAGCAGCAAACTAACGTTGCTTTGCAAGCCAACCAGAATGAGGGCCTTAACCCATTGTGTACTTCATCTGCTAAACTGTCCAGGCTAGCAACTGAGCTGATCTGATCTCACAACAGTTCCAGATTAACGGGTCGACAGTGTCTAGACCAGGCATTCCCATCCACGGTCCTCAAGGCACACCAACAGTGCATGTTTTGTAGATATCCAGGCTTGAGCACAGGTGAATTAATTCGTATCTGAGGGATTCTAATTAAGTCACCTGTGCTGTAGCCTGGATATCACTAAAACCTGCACTGTTGGTGTGCCTTGAGGACCGTGGTTGGGAATGCCTGGTCTAGACAGTCAATAGGTCATCACCAAAAGGTCAACATGCACAAGGTTGAGAGTGACAAAAGGTTGACATGCAGAAGGTTGACAATGACAAAGGGTCAAAATAGAAATGGTCAACACATTTATTTGGTGACATTATAAACATTTTATCTGACAGTAATCTGGGACATATATATATACAATTTAACTGGTATTGGAGCTCCACCCCGGGGAGTAGTAATATCCCCATTCCTTCTAATGTGAAGGAACAGGGGACATTTTTGGAAACAGTAGGGCATACAGTGCCTGATTCAGCCAACATGACACTTTGAAAATACTAAAGATATGCCAGATAATCTTATTGTGTATGTTCAGCATTAGAGGTCAGATATTGCTGTGTGTAATGTATGTCCAAAATTAATGTTAATGTACAGTATCCCATTATTGAGTTGGCTGCAAAGTTGAGTTGAGAAGGTAAGGATGTTTTTTAGTATTCAGCATTTACAAAGTCAGAGCTGAGCATTTACAATTTTTATTTGTTATAAATATATATATAATGCGTGACATAATGTGGGGTTGGCCAAACCAGTCCTCAAGATCTACCAATTGTCCACGTTTTCCAGACAACCTAGCTTATAAACAGGTGTAAGCCGTTACCAACTGTCGCATTTTCAAACATGTGCTGCATTCATTCCTAACTTGACACATTCTGCAGATCTACAGGTAGTCTGGAATACATGAACTGTTGGTAGATCTCGAGGACCAGTGTGGAAAGCCCAAAAATATTGGATAGCATTGCTGAATGACAGCACTAGTGTCATTGGTTAGATTTCAAACAGCCCTCTACAGATGGAGCCGGACTTACCCATCCATAAAGTGTCCCTTCTCGGCACAACGTTTGCTGAGGCTCGTCCAGAATGGGATCCTCATGCATCCCTGTCTCAGGGAATGGCTCACTGAGACGTATTGCTCTGGTGGGCCAATGGGATGAACAAATGCTGCTCCATCTGTATATTATTTAATTTTTCTTCAAAAGGCATAAGTATTGATGCATGTAGCTTCCAGTTCCCAGTCATGTGACAGACCTAATTCTCTTCTATCCCTAAGCCTATTCCTAACCTCTGCCTACATTCTAACCCTAACCTCCAACCCTCAGCCTAACCCTAATGGTAATGACATTATGGTTAGTATGCTGTAGGGAATATACTTTATATAAATTACAGACTGAATGTGAATGAAAATTGAGTTTGTTTATCATATACATTTTGCATCCACTTTAGAAATTATTTTTTAATTTTCAGAAATAAAGGCCAGAAGAAATTCAAAGGAACTGGACGTGGGAGAAGGAAGCAAGTCAAAGAACCAGAGCCAGAGCACGAACCAGAGAATAAATGTGAACACAAACCACAGCTTGAATCACAACATGACTTGGAGTTCGAAAGGAAGTCTGACTTAGAGCCGGAAGTCCCACAAGAGCATATACAAGAACCTCTGGAGCATCAAGAGCCATTTGCACATGTGGCTGAAGATGAGGCAGATGTGACAGTTGTAATACATGAAGAGGATGATGGATACTTTCAAGACAAAACTATCTCCTTTCTAAAAGGTAATATCTTCTGGAATAAAAGTTGGCTTGATATTATACAGAAAGAGAAATTGTGATAACGTGCTTATTTTTGTTCTATTTTATAGATCTATTTTCAAAATAAATGTATATTTCAGTGCAATTTATTATATCCCATCAGTCTCCCTGCACACCACATTGTCCTTCCTCAAGACCTCTGTCTCTTATGTCAAAACCTCATCCTTTTTATAATTGCACAATTGCCAGCACACTCTAATGTAGGACTCACAAACACACACACACCTGTCATTTATACTTCATTTGAAAATGTCCCCAAAGCAAAATCATTATCTATTATGTTTCCTATAAAACTGCCCTAGGGTAAATTATATTATCCATTCAGGCTTTGTGCAAATAACCCTCATTCAGACTTCCAGGATTGATTCTGTAGAAGATAAAAGACAGATTAAAGAATATGAAGAAAGTCTTTCTGCACAATAATGACTGTTCTAGGCATGGATTGAGGTTTACAGATAAAAGGATGAATGACAGAGATTTGGATGAGGTTATTTGGAAGAAAGGATGATAGATGTTAGTTATATGGAGGAATGACATAAAAACAGAACCTCAGGCAAGAGAGGATATTTATATGAAGATTTTTAACCAATTTCGAATGCAGCCACAAATCACAATTTGTATAAAAACTGTGTATACATCACTGTGTATACGTCACTGCTTACATGCGCAAATGGCATGAGTGATTCTAAATCCTACACATCTTAGACCAGATAGTTGATGGCGGTGCTATCACACAGATTTGTCTAACCCAGAATACGGGATGTTTACATAGGAATTAGAATCACCTGTAATTGTTATTAACTAAATTATATCCATTATATATTTAGCCAAGGCAGCAACACAGAAAATATCTGGAAAGTATACATGGTAGAACCCAACAGATTTAAACCTGTGATAGCAGCATAATGTGGTTGCACCATACACTAATCTCCTAGGGTTCAACATTAAAAATGCAGGTTCACTAGAAAATATTTTCCAAAATCCTATTACCTCTTATATAATCAATTTAGAGTTATTGTATGGGTTTGAAAAATAAACTGACTTTATCCTTGCAGAGGGTGGATGGCCAAACTCCCTTTTATTGAATTAATCATTTAGCATAAGTATTGTGTCTCTAAATATGGGAGCATTCATTCTTTCATTTTGCAGTTTCTCTCATGAAATGTAATATTGATAATAAGGTACATATAGATATGCAGTTTGCAACAGGTATTACCATGACAAAGTAAAAATATAGATAATATTCAAGCATAATAGTCAATGAAATTGATGGTTAAAATGTAAATTGTTTCTTGTGTGGACAGAGTAACTGCTGCACGTGCCTGTCCCAATGGCCTCTATGAAGTCAGGGATGGGGAACCTTTGGCCCTCCAGCTGTTGTTAAGCTACACATCCTAGAATGCCCTGCTACAGTTTTGCTATTTGGCCATGCTAAAACTGTTGCAAGGCATGTTGGGATCTGTAGTTCAACGACAGAAGGGGCCAAAGGTACTCCATCCCTAGAGTAGGTAATGCCCTTTTATAATGGTTTCACATTTGTCACAAAATAATTTTTTAACCACATTTCCAATAGTTTATTTTTAAATCAAAGTTTGAGTTTTGAAGTTTGAGTTTTATGGTGTGTACACAGTGAGATTCCCTTGCTATTCGCCTTGAGATTCGAGTGCTATACAATCTTTGCTATCTCTGTACTATTTACATACAATTCATACAATCTATATTCGATTTGCACTATATAGTCATTGCTGCCCTGTCTATCTGGGCTTCGATTTGTGCTGTCACGGGAGTGCGCATCGGGATCGCAAGGTAAAACACCTGTGCGATCTGCATACGATCTGCATGCGATTTTGACTATATAGTCAAAATCTAATGTCAAATCTCACTGTGTGTACACAGCAACTATGTTTAAATCTCCCAAACTGGTAGGTTAATGCTTATAATGGTACCTGGATGGGATAAGTGGGTGGCTAGTGCTGTTGAGTGAAGCAGCTCCGAGCTGATCATTAGTAGCACAGATGGGATGGAGCTGCTAGTATCAACAAGCCTTAAATGTGCCATGCTTTTCTAGTTTTTATTTGTCTACCCGATTGCACTTATAATTATGTGCGCAGTAACGTTTGTTCTGTGCATTATTACATAAAAACATTGAGATTTCAGTGAAATGAAAAGCATTATGGCCTTGTCTGCCACACGTAAGGAAGAGAAGCATTCAATCACTTGACAGTTTCCACAAGACCAAGCAGTTCCAGTAGAGAGAAATCACTGAGTTTTCCACACAAATACTGGGGCAGATGTTACAGGCTGTGGGGCAGATGTATTAAGCATTAACAAGAGATAGATGCAAGGGTGATAAAGAGAGATAAACGTCCAGCCAATCAGCTCCTTACTGACTTTTTTCAAACACAGCCTGTAACATGGCAGTTAGGAGCTGATTGGATGGATGTTTATCTCTCTTTACCACCTGTGCATTTATCTCTTGTTAAGGCTTAATACATCTGCCCCTATGTTTGCTATATTTGTTGTTCCCACACTGATGGTAGGGATAAAAAGCTGCTGTTTAATTGTATACTGTATGCAGTTCTGATCTCACTGTTACCCCACATCCAGCTTATATAGTAGAGCAGAGGTAACCTGTATGTACATTTTCATCTTTTGTATTACCAGATACAGAAGAGGTGGCAGATGTGTATCCTGAACCAGCAACTGCTGCGCCTGAGGATCTGAGCTTTTCTCTTAGCCCTGAAGAAGAACATCAATACTACAATCCACTACTTTAACTTTACCATTATGCAAGCATAGAGTACATATAATAATTATGTGATACATGAAATATATGAATATATTATTGTTTAAATCAGTTTTTTTACTTGTGAAAGATGACAAAAGCAGTCCTATTTCTAAAAATATCATCATGCACCACTCATATAATTTTAATTTAAGAACAAAGCTCATACAGAAATAAAACAGATAAGCTGAAATATACAGTGTGTACAAACTGCACAATAAATAAACATACATTGATAACTTATCCATTTTCACATTTTGTTTTTCAAATCCGATTTTGTACTAAAATTTGAATTTAATTCAATGCATCAGTGAAGAATGTCTCAATAAATGTGTTACAATATCACCATAAACATATATAGAAATATACAATAATATTAGTTAATGATAACAGTAATATTCTAAAAAATTACAAATAAAATAAAATTATAAATAGAATACATAAAAATTGTACATACATTTGTGTTTAACGGGATTAAAGGAATATGAGAATATAAGGTTGAGGATTCTGTAGGAACATACGGCTTTCATAATGTGGTTTGGAAACATTTCCAGATATGTTACTTGACAGAGTTAAATTAAATCAATAAAGCTTTCCCATTATTAAAAAAAAAAATGTTTCGCTTGTTTTGCTTTCTGGAGAGAAGCTTCCAACCAATACATACACATACACATGCTAACACAAAAATAAATAATCTAAATAAATTGGAACATAAAGCACTAAAGAAACAAATTACAGATTCCTCCATAATCATTAAAGAAGCAGATACCGGAGGAGGCCTATTTATACAGGACAGGTGTGATTATATTAGAGAAGCACATACACAACTCAATAATACCGATTGTTGCAAAATTTTGACTCACGATCCCACAATCACTTTAAACAGAATTAACAGATTTATTGGAAGAAGCATTAGAAAGCAGTATTATTACTAAAGAGAAATACTGTTTTATTTATTTCCCACACCCTGTCACTCCCATTTATTACCACCTTCCCAAGATCCATAAATCACCATCATCACCTCCCAGGAGACCTATTAGTTCTGTTGATTGCTTTTTACAACCAAAAGGTGTTGTCACTGAGATCACACATTAAAGACACAACTCAATTTTTGGAAATGATACAATGAATAGCATGGAAAAACAGTTATGCATTTTTGACATTAGAAGTAACTAGCCTTTACACAAACATTCCCCGCCAACTAGGGGCTCAGGCCATGTTGGAGAGGCTGAAAAAGGATGGTGATCTCAATGACAAACATATCACATTTCTAATACATTATATATTTGCTATTTTAAAACACAACTATTTTCTTTATATGGACACTATTTTTTTACAGGTAATGGGGACCAGGTCCGCGCCTAGGTATGTTAACTTCTTTATGGGCCAGGGCGTAGACAAGCTCATTTGGAGGTGGAATACAATGCATCCCTGGTCCTCTATGGCAATTACATAGATGATTTATTTTCCATTTGTGATGGGAGGGCACTTTTAACACAGTCCTTTGTTACTCACAGGAATTCCAACTTCTTTCATCTCACTTTCGCCCTTACCTATCACCCCACATAAATACATATTTTGATTTAAAATTCACAATTAAAGCTAATAGAATGCACACATCCAATTACATTAAAGAAACTAATACAAATTCTAATTTACACTTCCACAGTGCACATTGCGCCACTAGAAAACAAAGATCCCCTAAGGAAAACTCCTTAGAATTAGGAAGAACTGGATAGGATTTAGATAAGTCAGGAGAAATCTATGATACATTCTTTTTTTAGAAAGGGAATATCCCGAACATATTGTACACTACCATTCAAAGGTTTGGGGTCACGCAGATCATTTTGTGTTTTACATGACAACTGACTTTTATTTATCAAATGAGTTGCAAAATGAATAGAACATATAGTCAAGACATTGGCAAGGTTAGAAATAATGTTTTTTTATTTGAAATAATAACTTTGCTTTTGTCAAAGAATGCTTGTTTTGCAGCAATAACAGAATTGCAGACCTTTGGCATTCTAGATGTTAATTTGTTGAGGTAATCTGAAAATAATGTCACTTCACGCTTTCTGGAGCACCTCCCACAAGTTGGATTAGAATGGTGGGCATTCCTATTGTCAAATGTAATTAACATCAATAATGTAAAATTGTGATATGCTGATGTATTTTTTTTTTTTTTATTGTGCATATGAAAAATTGGAAAAAATAAAAAGTAAAAAAAAAAAAAAGAATGGTGGGCATTCCTTGCGTACCAGACGGTCTGGTGACTGTGCTGGCCACTCCATTACAGACAGAATACAAGCTGCCTGCTTCTTCCCTAAACAGTTCTTGAAGTCTGTTATAGACGAAACGCAATGCACCTTCAGTTGAGGAACAATCTGCTGTTTATTCTATACCAAACTGTTGAATAAACATTTAAATAAAATAAGTTTGGACAATTACTTATACTGTATCTGCTTCACTGGATTTCAGACTTGAATACCATTGATTCTGGTTTAACATACAATTTGTATCTTAGGTTTTTGTTCCCTGCCTTCATTGAAAACAGTATTAGTATCATTATATAGTGTTAGTGTGGATTGGAATATATATATATATATATATATATATATATATATATATATATAGAAGTAGTGTTGCGGCTTGGCAATCCAACTCAGTAATACAGCCTCCCAGGTGCCCTCAGGATACAATGGATAGCCCGGTGGTATAAGAATATACACAAACAGCGGCACTCAATGGGTTTTTTTAAATGGTGTATTCAAGCGGTCCAACGTTTCGGGGACTAGCCCCTTTGTCAAGGTTTGTTTTCCTGCACCTTGACAAAGGGGCTAGTCCCCGAAACGTTGGACCGCTTGAATACACCATTTAAAAAAACCCATTGAGTGCCGCTGTTTGTGTATATTCTTATACCACCGGGCTATATATATATATATATATATATATATATAAAGCGAAAAAGGGACCCCAACCGCGCACACCTATATGGTTGCGGCACCTCTGAAGGCCCCCTGTTAGACAGGACCCAAATTGGTTTAGAGATGAAGTAGAGTGTGGTACAGAGTGCGCTACCAAGATTTAATCCACAATTGTTAAAAATATGATAAAATTTAATGACACAATGCCTACAATAGGCAACATAAAATACATATAGACTTTTTTACAGCATGTATTTGTCAATTTCTCTGATTCAGGTTATATCTGTGATGAAAGCAAAGTCCCAACGCGTTTCGTCAGATAGTTGACTTCATCAGGGGCTTACAAGCAGGGTTTGACAATCCAAATAACACTTCGTACAAAACATTAGTTTTATACACACTTTCAAATCGGCATCAATAATTCATGTACGGTATAGCATAAAAACCCAAATGTAAAAACAGCCAAAAAGCTTTTTTTGGGCTGGTAACAATGAACAGACAGTTATTTAGACTCAGTACATGGGGGTTGGTGTCCACCCCAAAAAGCAAATGTGACCACAGTCCAATTTTCCTCCAATAGTATAGGCTTATATAAGTCTGGACTACCGGATGTGCACTCTTTGGATTCCAAAGAGTGCACATCCGGTAGTCCAGACTTATATAAGCCTATACTATTGGAGGAAAATTGGACTGTGGTCACATTTGCTTTTTGGGGTGGACACCAACCCCCATGTACTGAGTCTAAATAACTGTCTGTTCATTGTTACCAGCCCAAAAAAAGCTTTTTGGCTGTTTTTACATTTGGGTTTTTATGCTATACCGTACATGAATTATTGATGCCGATTTGAAAGTGTGTATAAAACTAATGTTTTGTACGAAGTGTCATTTGGATTGTCAAACCCTGCTTGTAAGCCCCTGATGAAGTCAACTATCTGACGAAACGCGTTGGGACTTTGCTTTCATCACAGATATAACCTGAATCAGAGAAATTGACAAATACATGCTGTAAAAAAGTCTATATGTATTTTATGTTGCCTATTGTAGGCATTGTGTCATTAAATTTTATCATATTTTTAACAATTGTGGATTAAATCTTGGTAGCGCACTCTGTACCACACTCTACTTCATATATATATATATATATTTACTTCTTATCTTATAATCCACATTAACCTGAATACATGGAAAAATAGTTGACCACCTTAAAACTATCTTCCACCATCTCCACGTTGCCCTTCGTCTACTTTTCTTCTTACCCACTCTCCTCTCTTTTTCATAATATTTGCTGTGTTAGTATATTATAAATCTTGTTTACTCAATAATGTCATAGCTATCTGCCACATTTTCTGATTGTTTTGCTCTCTCAATATTTTGTTGTGTTCTTTACTAAATGATTATTGATGTTCTATATGATTCATTGAATAAAAACCGTTTATATAAACAAATTATTTGAAATGGTCCTGGAACCACTGATTTAGGCTAGAAGGCATATCAGTAATGGAAAAATAAGGTAACAATAGTCAAATAATAAGGGTTGTTTGACTGGTATTAATTATTTTTGGTTATATTGAAGTATAGGATTGTGCTGCCAGAATATACTATAGCATATGCAGGGATATGGCATGACTAGATAAGAGAAAACTTACAAAATGAAACAACTGATAAAATATTAGCTATTTATATCGATCTTTATCAGCGGTGCTACTCTTCCACGGCCTGGACTCAGTTCCCTGGCCACAGGAGCAAGATAGTGTCATAATATATTTATGATCAATAAGGTACTGTACACATCCAGTGCTGCCGCAAATTCTATTATATACTTTATTTTAAAGCGTAACGGAATATGCTGCGCTATATAAGAATAAATAAATTATATTATATACAGCTCAGACGCTATTTTTGCTTTAATCCATAACCAAGATGTCCACCATTTGTTATTCTGCACATATGCAGCACAATTGTATTTTCTGTTAGAGCACCACAGTGGGACACATACTGTAGCTCAGTAAGACCCTATGATATTATGTACCCCACATCTACCAAACCTGCTTGTATTTGCACCACCACTCACATACAATTGCCAGCAACAACTATCTACTCTTGGTGGAGCCGCTCACTGTGCTTGAAACTCATTTCACCACAGTGTTAGTGAAGTAGTGCAAATAAGAGTTGCAACCTAATTTATGATAATTTTCAAGAAGGTTGTCCACAATCTTAACATAGTTTCTAGGACTTCTGTTACTCAAGAAGCCATAAACGGGATTGGTACGAAATCCCGGCGGTCAAAATCCCGACACTGGAATCCCGACCGTCGAAATCCCAACAAGGGGGTGGGCGTGGATCGCTCACCCTTGTGGGCTCGCTGCGCTTTTATTTATAATTTATTTATATATATATATATATATATATATATATGGGGACCAATGTGATTATTTTTTTTATATGGGGCCAATAGGGTTGTATTTTTTTCTTGGGAAGCAATGTGTTTTGCCCTGTGGGGATCTCATGGTGTGCGTTGGCAATTTGAAAATCTTATTTAGTGTGCTGCAAGATAAAAAGGTTGAAAATCACTGCTCTAGGCCCTTTATATTCACCTACAATTCTATGCGGCCTGTAGCTATGGGTGGATTTCAACATCCTCCACCTTTACCACACTTTTCCTGTGACATTTCATACTGATTATTGCACACTGCTCCAGCATTACTGAAAATATGTAATTCTAGTCAATATTACAACTTTGCCTTCTAGTTAAAGTTTGTATTGCAGCTGGTTGGATTACAGTATTTACTACCATTGTTTCTGGGACATACTGATAGCAGCTTCTGTCACAGAAAAATCACCTATTTGATTGGAAGCATCATCTACTACTTTACAATCTGTTGAATATTATGGTTTGAAGCCTCAACATAGTTACCTCACCAGAAGTGTGGATTCTTCTTTTGATTAGCCTCTGTCACTAGTACCTAAAGAAACTTAATTAGTTTATTATCATTGACTCCTTTACTTTTTATATAGATACATTTCTTTCTACCCCTTCCTTGACGCAGCCCTTTCAACAATGACAGGAGAAGAGAGGGGATGATTTGAACATGGCTTCTGATTCTGAAACTGTGGCCCTTTCCCCGCCTGCAAATAAATCTGTAGCTCAACAAGAGATCTATCTTACTTACAATGATATTGTGTACACCATCAAATCAAGCATGAGACCACTTCTATCCCAAGCAGTCTATGATATTGCATCCCAACTACAATCCATAGCGTAGAAGTTGAACATAAAGTAGGCAATATGTTTCATGATGTCTCACATCTTAAACCTGTAGTCATCCATAAATTGGAGAAGGATACCTATCATTCTATGGAATTAATTAGATGACCTAGAGAACTGGTCTTGCAGGAATAATATTCGCCTGGTAGGGCTTCCGGAAACAATTAGGGTAGTTTCACACACTCCGGTTTTGACCGGACGGCAAAAAGCCAGACAAAGTTTTAGCCGGATGGCAGAACCTTTCACATGCTCCGGTTTTTAGCCGAATAAATCGTGCGCTTATAACATCACATGGGGGTGGGTTAAAACAGTTTGACTGGCATGTCCAGCCTGACTTCCTGTAGGCCCGCCCCTCTCACTTTATTAGCCGGCAGTACTGTGGTGTGTAAAGGCGCCCATTACCTCCACACCACACTGAACAGGGAGGATGGGACGGCCACGGCACGGCAGCCGCCCGCTGCAGTGGTAAGATCTGGCTGCTACCCAGCGGCCGCGCTGTGACCGTCCCGTATGAATGGACAAATAGCAGTCCATTACTCACTGCAGAGATGACACGGCTTTTAATGCGGTTTTGCCATCCGTCGGCAGCCGCATTGTGTGAAAGAGCCCTTAAAGGTCTTGCATTTGCTCACTTTGTATGGAACACTCTTCCTATTCTATTGGCTATTGAAACTGAATGTCAAGAATTAAATATCAAAAAGGTATATTGATTGGGACAAACTGCACACCTACATCTAACTTACCTCGGGTTGTTTTATTTCAGTGTCTTAATTACTTACATAAATAATCAATTTGGCCTTGAGAAATAAGAAATGTATTCAATGGCAATCTGATACATTGTATATTTTTCAAGATTTCTCTTGAGCTATCCTGAGCCAAGAAAGCCTTACCCCCGATCTTGCCCTCGACTGGTGGAAGAACACCGTAAATTTGAAAATTTGCATTGATCTATCCTGCCAAACTTACTTTTTGAAGCACAAAGATGATAAAAAGATAAATGTGCGGGGGGCGTGGCCTGATGGAGGAGCAGAGAGGACGCCATTCTGCAGAGCTCCCTAATAAAACCTCCACAAAAAGGCACCCAGTGGCTATCCTAACTCACCCCCTGCCCGGCATCCACCTTGCCTACCCAGCGTGGTCCCCCTGTAAGGAGACTCGCAGCGCTGCGGAGCCGGGGGTGGGAGAGATCCTACCTCGCAGGTTGCGGCCTGGAGTCCAGAGGAAGCAGCGGCCTCAAGTTCAAGCTGCCCCCCGGCGTTCAGGCTGCACTGCGCGCACGTGACGCACTCCGGAGCCAGGAGCACTCCAACGGACACCCAGAGCCAAGCGGAGGCCCCCTCTACTCCAGGGACGGAGCTCCCCCATAACACCGCTCAGCAGGCTGCCTGGGGAGAGCCCGGAGCTCCGCTGTTATCCATCTCTCCTGCCGCGGCGGCTATTTTGGATTCGGCCGACAGCTGCCTGACAGCCTAGCAGCGTGAACAAGGCGCAGAGACTGTTGGAGGGTTGGAGCTGGAGCTCCCTGCACCTCAAGCTGAAGGTACTGAGTGCCCCAGTTCCCCCAGCCCTATTATCAGCCCCCTGGGTTTGGGATCACCCCCTGGGCACAACCTTCCAGTGGGGAAGTGACCCCTGGTCCCCCCTGAGGTTCCTATGGGCGGGCAGCCTATAGCTGTACAAAAGCACAATTCAGAGGTGGACGGAATCCATCTCTGATTCACCCCCGGCCGTACCACGCAGCGTCGGGGCCGTATAGTCCACAGACCCGGTGCCCGGGACTCCTGCCCAGACTATCCGGTATCTGCACCCCCGAGGCCCCAACTGGACGAAATTCACCTGCCCCACTATACGGCAGTTTAGAGCTATCACTATTCAAGGAGGGATATACTGCCCAAGAGAACTGACACCATATAAAGGTCGGGGTCCCCCCCTCCAACTCCCCAAGGGTCAAAGGAGAAGACACAGTATATACTTACTTGGTGATACAATTACTGAAGGGCCTGACTCAGGAGTATTTACTACACACCTGGACATATTAACAAAATTTCACCACATTCAAGTGCCCACGAACTCAACAGCTTCAAATATAGCACAACACTGCCACCCAGAGGCCTTTCTCTGCAACACCTTCTAATATCAGCTTTTGAGCTCTCACACTTTCTACATAGTCTTCCCATAGTCTTCTACATGTCTTCCCAAATTCGTCAAAGTACCTGTGGGAGCAGGCAAACCCCAATGATGTTCTAAACCGTCTCCATGCTTGTCCACCCGGAGCCTTTGCAGATTAAAACCAGTTTACCGCCTGCATATTGTGCTTTCCACCATGTCCAGGCAGCAGCAGAGTAAAACAAAAAAAAACGCCCAACAGGGCACCATGCAACATCTATCCCACACGGCCTCTGGCCCATCATCAGAATCGCCCCCCCCCCCCCCCCTCACCAATGAATGCAAATGGTCACTCAATATCACCAGACGCCTTCTTCGCCACCAAAGAAGATATCCAGGCGATGATGACGGAGTTTAGTAAAACCCTCACAAATAGCTTCCAACAAATGTTCACTGACTTGAGAAAAGACATATCATCCCTTTCCACCCGCACGACTGGCCTGGAATCCAGGATTGAATCACACGCCAAGGATTTACAAGTTTTCTCTCAGGATATAAACTATCTGTACCGAGAAGTGGAATTCTTACGCGACAAAAATGAAGATCTTGAAAATAGGGATAGACGTTGCAACCTCTGCATTCGCAACATCCCGGAATCCGTCGCACCCAAGGATCTCGATCCATATCTACACCGTCTATTTTACAAATTGGTCCCCACTCTAAAGGATCAGCCCCTAAACATCGAACGGGCACACAGAGCACTTCGCCCAAAACCAAAAGACAGGGAACCCCCTCGAGATGTCGTTCTAAAATTCCTCTAATTCAAAGTCAAGGACCAGATTTCCTTCTCCTGTAGATCGCTGCCCCATATCTTATTTGAAGACTCCCATCTGCAGATTTTCCAAGATCTGGCCCCATCTACTATTATCAAAAGGAGAGAAATGAGAGACACCACCAAGGCCCTCCGGGATAATGGTTATAAATACAAATGGGGATTCCCATTCCGACTAATAGTTGAGGTGAATGGCCGACAAGTCACAGTGAGGGACCCCAAGGAAGGGAAAGAACTGCTCCACAGACTCAATCTTTTCGAAGCAGACACCAGTTTGACCGCCAGCGGCCCCGGGAGTTCCTGAGCCAGACTGTCGCGATCCCTCCAGAAGTTATCGTAAAGTATTAATAGACTGCGTCCCTTAACTCATAGTCTTCTGCTTTCCTACTTACCCTAGGGACTAAGGTTTCTCACAGGAGTAACCAGATGACCCTCTACTGACACTTTCCCTGGCATATTGTCTCCGAGGTGGGGGATGCTGTCCCCAACAAGGCTTGTCCCCTGCGCTTAGGTGCAGTGGTCAAGCACCCTCCCGATCCTTATCCTTACAGTTATAGATGTTTTTTCACTGTCATTCTGTTCGGACTATGTCACTATCCATGTATTCTGTTGTTTGGATATAAGTTCAAATGTTATACAAGTTATTTAACTATTAACAATTTGCAGGCCTCACTATATTTTGGCTCCGGGTGGATGGGCTGAGGCACTGTCTCCGTTCGGCCACCCCCCTCCAATATTAGGGACTACTGCAAAGGTTGGGACTCTCTTTCCCACCTTCTTTAAATTTATATAGTTCACAGTTAGTAAGCACTCCCTATTAGCGGGTCCACTAGGTCCGCTTACCGAGTAAGGCTTACCTGTTATCCCTAAGGACCCGCTCAAGGAGATCCTCGGGCCCCCATCTGAGGTCCCCAGGATTCTCTTCTTCATTCTACTTTCCTACATCCTTTCTATTCTCTCATTTCTATCTTTCTCTCACGCTTACCTCTCTTTTCCATACCCACCCCTCTCATTTTCCCTCCCTTGGCTGCCAGTCTCCGCGGGACGGACGACCGGCGATTTGCACCCCACCAACATGCCCATTAACGTGATCTCTCAAAACGTCAAGGGGTTAAACACCCCACACAAGAGATCCCTACTATATCGCACACTCAACTCACTGCATGGCGACATTGCGTTCATACAAGAAACGCACTTCAAGCACAACGCACATCCCTCACTAGTTTCTAGGCGGTTCCCCACAGTGATATACTCCTCCCACTGCACCAAAAAGAATGGAGTAGCAATAATGATTCGCTCTACAATACCGCTGCAGATTAATACCACTAAAATAGATAGAGAGGGTCGGTACATCATCCTGGTTTGCCAGTTAGGTCCTCATTTCATGACTCTGGTGAATTTATATGCACCAAATACAGGACAGGGGCTCTTTTTTCGAAAACTTTTCTTAGAACTTCAAACGATCCGCAAAGGTGCACTATTGATTGGGGGGGATTTTAACACGGTTATATCATCAGACCTAGACAAAAGTAACCCCACGAGCCAGTACCAACACAGCCACCCCCCGGGCAACCTAAGGAAACACATGTCCGAGGCTGGTCTCTTCGACACATGGAGGGCTCACTACCCGACCTCCAAAGATTATACTTTCTTCTCGAACCCCCACAGAACTTACTCACGTATAGACATGATTATGGGTTGTAGTAGTATATTGCAGTCACTGCTAAAAGTGGACATTCTTCCCAATGTATGGTCAGACCACTCGAGCGTCTTAGCTACTATAGACCCACTGGGTACTCAAAAAGGCCTTCAGACTTGGAGACTGAATGAAACCCTCCTTCGCATACCCCAATTTAAAGATCAAATTAACACCCAGATTCAAGATTACTTTCAATCTAACATCACAGACGGTATCCCCATGCCCACAGTATGGGAGGCACACAAGGCGGTGATCAGGGGAGCGATAATTAAATATGCCACACCCAGGAAAAAAACTCAAAACGAAAAGATCTCCTCTCTCACCTCACAACTCTCCCAACTGGAACAAACACACAAACAATCCCACTCCCCTACCGTTCTTACACAGATCCAAGGGGTCAGAGGGGAACTGCAATCCATCTTAGCGGAACGCACAGAGAAGTCTCTTCGGTACTTAAGCCAAAGATTTTATGAAAAAAATAACAAGTCAGACTCACTTCTGGCAGCAAAACTTAGAGCCCAGAGAGCTTCTCAAACTATTTATGCGATACGTAACGACCAACACACCCTTAGTTACGACCCTGGCCACATTAATGATTCCTTCTTTAAATATTACAAGTCCCTTTACAACTTGAAAGAACCGGCTTCTGGCCCTTCTTTACCATCAGCATTAGCACAGGAATACCTGGACACATGTAACCTCCCCAAACTCTCGAAATCAGCCATCGAATCACTCAACTCCCCCATATCACCAGAGGAATTAACTAGGGCACTAAAAACACAGAAGTCGTCGAAGGCCCCAGGCCCCGATGGGTTTCCTATGTCCTATTACAAATCTTCCTCAGGCTCACTGATCCCACAACTCGCGGTGGTCTTCAATAAAATCATGCAGGGGGAGAGGTTCCACACTGACTCATTGAAATCCGCAATCATTGTACTGCCAAAACCAGGCAAGGACCCTACATGTTGCACAAGCTATAGGCCAATATCACTCATCAATGCCGACATAAAGCTTTTCGCGAAAGTTTTGGCCACAAGACTAAACTCCTATCTTACCTCGTTGATAGATGCAGATCAAGTGGGCTTTGTACCCACAAGACAAGCTCTAGACAACACAAGACGAGCCATTGACTTGATCTCATACATCAACAAGACCAAATCATGCTTTCCTTAGATGCAGAGAAGGCCTTTGACCGTCTTTCCTGGCCTTTTATGTTCCACGCGCTGAGGACATATGGTTTCGGGGGAAGCTTTCTTTCTGCCATACAAGCTCTGTATCACGGACCAAGAGCAGTGGTCTCTACTAACGGCATCACCTCCCAACCCTTCAATCTGGGAAATGGCACCAGACAAGGTTGCCCTTTATCCCCTCTCCTATATGTCCTCAGCATCGAACCACTAGCAGCCCACATCAGAAAAAAACAAGACATTCAGGGGATAAATGTTCGGGGCTCCCAATACAAAATATCCCTATTCGCAGACGACGTCCTGTTATCTATATCTTCCCCACTGACTTCACTCCCAAACTTACAGGCCGCGCTAACACTATACGGTAATCTATCAGGTCACAAAGTAAATAACACAAAGTCAGAAGCACTGGCTTTTCATTTACCAAGCTCCACTATGGAAACACTAGAATCAAACTTCAATTACATTTGGCGCCCTCAATCGATTAAATACCTGGGAATACAGATAACAAAACATTACGGTCAACTTTTTAAAGCTAATTATATTCCTCTTTTAAACTCCATAAAAAAGGACCTTACAAATTGGACCCCCTTATGCATATCCTGGACGGGCCGGATAAATAAAATTAAAATGAACATACTACCCCGGTTGCTATACCTATTTCAAACTATACCTGTGATGGTCCCCACTTCCTTCCTCCGAGCCATTCAGTCTCTATGCGGCAAATTCATATGGTCAAACAAATCTCCCAGATTAAATAGAACCTGCCTTGCGAAGTCCTCGTCCAATGGAGGTCTAGGCCTCCCTATGTTTGAACGCTACTTCCAGGCTACGCAACTGAGCCATGTGGTAGCATGGCACACGCGGGCGGGTGGCAAGAAATGGGTGACCCTGGAAAGTGAACTGGTGGATTATCATTCGGTTTGCTTCCTCCCCTGGCTACCGCTGAAACTTAGACCAGCCTCAGTACTAGATACCCCTGGTGTCCACTCTGTGTTAAAAACATGGGACCACCTAAATAAGAAACTTCAGTTGGCACCCTACCCATCCCCTCTCACCCCCCTATGGCGACATCCAGACTTCCCTCTAGGATGCATTTCGCCATACTCACAACCCTGGATCTCGACGGGTATCACCCGACTCTCACATATAGTAGGGGAATTTGCCCCCCAAAACTTTGCAGCACTTTGTGAAAAATATGATAACCAGCACCTTAGGCATTTTGATTACCTCCAGATATCAAGCTTTGTTAACTCCCTCCTCAAAACTACCAAACCCAGATCACCGCTTCCCTTTGAACGGTTTTGTATGTACAACCCAGAAAGAAGAGGAGCTATTTCGTTACTATACTCCCTTCTGGCAGGCAAACCCCCAGCTAAAGAACCTTTTGAAATTGCATGGGAAAAAGATCTAGGTGTAACTCTGGAGGAAGAAGAATGGATAGAAATAAAAACACAAGTAGCTAAATCCTCAATTAACTCAAATATCAAGGAAAATGCCTTCAAAGTCTATTCTAGATGGTACATGGTTCCCACAGTAATACACCGTATTTTCCCTTCCAGCTCTAACCAGTGTTGGCGGAATTGCGGTTCACAAGGTACATTTATACACACGTGGTGGGAATGCCCCCAAATTAGCTCCTACTGGGACGAGATTTTCTCTCTCATGGGGACGATATTCGATTCCCCGATCCCTAAATGCCCCCTGTCGGCTTTACTTTGCAGACCAGTGGAGGGGACAGTTAACCACAAAAGCAGGCTATGTGGCCAAATACTTAACTCCGCCAGATTGCTGATTGCAACAAACTGGAAACCAACCACCGCTCCTTCCATTCAGTCTGTAATTAACAAAGTTTGGTTTGCAGCCTCCATGGAGTATATCACTGCGCTGTTACATGACTCGGTTGGGAAATTTGTGTTAATCTGGACCCCTTGGTACGTACACTTTCAGAGGCAGATTCCAGGTGGGGTGTGATCGCTGGTTCTAGTCCGCCGCTCGGTTAATGACCCCAGACAAAAGGAAACTACTACATACACATGTTGGTGAACCCCCCCCCCCTCCCTTACCCATCTTGCTACCTCTTCTTGCTTTCCCACCTCTGTTCTTTACCCATCTTACACGCTTCATTACTATTGATTCACCATTTGTTTGTAAACACAGGATAAAGGAAAAAAAACAAAAAATGACAGTGGTTTACACCTCAGTTTGACTTTTATTAGTGCAAAATAATACAGTATCTGTTCTCTCTAGAATGTCGGATTTAGCACTGTACTGTTTGATTTATTTTTTTTTCACTGCTGTGTTGTTTGCCACTGTAAAAATAAAGAGTTAAAAAAAAAAAAGATAAATGTGCTGCTAGTTTAATGCTGAGGCGTCGCAAGGTGGTATAGCATGATGTGCTGCTTGTAGCGAAGCCACAACCCATTTCAAAATAGGGCCCGGTCTCCTCGGTTCTTTGTCTTGTCGTAACATATTTTTGGCTCATTGCCTCTTCTTGGTTGGCCACCCTGCATTAAACTAGTCAATCAAATTTTTTTCCCGAATACAGTTTGTCTGTCCTACTTCTCCGCTTCTGTCGACTGACGAAAGTTCATACTTTCGACTATTTTCCCATTATAGCGAGTTTGAGTAAAGTAAAATGTCATGCATTTGTTTCTATCCTATTCAATGTTTGATTGTCAAAATGAATTCAACAGTTTTCAATCTTTACTTAACTACTCTTATTTTAGTCAATCCTAATTTGAGAATTCAGGGAGTTAACAGCATATTACAGTCTGCTGATTTCGAAACGTTAATTTTGGTCAATCCTCGTTTTTACATTACCACATTTTTTAACACTGACTACAAAAATGGAGACTTCACTGACTCAATTATGGTGTTCCTAATTGAATCAAGTTTGGTGAGGCACTGTCATTGTGGACATCAGGATCGTGGTCAGAGATTGTCTGCATTGGGTGAGAAAGTGCTTCTGTCTATTCCACATCCTCACCAGTGTTATACTAGGAATGTACTGGAGTCTCTCTCCGAGGCAGAAGTGATACTAAATAATTACTTATAATCTTGCGAAATCTATTCGCTGTACGATCTGCTAGTGGTTTGCAGAAACTGCTTGTACATTACATTTTATGGCTTCAGACACTTTTCAGTCTACTTTGTCTCAAAGATGTGGTTTTTCACAGCCAACACTTTCATGCTGTACTACCCAGGTCATTAAGGCGTTCTGTAAATTAACGACCCAGTATCAAATTCCCAGATACAGACAGTGAATAGAGAGAGCTTAAATTTGGCTTTGATCAAAAATGTAAGTTTCCCAATGTTCTGGGCGTGATTGACTGTACACACATTCATATCACACCACCTAAGCAATCAAAAGAATGTTTTTGTAATCAAAATTCCATGAATATCCAAGAGGCCTGTGATTAAAAATTTTTAAATTTGGATCTGGTTGTGGGTTATTCTGGGTCACCAATGACTCCTAAGTCAGTCGTCACTGTTTCAGGACATCGAGAATGGAAGATTACCTGATGGCTGGCTGTTAGGTATGTAATTTTATTTTTTTATATTTAAACTAATGTTTTATTACATATTTTATTTGTAGGTGATGTGGATTAACCCGATAACCCTTGTTATTGACCCCATTGCCTGATCATATAGGTAACACAGAAAAAATGTACCAAGCGGCACACCTAGCATTGAGGGGTATAATTGAGCAACCATTCGGTGCACTTAAATATATATCTGTGTTGATAACAATTGCCGGTGAATATTGATACCGGTATTAATCTGCATGGGGACTTTTCATCTGTGTTAACTGTCGGTATGGATGAATGAGCAGAATCATGATGTCATCTCATTCTGACTTCTTTTTCATGTTAGCATTTTCATTTTTTCCCACTACATTTTTCTCTTTTGCAGAGTTCAGTCATGTTGATATACTGGCTGTGTTTAATTGATGGCATTTTTTTAAAAAACATATCCAAAATACGACCGTATCTCACACAAGACACTACTAAATCTCTTATCCATGTACTCAATATATCCCGCATTGATTATTGCAATAGTCTCCTAACTGGTCTTCCCAAAAACAGACTCTCACCACAACAATCCATTTTAAATGCTGCTGCTAGGCTGATCTTCCTTGCAAGACGCTCATTGTCTGCTGATCCGCTCTGACAGTCCCTCCATTGGTATCTTACCATATTCAATATAAAACACTTCTACTAGCATATAAAGCTATTAACCATACTGCACCAGCTTATATCTCTCTACTTATCACAAAATATCTCCCATCTCGACCACTCCGCTCTGCACAAGATTTGCGTATCTCTTCTGAACGGATCACTAGCTCCCATTCACTATTACAGGACTTTCATCGGGCTGCTCCCATCCTATGGAATGCCCTTCCACGCACAATAAGACTCTCCGCTAGCCTCCAAACTTTCAAGCGTTCCTTGAAAACTCACCTCTTCAGGCAAGCCTAATCATATTTAAGTTCTACACACATAACCCTCTGAGGCACTTATGTATTATATAGCTTCCCTTCTGGACTTGTAACTTGGTGGGACTGCTATGCTATTACTGATGCCTGTCCTTGTGTTTCCCTCCTATATCCGTATAGATTGTAAGCTTGCAGCAGGGCCCTCTAACCCCCAAGTCTGTCTGTTGTTACCCAGTTTGTTTTATCACTGTCTACTATTGTAAAGCGCAACGGAATCTGCTGCGCTATATATAAGAAACTGTAAATAAATAGTAATAAATAAATAACCACAGTGTATTTTGAATATTTTTCCATTTACTCCATCTTTTTACTTTCCATGCAGGATCCTCTATGGATCCATTCCATCTGATGATCAAAGCATGAACCTCCTCGGTAGGTACCTCCAGCACTAAATAAGGGACACCCCTTACTTCTATTGGACCTACAAAGATTATGCACTAAGAAAAAGAGAAAGAGAGAGTGCCAGCACAGCTAGAAGATTTGGTTGTTAGCAAATTGAAACAAATATTTTGGAAAATTGATGTGATATCAAAAGTATAATACTGTTGGAGGAGCTCCTGGAACTAGGATTTCTGGAATTCTTAAAAAACTGATTTTGACTGGGAAGAAGCAGAACATTCTTATTAGAAATAAGTTAATCAATAAAATAAATATAGATACATATATCTAGACAAATCATGAGTCAACATATCGATAATTAAGATCATGTACACTTTACACTTAGGATATGATGTAACACTGGGCAATACGTCTCAATCTAGGGAAATCCCCTGTCACTTCACAAGGTTGCTTCTTCTGTATTTTAAGGCTTCTAAATGTATGCAACTTAGAGATCTATGGCATGGTGCAGTATATCATTAGCATATAGATTCCAAAGTCATACAGATTATAAATCAGTTTGATTTTGAAGTGTAAATGACCTGGAGATTTCTTACCAAATCTCTCACTTTCTGATTCTCTCATCCTATTAAATGTCACCCATAGGGCGGTATTCAATGTGAATACCTGCGAGGTGCAGCGAATCCTTTTTTGGATTCGCTGCACATTCGCCACGTTCCGGAGCCGGCGGGCTCCGGTATTCAACGAGTCAGGGGCAGCGAGCCCCTGACTGGCGAATATGAGCTCCTGCGGAGATTGCCGCAGGGAGCCTGAGGACGGTGCCAGGCAGAGAGATGGTAGTCTCTCTGCCTAGCCCAGACCTTTGTGGGGGGTTAGGTGGGCTCCCCGGGTGCCAGGCAGCACAGGCTGCCCCCCCGGGGGTGCCAGCAGGGGGGCGTATATTCACTACACACTATCGTAATGATCGTGCAGTGAATATATGAATATGTAATGAGCGGCTCGGCTCCGGCGCCCCCTGCTGGCTGCTGTGTAAAAAAAAATAAAAAAATATATATTATTTTTAAAATTAAATATATATTCATGTGCTTACAGCACATGAATAAAAATAGCATGCCCCTCCTCAGAATAAAATTCCTGATTTTTTTACACCAAATGTAAAAAACAAAACACTTTATTTTAAAAGTTCACATTCCACTTCACCATAAAAAGATAGCGATTGCTACTCGGTGAATCATGGCGAAAAAAACCTTCAAATGTATTCGCCATGTGGTCATTGAATAGGGTGATTCACCGTTTTTGTCAGAAATTCGCCAAACAGCACAAATTCGCCATAAAAACCTGGCGAATCAGGCTCATTGAATACCGCCCATAGTATCTATTGCTTTGATATAATCCCAAATGTTTCGGTCAGACCCTCCCACTTTCTCCTTCCTTTTCTTTCTTCGTTTGGTCTTCTCCCCTATTCTTTGTTTCCCTCTTTTATACTAGATCATATTTTAATTTGACTATTGCAATAGTCTCCTAAATGGTCTTCCCAAGAACAGACTCTTGCCACTGCAATCCATTTTAAATGCTGCTGCTAGGCAGATCTTCCTAGAAAGACGCTCATCGTCTGCTGATCCACTCTGCAAGTCCCTCCACTGGTTGCCTATATTTTACCTTATTCAATATAAAATACGGTACTTATGTATTATCTGGGCTCCCTTGTTAAATGCACCCCATTTTTTCATACCCCTACTATCCAAGTACGCATGGAGTTGATCTTATATAGTGTGGCGAGCGCAGCGAGCCACCGTGCCCGAAGCGTGGCGAGCGGACGCGGTCTCATAAGAAAAACGGGAGCCCAGATATTACATAAGTACCTAAAATACTTCTACTCACATATAAAACTATTAACCATACTACACCAGCATATATCTCTTTACTTATCTCAAACTATCTCCCAACTCTACCACTCCGCTCTACGGAAGATCTGCGTCTTTCTTTTGCATGGACCACTAGCTTCCATTCACTATTACAGGACTTTCATCGGGTTGCTCCAACCCTATGGAATGCCCTTCCATGCACAATAAGACTCTCCACTAGCCTCCAAACTTTCAAGCTTTCTCTGAAAACTCTTCAGGCAAGCCTATCATATTTAATTTCCACATGCATGACCCTCTGAGTCACTTATATATCTTATAGCTTTTCTTCTGGACTTGCAACTTTGTGGGACTGCTATTCAATTACTGGTGCATGTCCTCGTGTTTCTCTCCTATGTCCCTATAGATCAGTGGTCGCCAACCTGTCACTCGTGAGCTACCAGTAGCTCGCGGTAGCGATCCGGATGGCTCGACCATTTTGCGCTCACCCGCCGCCACCTTCCCCTGAGCAGATGCTAGAGGTCATATTTCACCTCTAGCGTCTGACAAGGAGAACAGCGCTAAGCGCTCCTGGCACTTCCGGGTAACGCTGCAGTGCTGTGCTCCCTGTCAGATGCTAGAGATGAAATATGACCTTTAGCGTCTGTCTCAGGCAGGGGAGATTCCTGCTGTCTGCTGTGACTTCACTGCGGTGAGGCAGTAAAGGTAACTGCTAACCGTCCATGCTGCATTCTGCTCTATTGTCAGTTGTGTATGTTCTGTGTCCTGTCTGGTCTCAGTGTGTAGTATGGGCATAACATTGTACTGTATGCCCACACCACCCCTCAAATCTGCACTATATGTCCTCCTCTGTACATTGCCATGGTATATGCAGGTGACATGGTCAGTGTACTGTGCAGTATATTATGTGGCATTCTTTTTACATGGTATATGCAGGTGACATTGCAACAGTATACTGTGCAGTATATTATGTGGCATGCATGGGGGACAGAGAGGTGCTGGGTGGACGGAGATATGCAAGGGTGACAGGGAGGATATATATATGAAATGTGTGTAATTTAGGGGCCCCCTGTTTTACGTACCCTGGGCCCTCCAGAGCCTTAATCCTGCTCTGCGGCAGCGGAGATCATTAACCCCTGGCAGCAAGAATTAACCGGCAGCAAGAAGGTACTTTAAGATTAATTAGAAGCCTTATGGGACACAGTGTGTGCAATACCTCCAACTGTCCTGATTTTCACTGGCGAGTCCCATTTGTGGGGGGCTGTCCTGCCTCCCACCTGGGGCCGGCAATATCCTGCGGTGAATAGACAGTGTCACATGCACACAGCGTCTATTCAGAGAGGCTGGGGGCATGGCCAGCAGCTCTCAGAGCACTGGCCATGCCCCCATAGTGGAAAAAATGGGTGACATGACCAGAGGAGATGTCCCTTCTCTTCTGCCTCCAGCATTGGGAGGTATGTATTTGGCATATTAGACATTGTAGTGTGTGGCATATTGTGTCTGGGGCATTGCTGTATGTGGTATAATGTGTCAGGGGCATTACAGTGTGTGGCATAATGTGCCACACACTGTAATGATTTTCACTGGCGAGTCCCATTTTTGGGGGGCTGTCCTGCCTCCCACCTGGGGCTGGCAGTGTCCTGCGGTGAATAGACAGTTTCACATGCACACAGCGTCTATTCAGAGAGGCTGGGGGCATGGCCAAATATCCAAAGCTGAAATGCAAGCTTTAAATCAACAGATAAAAATGGAATTGTGTCTCAAATCATTCAGCATTACTACATCTTACAAATTAGAAAACAGCATACAGCGGCCACAGAGCAGTTACCTTTTGTTGAACTGTGGTGTTGGATCCTACGTGCCGGCCATACTGGGGGGCTCAGGTTTGCCTCACTACTGTTCTCTCACTATAATTGGACTGCCGCAAATTTGCTGAGATTTGATTATAAAATGATAAGAATAATACAAAGATGGTAAATTAGTTATAAATATCTTATTTGTGTTTATATTTAGAGTCAAAACAATTACTGCTCCCATTCACTAAGAACTAATGAAAGTAATATGATATGAATGACATGACATTCAGTCAATCATCAAACAAGGCCAATACAAGAAAAGATTTGGGTAACCAAACAATACCCCTTTAACACAGAAAAGCAAATTACCACATCAAATATTTCTACCTGTTAATTTGGCATTTAACACAGGTAATTTTCTTGTGTTATAGCATCCACTTGGGTAAAAATTGATGGATATTGGACCCTGGTAAAATTGGGCAATTTGACCCAGATTGACGCTTTCACACAAAAAAAAGCTGTGTTGATCAGCAAAAAACACAGGTAGAAATGCTTGACCCAGTAATTTGCTTTTCAGTTTGAAAGTGGGTCAGACTAGAAACTTCAAAAGGAAAAATAATTCACATGATGGGTAAACGTAGAATTTAGGGATATTTCTGAGTGAAAGTAGTATTGTTGGGCTGTCTATTCAATCACTGCAGATCTGTATTGTGCCAAAGAACACTTTGACCTACAATCTAAGAAATGCAGTTTGGTACTGGACATTGTCACATTTTGTAGCACTTCTATGCTACCATTCTTGTTAAATAATAATAAAATATTGAACCACATTCTGTAAGCCTGGTAAGTGTCACGTAACATGATTACTTTGTGCGTGCACACACTTCTACCTTCAATAGAGCTTGTTAGTGTGGAATTTATTTAACTTTATTTAACATTCTAATCAATTAAAATTCATTATATTATGATTACATTATTTATCTGTGACCACACACATGGTATCAGGCCAATTGTTTGATTTTACTACAGATATTATAGCCAGTCTGCCATCCTGTATTTCTCATAATCTAGTGAACATAAGCTAATCTATCTACAAAGTCATTCCTATTTCTAACTGATGGATACAGTAGTATTTCATGAGTTAGTGCTCCTGAAACATGCTAATTACCATTGAAGTGTTCAGCAATCTTTATCAGATGTCAAACAAGTGTACGCTACTGGTTGGCAAACATAGCTAACTGTTCATCACAAATCAATGATTTCCTGTCAACAAAACCCCTCCCATCAGCTTCATTTACATACTGGTGATACAACATCAGATCAGTAACAGTTCATTTATGTAACACTCTGTACTGAGCAGCCATAAGAAAACCAAGAAAAGAACATTTGATTTAGCAACAGAAATTATCCGTTTCAGCTTCTCCAAGATGCTACCAATATTGGATCTGAACATGGCATTGAGAAAAGGAGACTTTATCCTGTTAAGACAACTTGTGCAGCGTGGCTTTGACATTAATATTAGGGATGAAGAGGAACGAACTGCTTTAATAAATTGCTGTCTTCATGATGGAGAGGACTGGGCTTTGGGGTCAGCAAGACTTCTGCTGCAACATGGTGCAAAACTAAGCTTGTGTGACAAGAAGGGTCGAAATGCCCTGATGTATGCAATCATGTACAGGAGAGAAAATCTTGTCAAGCTTTTCCTTGATGCACTGGACTGTGATTTAACTCACACAGATAAATGGAATTGCACAGCACTCTGGTATGCAGAGGCATCAGGTAATATTACCATCACAGCAATGTTAAAAGAATGTTTAAAGAAGTACCGATTAGAGACAGAATATCCAACCAAACCTGTGATAACCAAAGTACATGCTGTTGATCGAAAAGGGCTGAATGGACATCTTAGAAGAAAAGAGACAAGGACACAATATGTACTGCCTTATAAAACACTACCAGCTATCATTTGGAATAGAAGAGTGAAATCTGATAACAGCACCAGTGTTGTTAAAAGTGGTACCACATATCTCCCAGCATTGCAAACTGCTACCAGACAAGGCAAATTTCCAAGCATCCAGGAAAAGTCATCATCACACCACATGGAAAATAATAAAGGAAACAAGGAGAGTGTTCTGGACAATAACTGGCGAGAAGACTTAAAAAGAGTGAATGCAATCCTTCAGGTACAACTTAGTTCATCTTATTGCTCAGCAGCCAAACTTTTGCCTCCAGGTATTCGAAGATATCCTAAAATTATCAAGACTGAGATGAGTCAAAATATGGAAGATGAGCTTCATGGAAAAAGAAGAGTTAAAAACAGAAGATTATCATTCGATGGCCTTGATGTCCTGCAAACTAAAAACTGTACAAGAGGCAATTTTAGTAGGAGATGTAGTGTGGCTGTAATTCCTTTAATTCGATTTAAAAATTACAAGTCACCATTTTCAAGTAAAAATGAACAGCAAAAGATCAGGAGTTTACTATCGTAACTCCTCATTATTATATTTAAATGTTCTATTGTACTGAAGCTAACTGCTGAGCCCCTGGTCTTGGAATAGCTGGAGACACTGCTGCTCACAGTGTCTGCTCGTGGTTAATCAGAATTTACATTAAGGGGAGAAAATTATGAGTTATGAATCTGTTCTGCAGGATTACAGTATAATAGAACTAAGAATTAGGGGCAAAGGCTGTATTTATATATATATATATATATATATATATATATATATATATATACATATACAGTATATATATATATATATATATATATATATATATATATATATATATATATATATATATATATATATCAAATTAGAGTACAAGTGATTTTAATTGTCATGTCAAACTAAACTGCATGTGTAAGTGAAACTTATTTTCATTTCTTAAAATATTTTCCAATTTGAATGGTGGAGTTTTATCGCTGGGATCTGGCAACTGTCAGAGTTAATCTAGATTATTGTATGCCTCAAAATGTTTAATTGTTGATTATTGAATCATGTTCAGTTGCTTCACATTGACAAGACACAAGACAATTGTTATGTACCTAAAGCAAAACTAATATGCATTTATTGGTTAGCCTATTGACTAAATAGCTAACAGACTTGAACTCCACGGTCATTGTAACAGATCCGTTGGCAAATAACTTACTCAACCCACAATTTGTTAATGAGACATTTGTTTGAATAAAACATGTTCTTACATGTTTCAATAAATCATCTCTTATCTTTTTGCTTGCATTATATTTCTTTAAAGAACCATGAAATGACAGCCTACAGCGCTTCAACATAAAAAAAGAAAAACACTTTAGACGTTTGATTTTACTATCATTGTATTATTTTATTAAGTGATCCTGTCCCTGGGAATCCTTTTCGTAATTCCGCCCTATTCTGGGATTATTATACCCCACCTTTATATTGCCTCTATGTTCCTCTCTGGGATCATCTGTTAGCTAATGCATGGCTTCCTAAATGCCATCTTAGAAAGACCTGCTTGACTCTGATTAAGTTCTTTCTTCTCTACATTTAGATAAATCTTCTGTACCTGCTGGGTTCTAAAGGTGTATTATAAGATGATAAGGACAGTATCCCTATTTTATGATTAGCAAATAAAGCAATTTTAATACACATCAATTACACATAATAAAAGAAATGCATGCTTATGTATAAAATAAATTACCTATAAAAAGGTGCATTAAAAGTATGCAATATAGTCACAAATCACTTTTTGTTCAGTAATATCCCTCTTTGAGCCAATATATGCACAAAGATGTAAAGTCCCTCCAAGATAATGAAATGGGGGGGGGGGGGGGGAGAGGGGAGGTCCAGGTACCTCAAATGTGTACTAATGGCGAGGTAGCTTTCTTCTAGTTAGACGGTAAGAGGCTGTAGAGTGTCAGCAGGCTGGATATACCTATCTCCAGGGCTATTTTTCAGCAGGCTCCAGCAGGAACTGAGGCCCTTATTCTAGTTCACTCTTTCTGACAAAATATTTCTTAGATGGACAAAACCATGTGCACTGCAGGTGAGGCAGGTGTAAAACCCCACCCAAATCTAATTATCTCTGCACAAGTAACACCTGCCTCACCTGCAGTGCACATGGTTTTGTCCATCTAAAAAATATTTTGTCAGAAAGAGTGAACTAGAATAAGGGCCTCAGTTCCTGCTAGAGCCTGCTGAAAAATAGCCCTTGATGCCAACAGTTCAATGGAGAAAACTCCTGGAAGGAATTTTCTACAGTGGTACCACAATAACAGGATGTAGCGGGACAATCAATAGTTAGTTGGAGTTAACGGGTTAAGATAATTGTAGCGGGTAGCACCACTTGACCAACGCATTTTGCTGTCACCTGTACAGCTTTTTCAAGGTGCATGTCATGTTACCAGGTTAGGGTTTAAATACCCTAAGTAACCGCATAGCGTTTGCAGCTGTTTTTAATCAAGTATGCTAGTAATTAGCTCATACAATTCAAAAATATACAATACAATCTAGTCATTAAAAAGTAGAGGCAGACCCACTTCATTAAAGCTAGATTTTACAAATAACGTGTATGCTAAAGTCAGGAAAATGTGTATTCATTTCTTACATACAAGCCACTTCTGGCTCGTGGACCGCACATAGGCGCTCCATCTCTCCATCTAGTGGTGTGTTGTATTCCTTCCGGCTCGTGGAACCCATGCTTGTGGTCCATCTCCCAGGGATATTCCGGTTGGTAGCATGCATCTGCACGTTCCATCACCTCTAATATTGAAATTCCGGGTTCAGCCACAAGTTTCCGGATTACATTATTTACAGCCGTATGGATCACATATGCTGTTCAATAGGATTTATGCTATGCCACATAACAATTTATAATAAATGGCAAATTGAATTCATATATAACTATACTTATTTGATATATTTAAGAGAATCCGATAATGATACACATATCACTATTGTCTGTTTCTTCCATATTATATATAATAAAGATATGACGTTTCTTAGAGTATATTAAATATAATAACCATCTATATACATTATACAGCCAGTTGATAATATGATAATAAATAACTAAATGGTTAAAGACATACACACATATATATATATATACTGATTATGTACATCTATTATAGTGGGCTTTTCAGTTTATTTACTACAAAATTCCTAATATCATTACAGGTATACATTTCTTTTCCCTATAATGAATAGATTTTAAAGGTAGGGCTTTCATATATTACAATACATCCAACACTTCAAGTCACTAAAATGCTGGGTGACTGTAAATATCCAGTACACATTTGCGGTACCTGGACCCCTCCATTTCATTATTTGAGAGACTTTACATCTTTATGGACATATTGGCTCTAAATGGGACATTACTGAACCAAAAGTGACGGGTGATTATGCTGCATATTTTTTATGCACCTTTTATATGTAATTTTTTTTACATATATCATTTATTTTATACGTAAGCATGCCTTTTTTTATTATGTGTAATTGATGTGTATTAAAATTGCTTTATTTGCTAATCATATTATATTGTATCATTCATGAGCGCAGTATACCCCTTCTTCTATAAGTTTATGCACTTCTAAGTGAATGACACCCCTAATAACTTGCTACTGCTCGGGTTAAACAACTCACTCTATAAGCGCCCCACAGACAACTTGTTATCTTACCTTTAAGCATCCCTACTTAACCTGAAGTTTTCCAACATCTTCATAGGCATTGCTGAGTCCTGATACGGACCCATCACATTCTAAAATTTGGACTTTTGGCCAACATTATAGCTAATAGACACAATACATTCTGCATGGCTGAGTAACAACTTGGACTCCAATAAACATGGTGTCTTGGTCCTTTCTATAAAAGGTTTTGTAGGAGGCTTTGGTAATGATTTTCTACATCACCTTTACATATTAACAACCACATTTATCCTAATTAATGGTCTAAAAACTCACCAGGGTAGCTCACTTTCTTCTTAAACAACAATAATGGGTCTGTCCTATAGTACCTGTACGTCTGGCCATGTCTGTAAGTATTAATACGGGACAAAAGCTAGCCTGGTATATGATTAAAGCAGAGGTACTGTAAGGTATAGAAATATTTTAATGAGTAACAATGCTGATGAATATACATGATTTTTAAGGTATAATTTTGTATATTAGTGAGCACTTTGACTCAACAAACTTTTGTCCACCATACATCTGCTTTAGTCTTCTGCTTTACCATTACTATTATTGGTCTACATAACTAATATTTTAGACTTGGTTCTGTGCAACATAGAGGTTAGCATCCTCTTTTTTGGACCCGCAGCTTCATAAGGTACCCCTAGGTTCTAAGTGCTTTCCCCCTTTTTTACTCATTGTATTGCAAATTAATTCTTTACCCACTTCAAGATTGTAAGCTAGAATTCAGTTTCCTGCATCTGCAAAAAATGGGTACTTGTGTATTATCACGGCGCCCACGATGTTCTTCTAAGTACATAGCATGCATTGCATGTGATATAACCACATGCAATGCGATTTTTAATTGTACAAGCACCCTAATCGGTGCTTTCAATGTTAAATGCACCCCCATTGTCAATGCCACCCCCACTATCAACGCCAACCCGAAGCGTGGCGAGCCCGCGAGGGGTGGCGGTACGCGTCCTCCGACCTTATCATACGCCCACTATCCACGTCGGAGTGGAGTCGATTTTAGATAGTGTGTCGAGCGCAGCGAACCCCGCGAGGGGACGCGGATGACTTCACATGTGTTCCGCGTCCCCTCGTGGGGCTAGTATTCCACGTACCCTCGTCACGCTTCGGGCTTGGTGGCTGGCTGCACACGCCATACTATCTAAAATAAACTCCGCGCCGACGTGGATAGTGGGGGTATGAAAAGGTCGGAGGAGGAGGCGTACCGCCGCCCCTCGCGGGTTTGCTGCGCTTTGGGTTGGCGTTCATAGTGGGGGTCGCGTTGACAATGGAGGGGCATTTAACATTCTGGGGGCAATTAACATTGTATGCACCCATCAGGGTGCTTGTACAATTAAAAATCTCATTTAATTGTACATTTTTCCGTTTTGACAGGAAAATCGCATGCCATCGCATACCTTATTTAGTGGTATGCGATGCGATGCAATGGGCGCCGTGATAATACACAAGTACCAAAAAATTTATAAAGACATTAAATCCAACCTTAAATATTATCCATATTGGAACAAAACAAGCAAGCAAAACAGTGAGTTATACAGAATGGAAACCAAATGCTTAAACTTAAAGGCCTATTTCATACAAAGGTGCAGAAGAAAATAACATGGTTATTTCAAATGGAGTGGTACAGTACCAATAAATGTAGAGGTGCAGCAAGGAATTGCCTTTCCATGTTTTGTGTTCTCCACCACCAAATTTCCCCTGGTTTGTGGCCACTGTCAAGAATCCAAAATGAAAACAAACTCAAAATCTGAGACAAATGATACCCATTTCACATCGTAAATGCTGGGTCGCACTCGGGGTTTGGACACAGATCCATCCCAGGAGCAACCCAGCATTTGCGATGTTTAGCTCCTACAGCCATGTTCAACTCTGATTGTGGCCACTGGCCAGGGTTAAAAAACGCTGGGTTGCTCGACCAGGGAAATGTGTCTGTGGCGCTTTCACACCGCAGATCAACCCGGGTTAGAATGGCAATAGTTGATTTGGTTGTCTGAAAATGCCATACTGTAAAAAGGCCCTTACCGATGGTACAGAGCCCCAGGTCGACCTGGGATATTTTTGCGATGTGAATGTGCTATCAGTCAGATTCTAGCTATTATTTATCTATTGTATCCTAGAAAATGGTAGGCAGAATCTGATTGATTGGACATATGTTTGTGTGCTATGCCATTGGATTGAGTGTGTCAGTGGTTACTGTCTGGTAAAGGTATGTTGCACACTGCTTGCCCAGAGTCTGCACACAGGTATAATTGATTTGTAATGCGCCACAGTGATTGTGCTATGAAGTGACAACTTATGTACCACGTAGACAAAATCAATGCAGACTAGAGACAAAATCAATGCAGACTAGACGGGAAAATTGGTTATCAGTCTATGCACAGGACAGAGTGATTACTATCTTCTTCACATGCACCATATTTTTGGTGATTTCTTCATAAACCCTACAAGACATTGTTCTAGGGTGCAGTGTATGCTTCTTCCAACCAAGGACCCCTTTATACAATGCACCCTGCAGCTATTTTTGATATGCCACTATTTTAAGCACATCTTGAGGCTTAATAGACCAAATATCATGATCATTGATTTATTTCTTTGTAGGGAGAATTCCCAATAAATTTTCCAGGACATTCTGGGAGTGTTGTTAAGCACGAATATACAGTAAGTATTGTACTGTATCAAGTGACTATATAAATGTACAAGGTCAAATGCTATTATCTAATATCATTGCTTCATCAAATTTACAAAAACAGATTATGGGAAGAAATCATTGAATGCCTATGCAATCCCATGATCACTGGAGCTTACCATGTTCCCATAGACAGTAAAAGGGTTCAAGGAGTGACATCAATTCATAGAACCATGATATTCTTACTGTAGTTTATGTAAAAAGAATGTTCAACACTGGTCACTTATGTGTAAAGAAACTATTTTGATAACTACTATAAATAAACTATTTTAATTGCCCTAATTACAAAATGGAATTACTTATATTCCCATCAACCAAGAACAGTTACCATCCTGACATCTCCATAACTGTTGACAACTCGACAATCTACCCTACCTGCCTAGGGGTCATCCTCAACTGTCTTTTCTTCCCCACATTCAATCTGTCTCCAAATCATGTTACATGCATCTAAAAAACATCCAAAATATCCAAAATACGACCGTATCTCACTCAAGACACTACAAAATCGCTTATCCATGCACTCATTATATCCCGCATTGATTACTGCGATATTTGTGTAGTTTCACGGCGGCAGGAAATCGCATGCGATGTGATGGTACTTTTGTAGTTTCAAGTTTCCCCTGCTCGCTCGCTAATCGCATCGCGGGGCTTGCCACGCTTCAGGCTCGGTGGCTTGCTGCGCTCACCACACTTTATAAAATCAACTCCAAACTGACGTGGATAGTGGGGGTATAAACAAGTCGTGAGGACGCGTACCGCGTCGCCTTGCAGGGCTCGCTGCACTAGCCACATTTTGGGGTAGGGTGGATAGTGGGGGTGTGCTAAATGTGCTGCATCGCATGCCATCCGGTCACATGCGATGCGGGCAGGGGAAACGTGAAACTACAAAAGTACAATGTGATGCGATTTCCTGCCGCTGTGAAACTACACAAGTACTAAAACTGCAATAGTCTCCTAACTGGTCTTCCAGAGAACAGGCTCTCACCACTGCAATCCATTTTAAATGCTGCTGCTAGGCTGATCTTCATTGCTCATCGTCTGCTGATCCGCTCTGCCAGTCCCTCCATTGGTTGCCTGTATCTTAAGATTCAAACCCATAAATACGTTGCTGCACACAGAAACAATACCAATGATACAGTATGTAGAAAGTTTAAGAAATGTAATCATTAATAAGGCCCTTATTCTAATCGGATCGGTACGGCCCGCGTGCGGCCGTACCGCCGATGTTTTGACACTGCACATGCGCAGAGGTCAATCTGCGCATGTGCAGCCCCCTTCGCCGCAGACGTATTTCGTCCGCCGCAAAGGGGGCGTATAGGGGCGTGAGAGGCATCATGCCCTCATTTCCCTATGTGTACGCCCCGCGTTTCATGGGCGTTCCCATGCAAACGCGGGGCGTACGCATGCTAATGAGGGCATGACGCCACTCATGGGGGCGGAAAGCTGACGTCGCCGGATGTCAGCTTTCAGCCCCCATACAAGCTACCACACGGACGATTGTCCGTGTGGTCTCAGCTTGCGGGAGCTGCCGCGGCGTGCGGACCTGCCTTCGATGGTCGACGACCATCGAATGCAGGGGGCAGCTCCCAGCATGGTGGAGGCGTACGCCTCCACCATTTTCGTGCGGTTCGCCAGCCGTCCGTGTACGGACGGCCGTGGCGAACCGTAGGGTGGGCGGGGATTCGTCTGGTGCGGTCGGAGCCGCATATGCGGCTCGACCGCACCAACCAGAATAAGGGCCGTGAAATAGATAAAATGGCACATCTTTTGGCGCCATTTATTTCTTAATTATTATCCAGTGGACAGTGTTCTGCTTATAGTATTATACACTTATTTTGATATCCTATTATATTTGTTTGTAATTGCTTGGTACTAAGGTTCAATATACATTTTGAAGTTAGTAATAAAAGTTTTCATTTAAAATTCTATTAATCTCTTTACATTCATGTTGGGGGGGGGGGGGATAAAACATTAGAGTGGAGAATTTGCCAATAGCATCCAGCTTCAAGTTAACATTTATCCAGGAATCTATGAAATCGCAGAAGCCAATTGGTTGCTTTTGGTGCTGCTATCTTAACATCTAATCACTGGTCATGGAGGGTGATTCAGATACGGTTGTTCAGGGCCGCTGCTAGGGGGTTCGGCGATCTCCTGCAAACTATAAATTTGCGCCCACCCAAGCTTTACAAAGGGACAGTGCACACGGAAAAAAAAATGTGTGATCTCACAAGGAAGCTGAATGGCCACACAATAGTACTCCTACTCCAAATTACACCACACAGTAGCACAATATTATTCACCTTACACAGCTGTAACTAGCCATTTTGGTGCCAAGAGTTAAAAAACAGGGAGAGTTCGCGTGTGGGTGCGTGCAAAAATGTAGGAGCGTGGCTTCATGAAGAAGGGGCATGGTCACATAAAAGTACCAATTACACCGTAATCCCCATAACACATTATGCTTCACACCTCAATGCATATTACGCATTATACCACACACAGTAATGCCACACATCATGATGCCCCTTACACAATATGCAGAACACCATAATGTCCATTACACATTATGCTACACACCATAATGCCCCTTACAAAATATGCCATGCACCATAATGCCCATATGACTTTGACACACATTATGCTTCACATAATGCCCCGAGTACTCCTGCATATGCCCACATTTGTAGCATTGCTTATTCATAATGCCCACACCAGTTGCCAAAAGTAGTTGCTCTGCTTATATGTAGTGCTCACACCAGTTGCCGATATTAGTAGCACTCTGTAACCATATGCCCACACCAGTTGCTGACATTATTAGCACTGTGTAATCATATGCCCACACCAGTTGCCGACAGCAGTAGCGCTGCCTATACACGTGCCCACACCAGTTGCCGACAGCAGTATCGCTGCCTATACACGTGCCCACACCAGTTGCCGACAGCAGTAGTGCTGCCTATGCACGTGCCCACACCAGTTGCCGACAGCAGTTGCGCTGTCTATACACGTGCCCACACCAGTTGCCGACATTAATAGCTCTGCCAATATACATACTCACAACAGTTGCCGACATTAGTAGCAGTGCATAACCATTTGCCAACACCAGTTGCCGACTTTAGTAGCGTTGCCTATACACATACTCACACCAGTTGCCGACATTAGTAGCGCTGCGTAACCATATGCCAACACCAGTTGCCGACATTAGTAGTGCTGCCTATACCCATATGCCAACTCCAGTTACCGACATTAGTAGTGCTGCGTAACCATATGCCAACACCAGTTGCCGACACAGCGAATGCTCCAGCCCTCCGGAACCCTGTGAATGTGCAGCGAACCCTAAACAGGATTTGCTGCACATCGCAAGAAATTACATTGAATACCTGCCATAGTCTCTTTTAGTGAACTTCCTCACCCTCCCATCTGAATGGGATCTCACTTAATTGCCATATTTTTGATTTATCCAACTCCAGTTTTCCCCTCTTTGACCATCGCCTGCTCTCTTTTAACTTATCTCTCTCTCTGCTTCTCCATCTCTACCTCCTAAGGTTACCATCACTAAGCATAACATTGAGGCTATTGACACCAATTCTCTACCCCCCTATTTCGACTCATTTCTCTCTCCTATTCTCTCTCATATCCTGAACAAGCCACTTCCCTATATAACGCATCCCTTACTTCTGCTATTGACTCTCTCACTCCACCAAGCACTATTCACCCTCACAGATCAACACCTCAACCCTGTCACCAGATACCTGAAAAAATGTTCATGTACTGCTGAGGGGAAATGGAGGAAATCATGCACCAAAGCAGACTTCCTTCGTTTCAAACTTATGCTTCAGTGCTGCCCTTTCCCTTGCTAAACAGTCATATCATGACTATCATCTCCCCCCCAGTCTTCCAACCCCTGGTGTCTCTTTTGCCACTGTCAAGCCCTCTTTTGCCCACACAACCTCATGTCCCCTCACTGTCCTTGACTTGCCACTTACTTCACATCCAAAATGTGCACCATACATAAGGACATCACATCCCACCAAAAGCATCAGCAACCAGCCACTTTCTCTCCCTTATCATCCCTCCCTATCCCAAGTGTCTCAGACCCACTTCCTAAGCCCTCACCAACTCCTTTCCCATTTACATCTCTAATGGTGACTATACACGGTGCAATGTATGGGTGCGATCCCATCGTACAACACATACAGCATACCTCCCAACTTCTGTGCTGATGAAATAGGGACACTCGTGCGGCTAGCGTCCAAAAAGGGGGCGGGGCGTATGCAAATTTTCATTTTCATACGAGAATAGACGCTGTGAGCATGCGCACAGCGTCTATTCTATTAGATTGGCGGGTCTCCCAACTGCCACCCCCCCGCAGCGGGACAATGCCTGCCGCGGGTGGGACAGCGGGACAGGACCCGAAAATCGGGACTGTCCCACTGTAATCGTGACAGTTGGGAGGTATGCATACAGTATGTGCTGCCATACCTTTTTAACTAGATTGCATCGCATCTAGTTCAAAACACATGGTGCTTTAGCACATCGCATGCGTTTTGAACTAGATGCGATGCGATCTAGTTTAAAACACACAATGCGCATTGCACCGTGTATGAGAACCTTAACCTTTTCTCTCTTTATAACCTATCCATAATTTTCACTTCACTAATGCAAGCTGCCTACCCTGCCAACTAATTAATTCCTACCACTCCTACCTGTTCCCTATCTCTGGTATTCTCTACCTCTGTACCTCAGGCTCTCTCTACACAATTTTAAATAGGCTCTCAAGACCCATTTCTTCACCAAACCAACTGTCATCTAATCCCTCTCTTCCACTCTGAAGTTTACTAAAGCTTTTTAAATTGAAAAGAGGTAGTGTTCCCTATAGCAACCAGATTCTGTCTATCATTTCTCTATTGCACCCTAGAAAATTATAGAATCTGATTGGCTGCTATGGGCAACACTACCTCTTTTAATTTTTTTTTCTTTTCGAAACAATTTATTTATAGTTTTTCATTTTTACAATAAACATCGGAACAAAGTTCCATACCGCTCGTAAACATACATAGTGGATACAAAGGGCGGTATTCAATGAGCCTGATTCGCCATGTTTTTATGGCGAATTTGTGCTGTTTGGTGAATTTTTGACTAAAACGGTGAATCACCCTATTCAATGACCAGATGGCGAATACATTTGAAGGTTATTTTCGCCATGATTTACCGAGTAGCAATCGCTATCTTTTTATGGAGAAGTGGAATGTGAACTTTTAAAATAAAGTGTTTTGTTTTTTACATTTGGTGTCAAAAAATCAGGAATTTTATTCTGAGGGGCATGCTATTTTTATTCATGTGCTGTAAGCACATGAATATATATTTAATTTAAAAAAAAAATATTTTTTTTTATTTTTATTTTTTTACACAGCAGCCAGCAGGGGGCGCCGGAGCCGAGCCGCTCATTAGATATTCATATATTCACTGCACCCGATCGTTACATATGCACGATCGGGTGTAGTGAATATACCCGGTCCCCTGCTGGCACCCCCGGGGGGCAGCCTGTGCTGCCTGGCACCCGGGGAGCCCACCCCCCCCCCACATACGCTCTGGGGCAGGCAGAGAGACTTCCATCTCCCTGCCTGCCACCGTCCTCAGGCTCCCTGCGGCGTTCGCCGCAGGTGCTCATATTTGCCGGTCAGGGGCAGCGAGCCCCTGACTCGTTGAATACCGGAGCCGGCGAGGCTCCGGAACGTGGCGAATGTGCAGCGAATCCTAAACAGGATTCGCTGCACCTCGCCGGTATTCACATTGAATACCGCCCAAAAGGTCCATTTAGCATCTGAAAAATGTTCCATACAATAGACTGACATTTTCTGGTCACCATGTATGTGATACGTATTAGTTATATACTTATGCAATATTGACTACCTAGGAGTCGTGATTTGGCATGTGCGAGTAGTAGCGACAAGCCTGAATTTTGGAATTGAGGTCAATCGAAGCGAAACTCTACCAAAAACTTAAAGACAATCAGCTATTATTTCTCATGAAGATGCTGCATGTGTGAGAAAGTAGTAGTTTCACTCTCTGTCAGCAGATGGCAATGTTTCGGAGACGCACGGACACTAGACATATATATAGATCAGCGGTTCTCAAACTGTGGGTCCTTACCCCAAAGTGGGTCCCGACCTTCTCAGCATGGGGTCGCGATTTGCTGACCATCATGTTGATGACTTTTCTAAAATCAATCAGTGAGTCAAGGAGTCTGAAAAACCTGTTAAATTGTCTGTTACTTCAGGCTGCTCCCATTAGTTTGTGCCTCCACAATGCTGCCATGTATGTGCTGTCTGCTGACTACACATGTGATGTGATGACATTCTGCAGTAACTTGCTGGGGTCCTGTCATTATTTTTATTGTTTATTGAGCAAAATAGTTTGAGGACCCCTGCTATAGATGATATGCGTTCCCTTCTGTGTCACCCCTGTCTGTCTAACCCTCCCTTTTAGAATGTAAGCTCTCACGAGCAGGGCCCTCTCTCATGTGCCTTTCTTAGAATATATAAACCTCTGCCACCCTGATGCTTGCTTCAGTGTCCTGTCCACTGATGCAACTATCCGTATTAACCATGTACTTGTCCTAAACTGTCTTGTACTGTAATTTGTTATGTGTTTTTGCTAATAACTATGCTCTGTAAAGCGCTGCGGAATCTGTATGCGCTATATAAGAAACTGTTAATAAATAATAATAGTCATTTTGTGTCTGCACCTGAAAATCCCTCATGACACTGCTTCTTTTCTAAAGGTGCCCATACATGGTGCGACAGCTCCCTGCAATGCGATGCGCACTCCCGTGGGCATCGCATCGCACAATAGAAAAATTATGTGCTGCACATACTTTTTGTACTTCCCGCAGATCGCATAGCACGCAAATCGCATGCGTTGCGATCCAGCCTATAACGGGTGCGATGATCATCATTGCGCCGTGTATGGGCACCTTAAGACAATTCTGGCATTCACAAACTCAGCTGCTACATAGAATTTTGCAGAAAGCGCTTAATAAAAGTTACTTCAAAGTTGACGTGTTGCCATGGGATATAATACTGTATCTCCACTGTTTTCTCTGCTGCATAAACAGACCCTTATAGCTTTTATAGAATTTGATATAAAAGAACATACAGTATGTACATTACACTCCATTTGGCGAAAACAACAGGATACAGTATAGGGACGAAATTAATAGAAGAAAAGCATTAAAAGTATGTGCAACATACGTGCACACGCGTGCTATACATATATGTGCGCGGCAACAAAAGCACGCGGCTGCTGATGACCATGCATGACACCAGGCGGGGCGGGGCACACGGCGCATAACGTCTTCTGGACACGTGATAGTAATAACTGAGCCATACGTATGTGCTTGGCTACCCACGGAGCTGCCGTTACAGTCAGCACCTCTGCCTACGCGCACGGGCCGCCGCTGCGCTATACCATGGCTAGTACAGTCTTTAAGGGAAGCGACAATAAGCGCACGGAACTCATGACGTCTTCTCTAGAGACAGGTAACCAATGAGAGAACGTCCTGGACTTCGTATAAGATGAGCTACGCCCGCCATCTTTAGTGTGGGCAAAGTCTGTATGATGATTTAAACTGCTAGGCTGCTGTAGTATACACTTACGAGCTATTTTTGCACGAATTGACTAGTCACATTGCTCCATCTTCTTGTCTATGTGCTTTCATTGTTCTGGTGCAAAATTGTGAATAGATCGCCGACAACCATCCATTCGCAATTCCTGAAACATCCAACAGAATTTGCAGTTTATGGAAATATGAGAAGGGATGAGGCTCCCACTAATCGTGTTTCTGCCCCCAACTGCTGACTTCATGTCAGTGAAACTACGGCTCCATTGCATTTATGATCCATAAGCACCCTAATAGATTTGCATTGCATACAGTACAATGCACAGGCATTTTTTAATGTGCCAATATTCTGTCTGCGATTGGTTGTGGTATTTTGACTGTCAGTCTTATGACTGCATCCCACATGTACATTGGCAAACTGTTTTGATGTTTCCGGTAGTTTTATTTGTGCAAATTACATCAGCTGTAGTGCTTGCCACAAGGCTAAAGCCCCATACACACACAGGGTGATTCTGCTTCGGGATGTTTGCTAAGCGATGTAGTGTAGGCGATTTCCCTGTTAGCTAGATCGCCCATACACACACAGCGATGTGTGCTGAGCGATCTGTGCTATCCACTGTTTTCTTTATGCACATGCAGGCAATCTATCTAGATCTTGACCGCACATGCAGGACCGGGCGATGTGTGCTTAATTTGTAAGCGATCTAGAATAAGGAAATCTCTCCCAGTGTATATGCCCCCTAAATCTTTGCTATATAACTAATGCCGCTATGGGGGTGGTGGCTATGGGGCATGTCCAGCGTTTCATGGATATCCCCCTGAAAATGCTGCTCGCCGACCATTGAATGATTTCTCGTGCAGGCACATGCGCGGGGGGGGGGGGGGGGGGGTGTGTGTGGAAAAATATTCAATAGATGTGTGACCAATTAATAAAAAAAGTTAATTTAAGAAATTAAAGAAATACTTATCACATGCCATAACTCCATATTGTAATATTACATTATTGTTCCTTTGCAACCTCCTCTCATTTTAACATGTGTAAATCTCTTGGTTATTAGTAACTTCCTATAGATGTGTCAGTGCATCAATACACCTTTTCCTGCATATGCCACTAGGGAAGCGGACCAGATGGTCTACTCTCCCAGGTTTCCAGGGGAAGTAGGTGAAATACAGGAATCATCCATACATTTCAGGATATTTTGTGTTGTATTTGGCCTTGCTACTGTTGACCAGGTTCCTGTATGTCAGACTTTGCAGAAAATCTCAGCCCTTCTAATTTTTGTTTACTGTTCTGCAACATACTGGCAGATCTACCATTATTATTTGAGTTCATCTTGTTGAGACATTAAGAGGTTTATGACTGATGGAAATAGAGTTCTGAGAAATATAATTTCTTATCGCCACTTATAGCTGTAGTAAGAAATACAGTTTTTAGGGCAATTTCTAAACATCCTTTAAGTGAGACAGTAAGAACTTGCCGTGGCAAGTAGCAGTAAAGTCATAAGGATCGCAATGACAGAAACATTTAGCAAAAAGGGGATGGAAGAGACATTGACCCTGTCAATGAGGCATCAGAAAGTCTTCCTCTCGCCACAGGGTTGGAATAAATCAAGACGGCATTATTTATCAGGGCCAATGTTCAAAAAGTTAAGCTCTTCGTAGCTTGCACCAGAGCACAGTGGTGTGCAATAATAGGTCGACAGTGTCAAGTGACAGTGAATAGGTTGACATGGACTACGGTGACATTGATGAAAGTTTGACGCAAGGGTCGCGATGGAAACACAAGTTTTCCACTTTTGTGTGGAAATTGTGACATAGACACAATTAGTATTGTACCGTGTCCCCTTGCTTTGTGCACGGTGGCTCGCTGCACCTCTTGGTTGAACTGTTACTGGTATCCAGAGGTGCAAATAAGAATAACAATCTGTCATAAAAAATTTCAGTATTCACTACATATAACAAGGGTTAAGCTACTAAACCAAGGTTTTACTAGACCAGTGGTAGCCAACCCTAGCCCTCGAGAGCTACAAACAGTTCACATTTTCCAGACAACCTAGCTGCTGCACAGCTGCACTTATTAATCACTGACACATTTTAAAAGATCCACAGATGGAGCTAATTAGCTCACTTGTGATTCTGTGAGGAGACCTGCAAAACATGCACTGTTGGTAGCTCTCGAGGACTAGGGTTGGCTACCCCAGAACTAGATGGAGGCAAGTCTTTTTTCAGCCTTAACTACTATGTAACTACTGACTGTGGACCAGATCCCTAGCACAGGCCCCAGTGAAAATGCTGCAGTCTGCAGCAACACTTTACCTAACACAAGGGAAATATTATTTTTCAAGTAATGCAATATTGAATTGATTTACTTTTTAGTGTGTTTCATATTTATTTTTGTACCCTGATGCATATCTATCTACCATGGTTATGGTATATGGACGACATCGACCATGTTTAGGCCAACATTACCATGATCAATCACTAGAGGTCAATGTCGTTTATGCCTATACTTAGTCGTCGGCATTTAAATAGACAGTGACGGTAGATAGATGGAAAGTAAGCATCGATAAGAACCTGGTCGACACATTTTTTTCATCTTTTTTTGGTGCCGAATGACAGTGTGGTGTCCGTATACACTGTATGTGCACATTGTCCCCTCGCATGGTACGCTGCGCTCGCCATGCTTTGGGCACGGTGCTTTACTATGATGGGCACACTATTATATTCCTACTCTATGTCCAATTGTATAGTAGAGTAGGAATCAAGTGGACCAGCACCAAAAAAAAGATCAAAAACCCATGTCAACCTTGCTACCGTAAACCAGATTTCCGTCGATGCTTACCTTCCATTGATCTCCCGTTACTGTCTACCTAAATACCAACAACCAAGTATAGGAAGGAAGGAAAAACTCTTCTCTTTGGTAGTACTGTACAGCCAGTTGTTACCAAGCTCTTTCGTAAAATTAGCAGACCACCATAAAATGGCAACACGTAGAAAAACATTTGCATTAATCTTTACTGTATATTAATTATTTTAAACAGGTCATATTCTGACCCAACCAATTGGATACATTGAATCGTGTTTCACAGCAAAAAATGGTACACCCAGACAACCCTCAGTTTGCAGTTTGTCTCGTGGCTGCTTAAGAATAAGCAAAACTGTATTTAATAATCCGGAGCATTCAGTAATGGACCTTCAACATTTCTCTCATGTATGGTGAGTTATCACAACAGGAGTCTTTGCTCACCTAACAGTGCCATTTATTTTCAATTGTAAATAAAAATGGTAACTGCAACTGTACTCTTTTGTACCTATTGAGGATAGCTCACAAATTGCCCAAGTTTAAACCATTAAGATACAAATAAGGTACATCCTTTGGCGCTGATGCCACAACTATACCATATGTAACAATAAAGTGATAAACCAACTGGTTTTGAAAAAAAAAGACCATACCCGGTACTTGTTTAGTTTCACGGTGGCAGCGCGTGATGCTCTAACTATTAATCTTGGCAGCTTGCCAAACTGCCTTACTTCTCTAAGCTACGTTATCAGCGGAGCGCCTGTTTGAATCCTACCAGCTGCCTTACATCTGTAATCTACGTTATCAGCGTCCTAAACTGACTCCGCGGCAGCCCAGTGCTGCTACTCATAAGCTCCTGTCAAGCCTAGTGAGCGCCTCTCACACAGCGCTGGCGCCCGCATGATATCCCCCTCTTCTGTGGAGAAGCTTGACAGGAGCTTAGTAGTAGCAGCGCTGGGCTGCCGCAGGGTCAGCGTAGGATGCTGAAAACGTAGATTACAAGAAGTAAGGCAGCTGGCAAGCTACCAAGATTCATAGCTAGAGCGGCACGCGCTGCCGCATTGAAACTAAACAAGTACCCTATACACATATAGAAATTATTGGAGGACTCTTTTCACATTTAACTACAAATATAAAGGCCATTATCACTTTATTGGTATGGTATGGTATGGTATGGTTGTAGCATCAGTGCCAAAGGATGTACCTTTTCTGTAGTTTTAAAGCTGCAGGCAGAAAATGTGATGTTTTTAAATATTCTGATACCGATAAGAACTGACTGGAGGATACAAAGCGTGTGTCAAGTATAGTTTGATGTGTTCCCTTATTCTCCTGTCAAAGAATTATAGCAGTTATTGTGAATACTATGTACTGCTTCATTAGGTTCATTCTGGATATCTAATTCAGTTCGCAGTATTAGATATCTTTGTAAAGGTGTGTCGCCAGGCATCGATTTTACTTTTGATTCGATTTGCTCTCGATTTCCCCTCGATTTCCCCTATTACACCCCCTTTGGATTTGGCCTTTGCTTTCAAATTCGATTTCACATTCGATCTGTTCTTGCAGATCTGATCTGTTGCATTCAATATCTATTGTAAGGCACAGTGTACAGATTCTATTTACTGGATCAAATTCAATATTTCCTTGTCTGCAGTCTATTAAAAACCTTTCAATTTCATTTCGATACGATTTTGCTTCTATAAGCAAAATCAAATTGAAAAGCTGTCAAAATCAAAGTGTGTACACTCCTTACAATGAATCTACCTAAATAATGCTGATAGACCCCTCAAACAAATTGGCTTTTCTAAAATACAATTAAAATAATAAAACAAATAACAAAAATTTCCAGAATACATGCTTGCATTGAAAACCTTAAATTAAATGTCAAACAGACAAACTATACCAGGTATCACTATAATATATACATATGTTTTGAAATAAAATATATAGTAACAGTTATGACATTTGTGCTGTATATTAGTGCCAAATTGATTTAATGGTATACTCTGTGTACTAATGTGTTACTATATTGATGACAGCAAAGCAGTTATAATTGTTGTATTATATTGAGTTTTTTAGCCAAGTATATTTACATTGCATATTTGTAGTTAAAATGTATATCAATTGACAAGTGCATATAATCCAGAGGTTTACAAACTTGGTCCTTTTAGCACCCTAATGGTCCATGTTTTAAGGCTAACCATGGTTAAGTTCAGGTGACTTATTCTCCTTTCAGACAGAAAAGCAAATTACCAGGTCAAACATTTCTACCGAGTAATTTGCTGTTCAACACGGGTCCTTTTCTTGTGTGAAAGGGTCAACCTGGTCAGAATTTCCGGGTCTTTGACCCAGATATTTACCAGGGTCAAAATCCCAAGTTTACCTTTTCACATAGAAGACATACCCGAGTTAATCAGCAAATTACAAGGTAGAAATGCTTGACCCAGTAATTTGTTTTTCTCTGTGAAAGGTGGCTCAGGCTGGGACTTGCAAAACAACCCAGCACTCAAATGCACATTAAATCCCGGGATTGAAAGTGGTATTAGGGGGTAATTCAGTAAGGATCTCAAAAGCAAAATCTTTCAAAAGCAGATGTAACATCATTTGGGTGGGGTGTGTTCAAACTGAAATTTATATTACAGTGTAAAACTAAAGCAGCCAGTATTTACCCTGCAGAGAGAAAAATTACTTTCCCAAATCTGATTCCCCGCACACACTATAAGATATACTGCACCAACGATAATGAATGATCTGTGGGTTAAACACTGAATAATATTTTTAACAATATCGTACAGTGACGTCAAAGAGACCACTGTATTGTCAGATTTGACTGCATGTTTGGACGATAGTGGTTATCGTTAACAAACAATATTGTTAACAATAAATCCTATAGTTTCTACCCACCTTTACTTTCACTGCACGTTACATTTGTCCCACCTGCAGTGCGCATGGTTTTGCCCATTAGAGAGAAAATGTTGCTTTTGAGATCCTTGCTGAATTTCCCCCCTTAATCAGTACATTAGTCAATTTGATTTAACCACCTGTGCTCATCCACAGTTATATCTTTAAATCCTGGGAACCATTAATATATCATTATATCCTCATAACCAAAATGTTGCTTTTTGTGATCTGTAGGACTACCCTCTGGGAGGGTATGGATCAGTTGGTCACCAGCAAGTTGTTAGAGAGTCATTAGGTTTACACTATTAGGTCGACATGCATTTAGGTTGACATGTGTCTTGGTCGACATGCAGGAAGGTCGACATGGGGTTTTTCACAGGTTTTTTTTGCCCCGAATGTCAACACAGTCGACATGGACACAGGTTAAAGTACACCGCGTCCCCTCGCATGGCTCGCTGCCCTCGCCATGCTTTGGGCTCGGTGCCTCGTTACACTCGGCACACTCTCCCACCACGCCCTAGTGGATGGTAGGGCATGAAATAACGCCTGTTGGAACATGGCAGCTCAAAAAACTGTGAAAAACCCCATGTTGACCTTTTGACTGTAAACCTAATGACCCTGTCGACCTAACTCATGTCGACCTTCCTGCATGTCGACCTAGACACATGTCGACTTAAATGCATGGTGAACTAATAGTGTAGACAATAAAAATAATTATGGGACCCAGCAAGTGACTGCAGAAGGTCAGCAGACAGCACATACATGACAGCATTATGGAGGCATAAAATATATGACGAGTCTAAAATAACAGACCATTCTACAGATGTTTCAGACTCCTTGAATCCCTGGCTGAGATTAGAAAAGTCCTCAGCCTGATGGTCAGCAATATAGAGTCGCGACCCCATGATGAGATGGTTGGGACCCACTTTGGGGTCAGGACCCACAGTTTGAGAACCGCTGATATAGACTTAATGACTGTCTAACAACTTGCTAGTGACGCAATGACCTCTCAATCTTTTAACAAATGTGTGAAGATCAGTAATAATGATTATCTAATTACTTTAACTTGCTATATCTTGCAGTCTCTTCTTGTTATTTATTCCTCCTAGGTGGATTTTTGTTGTGCTGACTTCCATAAGGGGCTGTAGCTTCAGCGAAACCTAAATTTTTTTTGTACAGTCATATATATTTATAATTTTTTTATTTTGTGATGAAGAACATTTTACTATGTAGGTCAACATGTCTAGGTTGACACCATATGGTCAACATGCACAAGGTCACCTTAGACGAAAGGTTGACGCAAATGTTGACATGGCTATGGTCGACCTAATTTCTGTTGATCCCATGATCCACACCTGTTCTTCCTCCTATTATTGTCGGTACTTATGTAGTAACTGGGCTGCCGATTTTGAAATCGGGTCCATCGCATCGCATCGCACCCGACCATATCGCATGCGATGCGATGCGATGGACCCGATTTTTCCATAGGATTCAATGTTAAAATGGACTCTGTCCATTTTAACATAGAATTCAATGGGAAAAGGGGTCCTTTTCATACCCCTACTATCCAAGTGGGCATGGAGTTGGATATAAACCTGTGGCGAGCGTAGCGAGCCACCGAGCCCGAAGCGTGGCGAGCGTAGCGAGCCCCGCGAGGGGACACAGAATACCGTCCCCTCGCGGGGCTCGCTTCGCTCGCCACGCTTCGGGCTCGGTGGCTCGCTACGCTCGCCACAGGTTTATATCCAACTCCATGCCCACTTGGATAGTAGGGGTATGAAAAGGACCCCTTTTTCCCATTGAATTCCATGTTAAAATGGACTCAGTCCATTTTAACATTGAATCCTATGGAAAAATCGGGTCATCGCATCGCATCGCATGGTCGTATGCGATGCGATGCGATATCGCATCGCATCCGATTGTATGCCTTAACTTAAGGCATACAATCAAAAAATCGGCAGCCCAGATACTACATAAGTACCTTATTGTCTTTTGAGGCCTTGTGTATAGCCATGCAAATCATGTTTGAAAATCTGACAGTAACAAAGATTTTACATGCTTCATGTCCTAGGATTTTATTCGTTTTTCATAAAAATGGTCATTTAAGTTGCAAGGCAAAAGTCCAACCACCAAGACTGAATGGAGCAAAAACGGGAGTATTCTCTACAAGGAGTCCTCATCGTCCTAATGCAATTGGGCTAACGCTGGCCAAACTGGAGAAAGTAGAAGGTAATGGTCAATCAATAGGCCTGATGCAGAGGTGGATGCTGTACCAATGTGTGCACAGTTGAGCATTTATTCTCAGCTGCTATGCATGCAATAAACCATTACTGTGCACATGGGAACCAAAGTGTGTGCTAAAGCACGCAACTGAGCACATTGTTATTAATTGAGGCCACTTCTGTGATCCATGGGTGGTTCAGGGTGGAGACTAGAAGGAGACATAAAGTGTTTGATAAAAAAAAAAAAAGAGTTGTTGGCATATTCTATCATTATATTCTTTTTCAGAGCACTGCAGCCACATTAGCCATATACTGTATTAAGAGAGTTACATGGAGTTGATGCTGCGACTGATGGTGAATCAATTCATCAGTGCGCTTGAGCATTGCTCAGATGCAAAATCTGTCACACAAATGGAATGCTTTAACCCCCATTTGCATATTTTAACCTTTCAATGTTAGAGCCTTTGGTTCTCTTACAATGTGAGTGGACATGCATTGTGTGCTGGTTCTAAAGGCCCATACACACTGGGCGACTTTGACCTGAAAGTCGCTCAAACCAGCAGGTTTGAGCGGCTTTCAGCTCAAAGCCGCCCAGTGTGTTTGCCCCGGCGGTGAGCTCTGCTGCTCGCTCCCGCAACATCGCCAGGAAAGCCATTCATCTGCTCGTTATACCAGCAGATGAGCAGCTTTCAGGACGGCTTTGCATAGCGCTCCGCTGTGCAACACCGTCCTCCCCCCTCCGTCGGCGCCGGGCCGGGGGAAAGACACTCAGTATGTATGTACTGAGCGGCTTTCCCCACAGCGATGAATGTGATCATTGCTGTCCATACACACTGGGCATAATCGCCCAGTGCGTATGGACCTTAATGCCATGGGAAAGCTCTATGGAAAATAGGAATGGAAAGGATTATACAGATGTGTCTCTACTCATCAAACTTGCATATGTGGCACACATATTCACCTAATGTCCAATGTGGTGCAGATGCAAACATTTGCTGTATACTGTGAATGAAGGTCAACATCTTATAGGTAAAATGTGTGGGTAATTAATCTTTGCAAATATACTACCATAAAAGTCTGTATTGGGTCTTAAGCTCCTTAAAATTTTGACTAACTTTCTGTTCGGTTTTGCTTATATAGTCAAAATCTAATCAAAATTGACCGGTTTTCAGCCACATTAGATCCTGATGCGTGGCCCCGTGGCATTTAAATCAAATAGAAATATAGACTCTGCGAGCAAGACTATATACTGTAGTACAGATCACTCTAAATTAAATATGTACATGGCGCCATTGTATTGCACTGTGTGTACGGGGTATTAGTTAGTTTGGCGTACATTACAATATTAATCACAGATATTTTTGGCAAGTACTATATCAGCTAATTATTTTAATACATGCACATTTTTGTTTTACAGGTGGTACTCTCTATCTGTCTGGAATTGATATGATACAAGGAACTCCAGTTATTGATATAAAACCTTATATCGCTGAATATGATTCACCACAACCTGTGCATTCATGTGGGGAGGAGCAGCAAGAAAGGAGGATGCAGCACCAAGAAAGTGAAGATGCTGTTTTTGATAGATCAGGGTCAGAAAGAATTCCCCAGAATTATGTTACATGTTTCCCTAACCCTGAAGAAAATTCTGCAAATAAACACGAGATATCTGATATTCAAGAAGAAATAGTAAATGACAAAAGTCAGACTGTGACTTTGGATACTGTTGCTGGACCATCTGTTCTTGTTGAAGGCACATGCTCTTTCAGTCAGTCTAGAGATGGTTTAAAGGCACTAAGGCAGAAGTCAGATTTAATTTGCCAAGAGGTGACAGGCTTAAATGAAAACAGCAGCCAGAGTTGTGTCCCAAACTGGGTGAAAGACTCCCCTGTTCCAAGCTTAAAAGTCAGGTTTACCCCTGATTCAGAAATGGAGTTGAGACAATTTAAATCACCATGTGACTCAGGTAGGGTGTGTGTTTGTGTTTTAAATTACTCCATAGTACCCATTATCTCCCGAGTGTTTGCAGAGTTACAAAAATATAGAAAGTGTAGGAAAATAGGTTCACTCCTATACTGAAGTATGCAGCAATAGTTGCATGCAGAAAGTACTATTTAGAATACTCGCATACTAATGTTGGAAATATTCTGGGGGCCAAAAATCCGATTTGCTAACTGTTTACAATTGGCATTGGATAATCTAATTTTTATAATGTTTAATATCTAAATAATAGTTAAATAAAAGTAATTTGTCACTAACATATGGGGTCATAATATGCATGTGCAGGAAAACAAAAAACCCAGGAGTAAATGTCTAAGGCACAGGTTCTCAAAGTTGGTCCTCAGGACCCCACACAGTACATGTTTTGCAGGTCTCCTCACAGAATCGAGTTAAATAAGTAGCTCCACCTGTGGCTCTTTTAAAATGTGTCAATGAGTAATGAATGCACATATGCACCTGCCGGGTGACCTGTGAACTGTGTGGAGCGAGTTTGAGAACCACTGGTCTAAGGTGTTTTGTGTTGCTGTTCAAGCCATTGGTGCATTTTGGCTGTTGAAGATTTCCACATTAACTTTCCCCTTTATTAGTTAAATATCAGTTGTCACCAATTAAAATGTTAATGAACAAAAATGAAGAGATACACCATTGTTAGCATTAGTAATGTACTATGAACACATGTATTGGTCAAAGTACTCTCAACATTTGGATTTTCTTTTCAAAAAGGGTAGATCGACAGAATGGGCCCAATTTTAAAAGCAGTCGGCCCCGTTTTGTCTATTTCGGCCGTGAATTATCGCGATTGCAGCCGAATCTCGACAATTCACTGCTGGTTGCGCAGACACGTCACACTTTCGAAGATCGGCAGGCGGGTCATTGAATTGTGCCTGGTAATCTGCAGTCGAACAAAATGAAAATGGACCAGGGTCACGGCTGTTGAGCCGGATCGGCAGTCGTGACACGGGATTGAATACCCCCTAAACCTGGGTGCACACCAAAATGATGGTGTCATCCTGCAACGCGGCAATGTCATGTAAAGATACTACACTAAACACTGTATGACAGCACAATGTGCCTTTACATGCTGCATTTAATAACGCTGTGTCTGCTGTGGAATTGTCCCATTGGACATACAGCATATCCAATTAAACATTTCCATGAACGGTGGAAGACTTGATCATAATATGATTTTTTTTTCTTGCTGAATTGCTATATAATAAAATAAAATGTGCGTATAAACAATGCTTGAGTGAGATGTTTGAGCTGATCAAAACCAAAATGTATTGGTTGTAGACCATGTCATCGTCAGTGTTCCTTCTACATGTGTTATAAATTACAAATTAATAAGCTTGATAATGAGATTTTTACAGCCTAAACGGGTAGCAAGAAGTTGACTTGCTGAAAAAAATAGGCATATCATTGTCTGGGCTGACTGAGAGAAGAGCCCATGAAGTTCTCTATTATAAACATTTCAATTTTTTTGCAAAAATGTGTCCAACAGAAAATAGTGTCTATATACATTTACCATTTCTTTGCACTATGTATATTTGATTCAGTTACAATACAAACCCACCAACAACACAGAGTATATTTAATGCATACAGACTACAGAATATATGAACAACATTTGAGGTACTGTATGACTATTATTGCAGCTATAGCATTACACTGTGTTTTGTTTCCTCAGGAGGACCATCATACCGCTACTTTCAGTCTTTTGAAGAAGCAAAATGTGCAATAAGTAATGTGCTGTCCGCTGACCCCCGATCAGTTTACCGAAGAAACCAGTGCCTGGACCGTCTTTTTTACTTTAGCCTTGATACTATTCACATCACTTGCTGGTTTGGTGATGGATTTGCCGAAGTACTTCGAATACAACCTGTTGTAGGGCAGCCTGAGGGGAGTATTCAATCACCGGCGACCATCTCCTAAGGGGGAGATGGCAGCCGGGCCCTATTCAATGCTGTCTTCCCCGACAGCATTGAACAGGGTAGCTCGGCAGGGTAGCTCGGCAGAACGAGCCCGACTTCACAAGCAGTCGGGCTCGTTCTGCCGAGAACGGCTGGAAAGAGACGAGCTGCCGGCTGCAGCTTGCCTCTTCCCGGCCACAACTCGCGGCCACGGCCTCTTCTCGTCCCACTTTGAATCCTGCCTGTGTGTTCTCGGTCAAGCAGAATGAGAATGGGACAGGGTCACGTCTGTAGAGCAAGCTCAACAGCCGTGACCCCCAGATTGAATACCCCCTGAATCTAAGAATTAATATTCACCCTATTTAATACATATTAATCTGTAGTTAAATAATGGCCTAGATTTTTTTTAAATACATACTTTCACCATTGTTTTTCAAGTATGGAAGGTTGTGACTCCGGTTATGGGTTCAGGTTGGCAAGCCACTATATTGCAGTGAATTTTATCAGGAATAACACATGAAAGCGATTCTGGAAGATATTCAATCCCTGCCGCTATTTCTGATGGGGGAAATAGCGACTGGCACCTATTCAATGCTGTCTTTCCCGACAGCATTGAAGAGGCAGATCGTCTGAACGGGCCCAACTTTAAAAGTTTGCCGAGAACGGCCATGAATTGTTGCGATCACGGCTGTATCTCGACAATCTACGGTCATTTACATGGACATGCCCCCTTTTTGCCAATTGGCAGGCGGGACATTGAATCCCGCCTGCCGGTATGCAGGCGAGAAAAAGGAAAACGGGCCAGGGCCACGGCTGTCAGGACGTACTGATAGTGGCGACCCGGGATTGAATACCCCCCTCTGAATCGCGTAAACCAGAAAGCAGATTAGACAGAGTAAAGTAAGTTTTATGCAAAAAATGTTTCATATTTTTAATAATAAAATATTTCATCTATTTCTGTTGTATTGCTTTGTATAAATGTATTATTTATTATAATGGTTTACTCTTATACTTTAAAATTTCTTAACCTGATGATAAAAAAAAGATAATCCTGAGCCATTGATGCCATTCAAATTCCATAAGACTAGGGACACTATCCTGTTAGCATCTGTACTTTACCGCTGCTAAAAGGTTCAGCATCGGCTACCATATTACTGCAGATGCCAGTGTCCCATAGCCCCAATACTCACTGTTGGGGTATTCTGCTTAGCGTGCCTAAGGCACATAACACGGATGGGTGAAAACATGAGATAGGGGACTAATCCTTGATCCCGTGTGTTTTCACCAGATTGCAGGTCCATTAAAACGGACGGTCATTAATTGTAATATCCAGCCATTTTTATTGGATGAAAATACATTAGGGCTAATAGGATATGGACAATCACTCTGTTTTTATTCTTCCAGCAACAATCCCAAACTCCCTTGATATGGCTTTTTACATGTAAACCTTGTAAGAAGCCATATCAATAGGCTGGAAGTGTTGCACCAGGTTATGTTGTCCCTGCCCAGCATCACACTGCCAGATACTACCTTTGGAATCACATAAGGAGATTATTCCACACAAAACATAGAATTAATGTACAAATTGTATATTACCCTTTACCCCCTTAAAATAAAAAGTTACCGTATACAGAGTGAGAAGTATTGATGGTTAAAGGATCATCAAAATGATTTATTGAAACAGAATTTTGTCTGTCTTCTACACAAAGCTTTGGGTCATATTGCCAAAATGCCCACTAGATGGTGGTGATAGCAAAAGATTTTTAGAAATGTAAATACTTACAGTATAGCAGTGGTTCCTAAACTTGAATCACTGCACCCTAGAATATAAATTAAAAAAACACGGCACCCCAAGGTTAAAATGTTTTTTTTTGTGTTTTTTTTTTTTTTTTATTGATCAATTTGGAAACAAGTATTACATTTTAGGCAAATTGCGCTAACCTTAGTTAGCGCAATTTGTACACACTACAGCAGTTTATTTTTTTATTTTTTTGGCTGATTCTTACTGAAAATCGTTCGCAATCCATTCGCTCGGATATTAAGCTGGATCTTTTGAACTTGCCTGCAGGGAAGATCAGAAGATACAGCTAAAGATCTGTGGGATCAGGTTTTGGGTCTTCGCGCATTCAGGTATTTGGGAGTTGGGGCGCTCAGTCGTTTGGGTGCATTCGGATGCTTAGATATTCGGGAAGTTGGGTATTTGGGAGTTGGTGTGCTCGGATGGGTTTTGCAAGCTTGGGGTTTGGGCTGGTTCACATGCTCGGGCGAGTTTAGGTGCTGTACATTTGGCCACTTTCACACAATCGGGTGTTTGGGCAAGTTCGGGCGCTTATGGATTTGGGTATTCAGGTGCGTGCATGTGCTTGGACACTCAGGGATTTGAGTGTTGGGGTATGTTATGGTGCGTTTACATGCCTGAGTTCTCAGGGATTTAGCCCATTTATGTACTCTCGCTCGGACGTGTTTGGCCGTGTTCGTGCGCTTGGGTGAGTTTGGGCATGCACAAGTGTGCTTAGATGTCCCATAGATATTTGTCAAAGTGTACTCTTCGCAAAAAAGTTTTGTTCAGGACTGACGAGGAGTTCAATGGAAATATTAAGATAAATCACAGATCTTTCTAGTGTGTGGGCATCTCTACTGTCCACATGTTCTATGATTGTGCCACTAGCACTAGTATTGCCAATCACTTGTCATGATCCAGTGTCTGTGAAACACATTCTTTCCTAACGGTGCCCACACACTACAAAGATCTGCGATCATAAGATGTTCGCATAAATTAGCCTTCAAATCTTTTGCCTGTCCTGGACAAAAGATTTCCGGCAAGTGCACATCTTTAACAAAGATTTCTCTTAAGATCCCGTGTGCGTTCCTATGGATCGTTTGTTAAATCTTCTGATCTTTCATGCAGCACGTAAGATCAGAAGATTTAGCAAAAGATCCACGGGAGCGCGCATCGGGCCGAAATCGTCCGATTTCGACCGATTATCGGTAAACATCAGACGATATATCGGCCGATTTATCGAAAATCGGCCCAAAAATCGTTCTAGTGTGTGGGCACCTTAAGATGTGCACATAAATTAGCCTATGGATCTTTTGCTAAATCTTCTGATCTATCATGCAGCATGTAAGATCAGAAGATTTAGCAAAAGATCCATGGTAGTGCGCATCTGATCGATATCGGCCAATCGGCAAAAAATCGTTCTAGTGTGTGGGCACCTTAACTCTTTCTCTAGGCTTGCTCTGATGTGCTCTAAAGGTGCATTGTGCAGTAAATGGATTGCAAGTGTCCTGGTGTTCAGCCAGCAGTCATTTTGTAGCGCCCATCATGTCACCCTGGCGCATAGCATATTGCTGCACTCCACCTCCCTGAAGTTCTCTGCTGCAGTCATCTCCATTGCTAAGTCCACACACCGCAGCCATGCTTCCTGCACACAGAGTTTCCCTCGAATTCCCAAACATGGGATCTGCCATCTTGCCTGTGGTCACATGATGTTTAGCAGCCAATCTGGTAATCTCTATTCTGACATTTTCTCTTTAGCCAATCAACACCACCTTACTGCTATAAGGATGCTGGGAGAAATTCACCAAATGGTTAGTGCAATGGTGTCCACTGCCTTGCAGTATCTATTGGATCTGCTCCTGTGATATCCTATCTGCAGTGCTTTACCATTCTCAGCACAGCCTGACTCCCTGCAGTTTACTCTACTTCCTCTCCATGGGTTTGAGCTGATCTTCTGAGTCTCCTAGCTTCCGAGCTAATCTCCTGTGGGTTCCCAAGTTACCATCAACCCAACATTGGGTCCTCATCGATTCAACATAAGATGCTTCATCGGTTCCAGCAAACTTCCAGAATCTAAAGAAATAAGGGGTTTTGCCAATCGCACAGGAATTACAAGTAGTATACAGATTGGTGGACCCTCTTATTGGAATCGTCTTTGATTAAAGTGAGATATTTGAGGGTGTGCTACCATAGACACTAACGATAAGCAGAATTGGAGGACAGAAAAAGAGTGTCTGAGGCTGGTGCACCTAGAGAAAAAAAACTGACTAATAAAACATGATCTTTATTGAATTAATATCTTAAAAAATAGTTTGTGAAATAAAACCAAACATACGAACATATAACAACATAAATTAAAAAGGATAAACAATCCTCACTTAGGCCCTTATTCTGGTTGGTGCGGTCGAGCCGCATATGCGGCTCCGACCGCACCAGACGAATCCCCGCCCACCCTACGGATCGCCACGGCCGTCCGTACACGGACGGCTGGCGATCCGCATAAAAATGGTGGAGGCGTACGCCTCCACCATGGTGGGAGCTGCCCCCTGCATTCGATGGTCGTCGACCATCGAAGGCAGGTCCGCACGCCGCGGCAGCTCCCGCAAGCTGAGACCACACGGACAATCGTCCGTGTGGTAGCTTGTATGGGGGCTGAAAGCTGACATCCGGCGACGTCAGCTTTCCGCCCCCATGAGTTGCGTCATGGCCTCATTACCATGCGTACGCCCCGCGTTTGCATGGGAACGCCCATGAAACGCGGGGCGTACACATAGGGAAATGAGGGCATGATGCCTCTCACGCCCCTATACGCCCCCTTTGCGGCGGACGAAATACGTCTGCGGCGAAGGGGGCTGCACATGCGCAGATTGACCTCTGCGCATGTGCAGTGTAAAAACATCGGCGGTACGGCCGCACGCGGGCCGTACCGCACGAACAAGAATAAGGGCCTTAGTGGACCCCACTCCTTTATTATCTCCTGTATATATGTAGAGCAGTGCAATTAGTGTATGTTGAAGTTTGACAAACTTAATTAACTGGGAATTATACCTTGATTGTCAAACTTATTATAGACCTTTTAAGGTTCACCCGTTGACACCAAAATCCCTATAAGGTGCTACGAGGAACTAGTGCTTAAATAGAAGGTCAGGGACCAGTTGGCTTCACTGTTAGGACGGACTGCACTGACTGGGGTTGTTGGTCCCGTCTAGCGCTACCGCTCTCCACAGGAGCCGCCATACCTCCCAACTGTCACGATTTTAGAGGGACAGTCCCGATTTTCGGGTCCTGTCCCGCTGTCCCACCCGCGGCAGGCATTGTCCCGCTGCGGGGGGTGGCAGTTGGGAGACCCCCCAATCTAGTAGAATAGACGCTGTGCGCACGCGCACAGCGTCTATTCTCGTATGAAAATGAGGTTGCGGCTAATTAGTATAAGCCACACCCTCATTTGCATACGCCCCACCCCCTTTTCGGGCGCTCACGCGGCTTCGCCGCGCGAGTGTCCCTATTTCTTCAGGTCAAAAGTTGGGAGGTATGGGAGCCGCTGATGTCTGCCGTATGCCGTCTGTGACCCGATCTGAGGTGTGTGCTCAGCCTCGTCAGTACGGGTAGGCAGAGGCAGTGGAGACGTATCTCAGTCGCCTTAGATTGCGTCACTTGCCGGGTCTTCGTAGTGGTGAGATCCAAGTTAGCGCTGCTGGTACTTTCAATCAAAATACATTGTATGTGGGGAGGGGAGAGTGGGGTTTAAACACACTAAGTGTGTGAGCGGTCTGCGCACGCTTCCAAGCTATCCTGTGTGGGTTCCCCAGTCACCATCGATAAAACATCGGGTCACCATTGATTCAACTCCATCAGTTCCAGACAATATCCTACATCCCTGAAAACGGATTCAGTACTGAATCCCGGCGGTCGGGATCCCGGCGTTCAGAATCCCGACGCCGGAATCCCGACAGCCGAAATGCCGACAAGGGGGGGACGTGGATCGCCCCCCCTTGCGGGCTCGCCACGCAGCGGGATCGGTGCCTCGCTACACTCGGCACACTAATTTATTCTCCCTCCAGGGGTGTCGTGGACCCCCACAGAGGGAGAATGTGTCGGGATTTCGGCGGTCGGGATACCGGCGTCGGGATTCTGAACGCCGGGATCCCGACCTCCAGGATTTTAACTGCATCCCCTGAAAACTATCTAGCTTTTACTGCTGTCCATTCCAAGTTTCCTGTTCATCTCCAATATCATCGGTTTAACATTGAGTCACCATCAGATTATTTCTCGCTCCAGCCTTCACTGTTCATACCCAAGTACCACCCGTTTACCAGTCACCATTCAGAGAAGGTCATCGATATCAGTGCTCCAAACATCAAATTGCTGTCATCATCATTGAACTGTTAGTGGTCCTTACCTGAGCTTTTATACTTAATTGCAGTGCTCTCCAGTATATCCAATATTTTGTCAATGTTCACCATTGGAAGAATCCTAATACCACATTCCTGTATCTTCTGGTGATCGCAGTACCTCGATTCCAGACAAATTAATTTTTTTATATTTTCTTTTATAGCGCAGCAGATTCCGTTGCGCTTTACAATAGTAGACAGTGTTAAAACAAACTGGGTAACAACAGACAGACTTGGAGGTAGGAGAGCCCTGCTGCAAGCTTACAATCTATCCAGTCATCTCTTGGTTTCAGCCAACTCCTGTCCATACTCTGTTCCAATCCTGTCCAGTGACTTTCATTTCATTGCCATAGACTCCTACTGTTGCATTCAAGCTTATACTTACCTTTCCAAAACTCCAGTGCTCATAGCCACGCCTTGGGGCTCTGGACTCTACCTCACTCTTTGAAGCCATCTCATTGATGTTAAGTCTCTCAAGAACCCTAGTTTCAATTACAATCCAGCTCCTGAGGTTGACTCGTAGACCAAGCAAACTCAAAACTCAGGCATGACATCACTTTAACCATAAATAATTTGTTCCTTGACCACCAACCCAAGGCTCCCCCACAAAAGCCTTGTGGCACCTTAGGGTGCTTAGGCATACAGTTTGGGAAACAATGGCTTATAGTATCATGCTACTGAGAAAATAACCTTATCATTTCAGTTAAGGAATATTATTTATTAACAGGTTTTTTTTTTTAAATGTCCCCAATGTTCTTAAACCCTTTATTATTATTCTTTTATTGTCACATTATGTAAATAGCTATTTAAACCTGATTCGATATACTGTATATTCTTTAACAAATATGCAGATTTGGTAATACAATTTTACCAAATCAAGCTACCTTATTTGATCATTTAAAAAAAAATATTCTAGGGACATAGCTGGAAAAAATGTTTTATATAGTTCAAAATATATAAAAGTTACTTACTGTCAAGTCCAGCAAGAATAAGAAGTCTAAAAAGGTGCCAATACACAGAGCGATAAGCTCTGTGCGATTTGAACTAGATGTGTTGCAATCTAGTTCAACAAGTATGTGCCTGTTGAATGACAGGCCATGTGCTTTGTGAACCAGAACCAAAGCAGCCTTTTTCTAGAGAGAGGTGCAAATGCTAACATTTGGATCATTATTTGTTTATAGACGGGTTGACATTGCAATTTATTATTTAAAAACACCAGTCCTTTCTTTGCCTTATTATGTCATGAAAAAGCATTTACAGTGAAATATACATTGGCATTAGCTGTGTCATATCTAGGTCCTAGATTAATACTCTTCTGGGATTGGGTTAAAACAATCTCATTATTTAAAGTACAGTATAGTATTCAGCACAACATGCTTAGTAATGCACATATATTAATGAGTATTATGGATTAACTTGTTTTTACATTTCTCTTTGTATTTGTAGTAATTGGCAAATATTTCCTAGTTAATTGCCATGAAAAGGTTCAGCTAGTGATGAGAAAAATGTCATTGGACAATTTACTTTGAAAGAACATGAATCAGGAATACATCAGGTTTTTCTTTTCAGTTTGGTACAGCTGCAAGCTTAATAGGAAAGCAGGTGGTATAAGTAGCATTTATTCCGCAACCTATACATTATGTTGGGAATACAAAAGCTTCATTACTTTGAATGCATGAAGTCTCAGCTCAACCGTTCACTGACTTAAGATGCTTCCATCAATCATTTTTTACAGCTTTAAAGAGACTATTGCAATTCTCTAATAACTCCCCTGTGCTAATGTTCCATGACACTTTTTCGCATGGCCTCCAAATATACCAGAGACATTCTGCCTCCCACATAGTCCATAGCATACTCTTAGCATTCCAGAGTGTGGGCCCATCAGAAATAGGGCTGGCCTTTGGTGCAGACCTAGCACATACCTGCCAATACACTTCACTGAACCCTCTGTTTAGTAGCAACATTCAACATTCTGCTGGATTCCAAGTTCTATAGAAAATACATGGTATAGTTATGGCTGGATCTTTGTCTTTCAATCATGCATATCCAAAAATGCCTGTGTAAAGGTAAATTAGATGTTTAAATTGGTATTTAGATTTTAGAAAGACAAACTGTAACAGCTAGATAAACACTCATACTTCTGTAGAAAACCTGCAGTTTCAATTCACATGTCTTATTATACTCCTCTCACATCACAAAAGTAACCCGGGCTATTGCTGGTTCGACCCAGGTCAAGGTACAGTGTGAAAGCACCAAAGTCAATATCCTACGTCGATCAACCTGGCAAGGTAATCCCCCGGGTTAAATTCATGTTGCACTGTGTATAATGGGTGCCCCGGGTTTAGTGAAAAGGTCCAACCCAGGTTCGATCTGGGTTCAAATTCCAACAGATGTAAAACGTGCCAAATAACCCAGATTGGTGGATTTTGCACATACGTCCTGCTACACATTTTTGTACCAAGTATGTGCCATATTTGCATCTTTAATACAACAGAAATAAAATACATGAGAAAGCAGGACATTGGTGCTGGTATTTACATGTATCAGCTGTGTGCCACTCAGATATTAACTTGGGTAAACAGCAAAAGACTTAGGGTGACATGTAATAGAGTGCAATTTTTTTAGAATGTGTGATTTTTTTTTTTGGTCAAAAACTGATAAAATTGCATGTTTACTGCAAGTCGTACCTGTAATAGTGTGCGATTTGTGGTAATAATTGCATGTTTGGCCATTACCAAAAAAATCGCACATTCAAAATTGCATCCAGATGTGTCCCCCCCCCCCCCCATCCCCCTCCCTAGTATAACCAGCCACGGGTTGTGGTTTCACAAATGCCGGGGACCGAAGTGTTGGGGTCCCCCCATATTAAGGAAACTAGCAGTGGGCTCTTGGACTGGTCCTGATTGCAAAAATGCGGGGGACAAAAAGAATACAGTGGTGTAATGCCACAGCCAGGGGACCTTGTATAAAAAGCATTATCACTCTGGCCAGATAGCCTTGGGCAGGGTCCCTGAGGAGTCCGCCCCCCCCCCCCCCCCCCAATAAAGGGTTCCCCTCAGGCTTCCCCTGACCAAATGTGCTTTGCAGACCAACCTGAACCACCCCCTTGGTTTGCTAATGGACTGCAGGTGGGGATGATCTATCATGTGCAGAGAGTTAGATTTGGGTGGGGTGTGTACTTCAAACTGATATCTATATTGCAGTGTACAAATACAGCAGCCAGTATTTACCCTGCACAGAAACAAAATAACTCACCCAAATCTAACTCTCTCTGCGTGGAGGAAGGAAGGGGACTGATCTAGTTATCAGATAGAGACGCAGGATGTAGAACCGTTTTGTGAAGCTGCAGTACGTAAATCAGGGGATGTCAGTCCCCAACAAAGGAAAAAGAAAAATTTGATTTTTTAATATAATTAAATAACATGTAAATAAGGAATAAAATTAATATAAACGATTAATGATTAACTGTTCAAAAAAGTATATAGTTGGTGCAACAATTTGCCATTAAAAAAGTAATGACTGATGTCTTAAGTCCATACAGTACCGTATCTGGTGAAAAAGAGCCCAGCTGGGTTTTATGAGTCCATTCCTATTTGGCCTCATTGGTACATCTGCTGCATTGTCATTGTGGTCTTTTCCAAAACAATCCAGCTGAATGGGGGATGCAGAACCTCCTGCTGTTGTGTAGCCAGAAGATGGAATTACAGACTTTAGGGGAAGATGTCCCAGGATGAAGCATCACAGAGGTTTTCAGAGGCTGGTCTGATTTCTCAATAGGAAGAATTGGTGTGGCAGGGTTGGGAGAGATCAGTCACTTCAGAGAGTCCACCAACACGTTTTGCTCCTCCAGGGAGCTTTCTCAAGGTGTAAACAGTTCTGGTGCTGATGGGTTTATATACCCTTATCAATCTAGTTAGTGGGAGGGTACTAAGCATTCATTTAATTCATCACCTCCTCCATTCATCACCTCCTCTCACTCCCGTGTCCAAGACTTCTCTCACACTGCCCCGCTGCACTGGAGCAAGCTCCCGCCACCCATCAGGCTTTCTGATTCCCTTACCTCCTTCAAGCGCTCCCTCAAAACCCACTTTTTTCGACTAGCCTATCCCTCCTCCTGACCTCTTTTGATCCTCCTATCCTGCCTCCGTTCCCATCCATTCCTACTTATCCTATTGTTTTTTGTTCGTCCACCCACCTCCTTTTTGTATGTTAACAATTTTCTAATAATAAGCCGTGGATGAATGGTGAAGTGCGTTCTTTACTACGCAGTAGGGACCAGGCTTTTAGAGGAGGGGATTTGGTTGTGTACCGGAAAGCTAGAACTCTCTTAAGGAAGGGAATCTGTAAAGCCAAAAAGGAATACTCTGTAAAAATTGAACAGCAGTTTAGAAATGATCAAGACTCTAGAAGTATGTGGAAGGGTATTCATATTTTGACTAACTATAAGGAGAACAGCCCCTTGTCCGATATGGCTAAGACATCGTTGGTAGATGATCTAAGCCAATTTTATGCTAGATTTGACAGGGACAATAGGACGATCGCAGGTAAATTCCCCCTGTTAGGAGACAAATCTATATTTTCTCTTGGGGAACACGAGGTGAGAAAAGGTTTGTTAGGTGTAAATGCCAGGAAAGCTGCCGGCCCAGATGGAATTCCGGGCAGGGTCCTGAAGGGTTGTGCTGGCGAATTAGCCACTATTTTCACGTACATTTTTAATGTCATTACTAACCGGTATTGTTCCCGAAATTTTCAAATCCACCACTATCGTCCCTATTCCAAAAAAAAATAGAAAATAGAAAGTCTTAATGACTTTCGCCCAATAGCTTTGACCCCCCTCGTTATGAAGTGTTTTGAAATATTAGTTTTGGTACACATTAAAAGACATCTACCTGCTGGTTTTGATAACGGCCAATACGCCTATAAGCCCAAAAGATCCACTGAAGATGCGCTGTTGTCCGTTATCCACTCCTCTCTTTCGCATTTAAAAAAGCCTAATACCTATGTTAGGTTGCTTTTTATTGACTATAGCTCTGCGTTTAATATGATTCTCCCTAATATTTTAATAAGTAAACTGCGGAGCTTAGGCTTTTCAGTTATGCTATGCAACCGGATCTTAGATTTTTTGATAAATAGGCCTCAACAAATTAAACTCGGAGATGGTGTGTCCACAATCCTGAAGATTAGCACAGGCACTCCCCAAGGCTGTGAGCCCATTATCATTTTCTTTATTTACTTACGATTGTTGTCCGCAGGCGGACACAAATCTTTTAATTAAGTTTGCCGACGATACTACGGTGGTAGGACTTATTACGAATGGGGAGGAGATCGCTTATAGAGATGAAGTCAATTACTTAGTAAACTGGGGTAGTGAAAATAATCTATTCTTAAACTTTACCAAAACAAAGGAAATTATTATCGACTTTAGAGGTAGGAAATCTGAGTTAGAGCCTCTATTTATTGATAACTTGGAGGTGGAGAGGGTGACGGAGTTTAAGTTGTTAGGGGTTATTATTTACCAAGACTTAACTTGGTCCTCCAATATTTTAGTGATGGCTAAGAAGGCTCAGCAACGCCTATTTTTTTTTTTGAGGAAGCTTAGAGCAGCCAATTTCTCCCAGGAGAATTTGATTAGGTTTTATAAATGTGTCATTGAAAGCATCCTGTCATATTGCATTGTAGTGTGGTTCGGAAATAGCACAAACAAAGATATAAAAAAACTGAATCGAGTGATACACACTGCAGAGGCTATTATTGGCCAAGATTTGTCTTCCATGGAAGACATTTATATAAATAATATTAGGCGTAAAAGGAATAGTATAATGCAGGATAGCCACCACCCTTATAATCATGCTTTCTCTTTCTTACCATCTAATACATGGTACCATCTAATAAAACAGTTAAGGTGTATTCGATCTAGAACCTCATGTTTGAAAAATAGCTTTTTCCCAGCTGCAGTTACTGATTTTAACCAAAATTGTTAATTTGTTCTTGTTTCTGTGACCAAGATTATAATTTCATTGTTTTACAATTTTTTTATTGTGTTGCAATGACAATAAATTCTTATCTTATCTTATGAGTAGGGCCCTCCTTCCTCACATACTCACCCTACCTCTCTACCTCACCTGTGCTCCTGCCCTGTTCTTCCCTTCCTCCTTCATCTTCAGTCTCCTCGACAATTTCGACACCTACTTCTGAACTGATGCTGATTTTAGTTCTACCAGCTATACCCCTATTTATGCTGTATTTTGTCAACACACCCTGTACGTTACCTTGTAATTTGTTTTTTGTTTGCTATGTACGGTGCTGCGGACACTTTGTGGCCCCTTATAAATAAACGTACTACTACTACCAGGGCTATTTTTCAGCAGGCTCCAGCAGGAACTGAGGCCCTTATTCTAGTTCACTCTTTCTGACAAAATATTTCTTAGATGGATAAAACCATGTGCACTGCAGGTGAGGCAGGTGTTACTTGTGCAGAGATAATTAGATTTGGGTGGGGTTTTACACCTGCCTCACCTGCAGTGCACATGGTTTTGTCCATCTAAGAAATATTTTGTCAGAAAGAGTGAACTAGATTAAGGGCCTCAGTTCCTGCTGGAGCCTACTGAAAAATAGCCCTGACTACTACTATTTAATCCAGAGGTGGGCAACAGGCGGCCCGTGGGCCGGATGCGGCCCGCGAGACGCTTAGGGCTGGCCCGCTGCACAGACATATGTTACTATGACAAGCGGCCCGACTATAGCCGCTTGTCAGCGCCAGGACAGACATAACATAAGTTTTGCATTATGATTACTTTTTTACTGCTGCCGCCATCGTTAATGCCCGTCTGTGCCTGCCGCGCACAGCATTACTGGGAGCGTGGGAGGGGACACGATGATGTGGCAGTCGCCTCCCGCCATTGGTTGGTGCGGCCACATCACTGCGTCCCCTCCCACGCTCCCAGAAATGCTGTGCGCGGCATGCACGAACGGCGGCGGGCAGCAGTAAAAAAAGTAATACCGCCACTTCAAAGACCAGCCGCCGATGGGTCCTGCCTTGGTTCAGTGACCAGTGGCGGATTTTGTGGGGGTAAGGGGGGCAAGTGCACCAAGGCACATGTCCCTCCTGTCATTTTATATTTTTTTAATTGAAAAAAAAAAAGCCACAGCAGAAGCAGTCCCGGCGCGCAGGGAGATCAAGGAGCAGACCCGGTGCTGGAGAGCCGGAGCTGGGGACCCTTCGCTGTTACTGTCTGCAGGCTGCTGCAGAGATCGAGCAAAATGAGCTGGAGGAAGAGACCAGGCACCATGGAGAGAGAGAGAGAAGCGGACCCAGTGCTGGAGAGTGGGAGCTGGGGATGCTGCACTGCTGCTGTGCTCTGCAGAGATCCTCCAGGAGCAGGAGGAAGAGACCAGGCACCTGCAGAGACAGGGGAGCAGACCCGGCGCTGGGAAGTGGGAGCTGGAGAGTGGAGACCCTGCGCTGCTGCTGGGAGATTCACGGCGCAGACAGAGCGGAGGAGATCCATCCTAGGGAGAGTGCAGCGCCCATAAGAGGAGGTACAGAGGGGGGAAACACAGAGCAGATTAGAAGGGACATCTGCTGTAACAACTATTTAACACCCCTGCTCTCCCTTCTCTCCACTGGTCCCCCTCTCCTCTGCTCCTCGATTCTCCTTCCTGCGCTCCACCTCTGCCCCTCCTCATCCTCTCCATCTCCTCTCTGCTCTTCCTCCTCTCCTCTGCTCCTACTCCACTCTCCTTCCTCCTCTTGTCTGCTCCTCCTCCTTCATTCTGCTTCCCCCTCTCCTATGCACCTCCTCCTCTCCTCAGTCACCTCCGCTCCCCCTCTCCTCTGTTCCTTTGCTCACCTTCCTCTCCTCCTCCACCTCACCTCTCCCCCACACCCACTCCTCCAGCCCCCCTTCTCTCCCCCTCTCCTCTCCTGTGCTCCCCTTCCTCCTCTCCTCTGATACCCCTCCTCTACTCTGCTCCCCTTCCTCCTCTTCACTGCCTTTTCTCCTCTGGTCCCCCTCTCCTCTGCTCCTCCTTTTTCACTCTCCTTCCACATCTCCCCCTTCCACTCCACCTCACCTTCTCGCTCCTGCATCCTCTCCTTTTCTCCCCCTCGTCTCTGCTCTTTATCCTCTGCTCCTCCTCCACCAGTCTCCTTCCTCCTCTCCCTCTTTCCTCTGCTTCCCTTTCTGTTCCTCTTCTCCTCCACTTATCTTTATCCTCTCCTCCACTCTACCGCACCTTCTCTCCCTGAATCCTCTCCTCTGCTTACCCCTCCATCCATCCGATACCCTCTCTCACTCTAATTCTCTCTCCCTGACACCCTCTCTCTCATTACTGTCTTTCCCTGACACTCTCGCTTTGTCTCTCTCTTCCCCAACATCCTCTTTGTCTCACTCTCCCCCCCCCCCAACCTGAAAGGCATTGTAATTGGAGAGAGGGGGGACCTTTCATGATTTTACTATGTGGCCCACAAAGCATTAATTATGCCCCTGTCTCCTCATCATTTTGTATGTCATCTAATGTCTCCCCCTCACCCATTTCCTATTTCAAGGCCATCCCCATTTTTCCAGCACATGCAAAATAACTCCTTGCTCTTTTCCCTATGGTGCTCCCTCAGTTATTTTTTTCTGGATCCGCCCCTGACAATGACTGACATGCGGTGCTAGACACAGACAGTCTCCCTGTTGCCCAAAACAGAAAGCCAGGCCAGCACACCCCTATCACAGGAAGAGGAGTGGCAGATGCTGTGAACATCTGGTCTGACTTTATATGTGCTGGTCCTCCAGGTAGTGTCCACTTATTTTTGTTACACTCCCCAGCCTCTGCTTCTTGCCCCGCACATTACTAGATTCAGTCAGTGTGCTGTGGGATGGAAAGTGGGTGCTATGTGCAGGGGTGAGAGATGGAGGCAGTGATGGGAGAGATGGAAGGTGGGTGCTAGGTGCAGGGGTGAGAGATGGATGCAGTGAGGGGAGAGATGGAAGATGGGTGCTAGGTGCATGGGTGAGAGATTGAAGGTGGGTGCTAGATGCAGGGGTAAAAGATGGAGGGTGGGTGCTAGGATAAGGGGTGAGATATGGAGGGTGGGTGCTAGGTGCAGGTGTGGAGGTTCAGTCAGAGTGGTGAAAGATGAAGGGTGGGTGCTAGGATAAGGGGTGAGAGATGGAAGGTGGGTCCTGGGTGAGACAAGTGGAGGAGTGATAGGTGCAGGGCTAAAGAAGGGAAGAGGGCATGAGAGGTGTAGGGGTAAATTACAGAAAGGATAAAGTGAGAGGGGCAATGGTGACATGTAAGACATTAAGGAAAGCTTAACAAGAACATATACTGTATGGGGGAAGAGAATGATGGACACAGTGGAGGTAGATAACCCAGGTTGGATTCCATATAATATGATATGGTTTATTTTATAGTATAAAAAGTATTGAAAATAGATTTTATATGTCCCTGACGCTTCTGAGGTTCTAGGTGTACCCCAAGTCCCTGGCTATTCTATTAGATTTTCCATACCCCCACTTCTAAATTTCCACTTCGACCACTATATATATATATATATATATATATATATATATATATACAACCAATAATCTGAAGAGCGCTCGGTCACTATTTTGTAGTGAGTGGTCACTTTTATAAAGACTCCTTCATGTGGCGCAGCCTTTCCTCCACGATAGAGGCTATCTCCAACCTCAAAGATTTTGGTACATGTGAAGAAAGGAATGGGAGGAGGCGCGCAAGTGAGTATAAAATATGACAATTTTTACTAGTTCATAAAAGCTCACGTACACATGGGTTAAAAGAAAACAGCATATTTGTCACCAGCGTCCAAAGGATTTCGGTACACTCGGATTCCCCAAAGACGGTAACAGAAGCTTGTGAGACAGCGTGGATATCTGCTTGGCCTTACCGCGGGATCAGACCACCGGTTCACGTAAGACAGGAACACCCTCAACGCGTTTCGTCACACTGGACTCCTGACGAAGTCCAGCGTGACGAAACGCGTTGAGGGTGTTCCTGTCTTACGTGAACCGGTGGTCTGATCCCGCGGTGAAGCCAAGCAGATATCCACGCTGTCTCACAAGCTTCTGTTACCGTCTTTGGGGAATCCAAGTGTACCGAAATCCTTTGGACGCTGGTGACAAATATGCTGTTTTCTTTTAACCCATGTGTACGTGAGCTTTTATGAACTTTCTTCCTTTCCTTTCTTCACACATATATATATATATATATATATATATATACACACAAGATATTGTGTGCGGCCCTCAAATATTTACTGGTTTTGTTAAGCGGCCCCCCAGCCAAAATAGTTGCCCACCCCTGATTTAATCAATGAGTATAAAACTTTTCAAAACATTTCAAAACTTCTAAAATAATCAGACATGAGCAGGAGACCGCTAAAGACTTGTTACACTCAACTGATTCCTAGAAATTGAGTTATTTAGACATTTCTTTTAGATGTTCTAATTTTGCATTTCCGGACATCCAGAAATAATGCACTTCTGGTATCCATAGCTGCAGGGGTGTGGTATAGTAGCCCGACAGTTGGGATTCCGACAGTCATTAGTCAGACGTCGGAATCCCGACTGCACAGCGTGGGGAGCGCAATGAAGCCCCTTGCGCTCGCCACGAGGGAGCAGTCGGGATTCCGACGTCGGAGGAATGACTGTCCGAATCTCGACTGTCGGGGAGCCGTCCGGCACCCAGCTGCAGAAGGCAAGCTCCAGGGCTCTTTGGAGCGGAAGTCACAAAGCTATTACGCTATGCCTCAGCTTAGGAGTGCCGCATATTCTGTTAGCCGATTGCCGGAAGTGACACAGTGTAAGTGGGGGGCAGCAATTTTGTTAATGGGAATACCTGAGTTTAGGCATCTTTAAAGCCCCGTACACACAGTATTGCTCAGTTTCTCCTTTTCATCAGCGACCGGAGATGGTCGCTGATGAAAGGGAACCTCTGCCGGCAGTGCCGCAGAGGTAATCAGCTGGTCGCAGGAGCAAGCTCCTGCAACCAGTGATTAGAACGGGGCTGAAAACGGGAGCACGCACCCGCCGATTTATCGCCGGGGCACACTCCCATCACTGGCAATATGGTCGCCAGTGACCATATTTTCAGCGATTTCAGCCTCTATCGCCCCATGTGTACACAGCTTTACTGCCACATTAATATAGAGATAAATAAATATATACAGATATGTGTAAATAAGAGTGATAAATGTGGGAAAAATAGGCATTTTCTACATTTTTTTTAATCTTTTTCCATCAAAATGACAGGTGGTTAACATTGAATGAATTAGTTTCATAATATTTTGCCAAAGTCTGCTGATGGGCTTATGTCTCAGCCCATATTATATACATATTGCGCTGGGGGGGGGGGGGGGCGGTATGTAATATGCGTTGGGGGGGTGGCAGTGGTGGTATGTAATGCGTGCCTGGGGGTGCGGCTCACCTGCTGCTGCTTTTTTTTTCTGCTGGCAGGGGGAGGGGGAACGGGAGCTGGGAATCTGGGAGGTGCTGTGCGCGCATGGGCAGCAGCCCTCCCGTGGCCATTTTGGATTTGGGCAAAGTGCTGCGCAGCCCAGCCAGCGCAGGGGGGCCCTTTTTTAATGAGGAAATGGCCCGGTTTCACGGTGGGCCAATCCGCCCCTGCATATTGGTCAGATAAAGTTTTTGACACAAGTTTTAATGTATATATGGACAATATAGAAAAGTAAAGAGAGATATTAATAGGAAAAAGGGGGAAAGAGCACACAATAATAATAATATTGCTATTCACATAAATTGTTATAACTATCCTAATTTTGATCGGTTCTAGAATTTGATCAATTATCGTGGTCATGATAGTCTAAAGAGGAAAAGGGAAAAGAGATATACATTACATTATCATTCTATACACATTACATTATTATTTTGTGTATTCAGCTAATAAACAGAGAGAGAAACAGATATTTGAATTTCATAGGTAAGATTTTCTATTTTTTTATATATTTTAAACCCTTTACAGTCATAGTGCAGGGTTGCCGACCCTCCCGGAATTACTGGGAGTCTCCCGAAAATCGGGTCCCCCTCCCGGTCCCCCGGAAGGGTGGGCAACCCTCCCGGAATCAGGGGGACCCCCACTGAGCCCCCCGATCGCGGCATTTAAATGCCGCAATCCGCGGGTCTCAAAAGAGGTGGGCGGAGCTAAAACGACACACTCGTGTCATTTTAGCCCCGCCCCCTCAATGGAGATCAGTGAGTTTGCCTATTTCTGTAATGGTGGTGGGGCTTAATGACGTCACAGCCAAGCCCCGCCCCCCCGAACGGGTAATGAAAGTCTCCTCTCCGGGCTTCTCCCGGAGAGGAGCATTTCAAAGTCGGCAACCCTGTCATAGTGTTAAAATATTCAGGGTACACTCATTCGTTTTTTCTGTGTGTAAATCTGCATACATGAATAGATCTACAGAAGTTTGTCATAACATCTTAACCAGGGCTGCCACCAGGAATTTTGGGGCCTGGGACTGATTTACAGTCCAGGCCCCACGGGCCCCCCGCCATGGACCCCCATCATCCTTCACTTACTGCCCGACTCAGCACCTCCCAAAGCACAGCATGGCTTCTTCAATACAGGACGCCAGCGGCCAATTAAAATGAAGCACCGGCGGGTGAGCCAATCAGAGCTCGTGTACCGGCAGCTGCTCTGATTGGCCAATGGTACACAAGCTCTGATTGGCTCAAAAGCAGAGGCAGCAATTTAATTGGCCACTGCTTTCCTGTAATGAAGAAGTCAGGCTGTGCTTCGGGACCTGCTGAGGACCGAGCGCAGCACAGGCAGCACACAGCAGAGGTTTGCTGTGGGTAAAATTAGCTGCCCGGGCCCTTCCAGAGGCCGGGGCCCAGGACAGCTGTTCCCACAGCACCCCCCTGTCGGCAGCCCTGATCATACCCACATTTTTATGTCTATAAGAGAAGGATAGAAGAAGGGTGCCTCTTATAGTCTGAATATTCTCTGTAGGGGTTCAGAAACATTGTACAAAATGCTCTCAGGCTCATATAACCTTAGATAATAGCACCAGAAATAATAGGGCACCCAGGAGGTACAGTGGGGGATTTGCAACTTACATTATACAAAAATCGTAAAAATCCCTTTTCCAAAATGCTTGTGGTCCCGAGCATTTCGGATAAGGGATACTCAACCTGTAAATAAACCCTTCTGCTCTTATTAGCCACGATCCAGCATGGCTGAGTCAGTGACATACTAGGACAGTCAAATCATTTATTTGCTCTGCACTGCAGAGTTTACAGCTACAGATAACTCCACATATATCTATACACAGCGCGTGAATTCTGTGTGACTGTAGCACTGGGCATTTTATTTTTACTTTTTTCATTAAATAGTGCCTTATTTGCAAAATATACAAAATAGGAATTAACAATTAATGTCTGCTAATTTAAATGATATGCGTCATGTCTACATAAGTGAGTGACTGCCACTGTCTAACTGGCCCTAACTGGTCTTCCCAAGAACAGACTCTCGCCACTGCAATTCAGTTTAAATGCTGCTGCTAGGCTGATCTTCCTAGCAAGACTCTTATCATCTGCGTCACTTTTGTGACATTCCCCCCCCCCCCCCCCCCCCCCCCCCCCACACACACACACACACAGAGGTGCAGCTGGGGATGTCAGGGTGCCGGACTAGTGACAGGGATTTCCCAAAACTGTGATGCTGTTGGTTACACTCTGCATTATAAATGATGATTTGGCTACTTCCCTGCCCCACCATGACTCCTATGGGCATGGCTATCCCTGATGTCCCATCTAGCTTCCATGCTCCCTGCCCATCCCTGTGACATCGTGTTCTGCTGTGGGCCATCCCACAGCAGAACAGGGGCAGGACACTTGAACAATCGGGTGGTGGAATATAGGGATGGCTATTGGTGTGCTTGCAATTTATAGTTAACATCGTTGACGAAGCTATGACTATCCAATTATGGAAACAAACTATTCTATGGAAGACCATAAATGGTTTCATTCACTTACGATCATCCCTGTATTTTCACTGATTGGCCTGCAGGTCAATCACAGTGGGGGTGGGGCTTATCAGGTGTCAGATGCGGAGCTATGATCCTTGTCCAGACGCTTGTAGGAAAAACTTTTCATGCTTTTATACTATCGATGGTGGGAAACCATTGTTTCTCCCAATCAATGGCAAAAGCATATTTTTTATTGTATAAAGTTCCAAAAATTCCACAGCAATGAACTGTCTGCACAGATGACCAGTTACTCTGCAACCTACAGTATGCTGGTACACTGCATCAGATGTCATCTACTCCAGGCTTCAGGAGCTGATAGACACATGCAACAGCTGTCCCACTCTCTTTGGATTCAAATGTTTTTCTGTAATCGGATGTAAAAAGAAACAAAAGGGACTGTGTGCAGTGCACTGTGGGAGCCTCCTTCTTTCTGGCAGTGGAACTGGCTACAGTGCTGTAGCCTCTGGCAAATGGGTAGATCTCTGGAAACATGGAGCCCATGTTTTGATCACAGTATGGGTGACATTCTATGGGATGAGATCTGCTTTTTTTGGCGTTAATTAGACCACAAAATGGCGATATCGCATTTTTCCCTGAAATCGCCAATTTAATGGTATGCGCTAAGGGGCTGAAATCGCATAATATGTGCGTTAAGGTATGCGGACCCAAAGTGCGAGATTATTTCGCATTTATATCGCATCCAGATGTTTTCGTATAGGAAAGTATACAAATCGCTTATTTAATGCAATGCGCATTTGCACATCGCATTTTTTAAGTGACTAATTTTCGCACTAATTTCAGACCTGGGTCTGTTAGGCGAATTAGCCAGAACCCTGCACAGATCGCAATGTTCCGTGCAGGGTTCTGCTGTAAAAAATAAAACAAATAGTTAAATTAAAAAAGAACCGAGCGCGGGGTCCCCCGCCCGAGTGTAACCAGCCCCGGGCTCACAGAGCCGGTGCTGGTGACATAAAATCAGGGTCCCCGACAAATAGGGGTCCCCTTGATTTTATGAAACCAGCACCAGACTCAAGGTCCGGCGCTGGTTCCCAAAATACGGGGGACAAAGTGACTAGGGGTCCCCCGTATTTTAAGAACCAGCACCGGACACAACCAGCCAGCAGGGTAATGCCACAGCCGGGGGGAGACTTTTTATACAAGTCCCCCCGGCCAAAGCATTAACCCCCTGGCTGGTCAGCATGGGCAGGGGTCCTGGGGAAGTGGGCCCCCCCCCCAATGAAGGGGTCCCCCCCCTCCAGGACTTACCAGCCCATGCTGATAGTCCGGGGCTGTCCTCCATGCCCCTGGGCTGTGGACATGGAGCTGATGCTTTGTGTAAAAAAAAGAATGATAACTATTGTTTTACACTGGCAAACTATGAGTCCCAGCAAGCCTACCCCGCATGCTGGGACTTGGGGAACCACAAGTCCCAGCATGCGGGGCATTAAAGGGCCCGCTGGCACTTGTAGTTCTGCAGTGTAAAAAATAGTGCACAAAATCACACTGACACCCTGTAAAATAAAACTTTAATACACACAAAACACACACACAGATACTTACCTACCTTGAGCCCGTAGGTCGGTCCCTGGATCCTGGATTCTTCCTCCGGGGCTCCAGGGCAGAAGAGTCCGGTTCCGGGGCCTTGGTCCTGGTTCCGGGGCTGGTCCTGGGGTTCCGGGGCTCCTGGCGTGAAGAATCCGGGGTCCGGGATCCGTGGTAGTCCAGAGGGGTACCTAAGGAGGGAAATCCAACTCACCTGCTCCCCGGCGGCGACCTCCGGTGACAGCGCTGCTCCCGACTGGTACCCGGCTTGAAGGACTTTGCCCGGCGCTGAGATGTTTCCTCTTCGCCGTCTCTGAACAGAATGATTTCTCGGCCAATCAGGAGCCGAGAAAGTCGGCTCCTGATTGGCCAGAAATCATTCTGAATATAGACGCCGAGGGAGTAACATCTTAGCGCATCCAGAGCTGAGATGTTACTCCCTCGGCGTCTATATTCAGAATGATTTCTGGCCAATCAGGAGCCGACTTTCTCGGCTCCTGATTGGCCGAGAAATCATTCTGTTCAGAGACGGCGAAGAGGAAACATCTCAGCGCCGGGCAAAGTCCTTCAAGCCGGGTACCAGTCGGGAGCAGCGCTGTCACCGGAGGTCGCCGCCGGGGAGCAGGTGAGTTGGATTTCCCTCCTTAGGTACCCCTCTGGACTACCACGGATCCCGGACCCCGGATTCTTCACGCCAGGAGCCCCGGAACCCCAGGACCAGCCCCGGAACCAGGACCAAGGCCCCGGAACCGGACTCTTCTGCCCTGGAGCCCCGGAGGAAGAATCCAGGATCCAGGGACCGACCTACGGGCTCAAGGTAGGTAAGTATCAGTGTGTGTGTGTTTTGTGTGTATTAAAGTTTTATTTTACAGGGTGTCAGTGTGATTTTGTGCACTATTTTTTACACTGCAGAACTACAAGTGCCAGCGGGCCCTTTAATGCCCCGCATGCTGGGACTTGTGGTTCCCCAAGTCCCAGCATGCGGGGAAGGCTTGCTGGGACTCATAGTTCGCCAGTGTAAAACAATAGTTATCATTCTTTTTTTTACACAAAGCATCAGCTCCATGCCCACAGCCCAGGGGCATGGAGGACAGCCCCGGACTATCAGCATGGGCTGGTAAGTCCTGGAGGGGGGGACCCCTTCATTGGGGGGGTCCCCACTTCCCCAGGACCCCTGCCCATGCTGACCAGCCAGGGGGTTAATGCTTTGGCCGGGGGGACTTGTATAAAAAGTCTCCCCCCGGCTGTGGCATTACCCTGCTGGCTGGTTGTGTCCGGTGCTGGTTCATAAAATACGGGGGACCCCTAGTCACTTTGTCCCCCGTATTTTGGGAACCAGCGCCGGACCTTGAGTCTGGTGCTGGTTTCATAAAATCAAGGGGACCCCTATTTGTCGGGGACCCTGATTTTATGTCACCAGCACCGGCTCTGTGAGCCCGGGGCTGGTTACACTCGGGCGGGGGACCCCGCGCTCGGTTCTTTTTTTTACAACCTTGCGCTGTCCTGCAAATGTGCGATTTTCAGACATGAAAATCGCACATTTTCAGGACTAAAAACAGCGCACCACATCGCCGCAAATCGCCCCTATTCGCACTTTTCAGCCTCCAATGCGCATCACATTAAATATGCGCATTTAGGCAGAAAAATGCGATTTCAAAAAAGGCGATTTGCAGCGATATGGTGCGCAAATAAAACATGCGCATTTAGCGCAGATCATAGAATGTCACCCTATATATCTACTACGCCAGTGCAAATCATAGGGAAAATGTCCAAAATATCATTTTCATAGTGATTTCTATCTGCAGCTCTAGTCGTCATGAGACTTGGGTGGAATAAGTATAATTATATGGGTGCAGGGTACACTTAATATAGATATGCCAATGCCTGTAATGTGTCCTGAAGGAGCTGTCATTTCTGTCACCTTTTTATAGATTACTTGGGGACTGTAAGCCTTTAAACTACAAGGGTGTCTCCCTAGACCTACATGAGCAATAGACAGTATTACACATTCTAGTGGTGTCACTATGGTTGGTGTCACCAAGTGCAAATAGGGACTCCATATGCACCAAAAAATTAGATGTGGGGGTGGGATGCCACCAGCGATTCTCCCCGTATTTGGTGTCATTCCCCCCATCCATTTCCATACAGTGCTTTTGCTTCAATATATAAAATCTTTTGAAGGAAATATGTTACATTGTAGGGTACTAAAAATCTAAAAAGAATATGCTAGCATTCAGATAATGCTTCAGTCTAGTAGTATTACTACTCGTTTTGTACCACTGACTTATTTTAGTAATACATGGAGAGTGAAACATGTTGCACCTGTATAGGAATGTGTCATATGTCTCACTTTTCCACTAAAAGCCTGTTTTTCTTCTTCATTTATCATACAGTCCATTGTTTGTAGGGCAGAATGAAAGATTGGTAATTAAGGTGATTCCTGGGGTGCTGAAAACCATGTGTTGTGAATGATTACACATTAGCATGCAGGCAATATAACATTAATGTGTACTGAATGTGGTCTCACATTTATTATTAACTTCTTATTGAATCAATGTTACAAATAAGCATATTTTTGTAATATACAGTCTTTTTGTATTTAAGTTATAGCATGCAGAATACAATAGCAATTATATTCATATTTTTGTGAGGCTGCACAGACTGATATGTACTCAGTGGCGTAGCTATGGGGCCGCAGCCCCCATGGCGGCTTGGAGGAGCCATCGCTGAAGGGGTCTGTGGGGCGCCGGGTGCACAGGCTAAGCTGCTGCAGCAAGGAGCAGGAGCCCCAGGTTGGCGGTGCACAATGTGCTCGGCAGCTGGGAGCTCCACTGGTATACACACACACACACAGGATTTCCTTCCACTGCTGCTGCGTTTAGCAGCTATGGCGTGCCTCCGGCAGCAGCAGGACCCTTTCAAATGCAGCACTGGCTCATGAGCTCAATCAGAGCTCACTGCCCAGCAGCTGCTCTGATTGGCTCCCAGGCTGTGAGCTCTGATTGGCTAACGAATCAGCGCCGCATTTGAAATAGGTGGGCAGTCAACAGAGACGATCTCAGCAGGCCCCTGGACAGAGCTATTTGATCACATGTGGCCCGCCCCCTCAGCCCATCACCCGGCCATAGTTTCCTTGCCTGACGGGGCAATTGAAGTAGAGCCACAGCCACGGAGCCGTGTCCCGTGTCCTTCTACAAAGGCAAGTTCAGCAGCTGCAGCTACAGTCAGTCTGTCACTATTAAAAAAAAAAAAGCTTTGCTTTCATCACATTTTATTTAAGACTGACTGAGCTGCACTGGTTGATAAGAAGATATGGCTATATGTACTGTATGGATATGTGTATGGGGGTGGTGGATTGATGATGTGATGAGAGGAAGGGGACTATTCTGTTTGGGGGAGGTCTGCACTGTATACATATATAACACCTTGCATTTCCAAATCCCTGATATACATAAATATATGCTCCTCCGACCAGCAACAATTAGGGGACTGAAAACGGGAGCGCGCACCCGTCAATTTATTGCCGGTGCACACTCCAATTGCTGGCAATATGGTCGCTCAGCGACCATATTGCCAGCGATTTTATGCCTGTGTGTGTGCACCTTAAAAGACATACAAAGTGTGTGTCTCAGTCCATGCACATTCAGACCCATGTAAGTACACCAGGGGAAGGCTTATAATAGCATTAGCATATTTTTCAAGATACAACTTTGACAACAGACGCTAAAGAAATCAGCCACAAAACTGGTAAACTAAAAAGATTTGTTATCATATAGACATAACAACAAGTATTATAAATCAGGTATAAGAATTGTTGGTCTGTTTATTAGCCTATAATACCATTAGGCAACACAAGATACAGTAGATACCATTAAATAAAAAGCATCAGTATTTTAGTATGCCGTATTTGTGGCTTATATGTTTTTTAATCTTATTTTAGAAGTACATTAATGGGATATGCAATTTACAGCATTTTCTTCTCAAGTTTGCTCCATTGTTGTGCATCTTTTGTTCCTCTATATCAGGCTTTCCCAACCACGGTCCTCAAGGCACACAAACAGTGCAGGCTTGGTGTGCCTTGAGGACCGTGGTTGGGAAAGCCTGCTCTATACAGTGAATTATCCATTCATGTGATGGAATTGGTCAGGCCAGGGGCAATGAACACAGATGCCCTAAGACTGGGGTAGCCAACCCTAGTCCTCGAGAGCTACCAACAGTGCATGTTTTGCAGGTCTCCTCACAGAATCACAAGTGAGCTAATTAGCTCCATCTGTGTATCTTTTAAAATGTGTCAGTGATTAATGAGTGCAGCAGCTAGGTTGTCTGGAAAATGTGAACTGTTGGCTACCACTGCCCTAAGAGGTGAACACTTTATCCCCACACCTGACAATTGTGCTTTGGTAAAAATAGGATTTGGTCATTTATTTTGGTTTAAACTGTCCAATGAATGATATCTGAGCCATGCACTTCACCTCCAGAGTGATTGAGCAGTGATCAAGTTTACTAACCATAGAAAAACAGTAATATTGTCACGCTTTTACTACCATATCTATGTAATGCTATTTCCTCTTGGGGTTTTTTTTTTTTTACATGAATTAATCCAAGCCCCTTAACCAGACAAAACTTAACCAGTTATGCAGAGGTTTCCAAATGTGGTCCTCAAGGGACCTGAATGGTCCAGGATTTAAGTATATCCATGCTTGGACACAGGTGTCTTAATTAGTACTTTAATCAATTTGATTTAACCATCTGAGTGGAGGCATTAATATCTTTAAGACCTGGACCAATAGGGTGACATGAGCACTATGGGGGTTATTCTAGTTCACTCTTTCTGAGAAAATCCTTCTTAGATGGACAAAACCATGTGCACTGCAGGGGGCAGATGTAACATGTGCAGAGAGAATTAGATTTGGGTGAGTTATTTTATTCTCTTACACAAGTAACATCTGCCCCACCTGCAGTGCACATGGTTTTGTCCATCTAAGAAGGATTTTGTCAGAAAGAATGAACTAGAATAAGGCCCTGTTTGGAAACTTCTGCAGTAATGGATAAGAAATGGTTTGGTACTTGTGTAATATCACGGCGCCCGGCTACGCTATGTTTTCAGCGTAGCCCAACAGCTGCCTAGCGTAGTCGGGGGGGGGCAGCTTATGCTGCTTGTGTCCCCGCTAGCCCTCCTACCCCCCCCCCCCCCCCTCAGACTCCCAAGCAGGCAGGGAGGCTTCCATCTCCCTGCCTGCCGCCGTCCCCCTGCGGCATGCAAATTTATACCAAGTCTCGTGTACTGATTATACCTGGTTTATTTAAGTGTGTTTAAGTACTTAGTACTGAGAAAGGATACCGCTTTACGGACACAGTACCTAAACTGCGAAATCTACTTATTGTCCATCGGTTTGGGATTAATCTGGTAAATATCTCCATTTTAAACCCCCACTATCCATGCCAGCCTGAATCGTGGTGAGCGCATGCATTACGTGTCCTCCTGACCTGTTCATACCCCCACTATCGATGTCGGCGTGGAGTTGATATTACAAAGTGTGGCGTGCCCCGCAGATTACTTTACATGTGTTCTGTGTTAAGTAATCCACGTCCCCTCACCACACTTTATAAAATCAACTCCACGCTGATGTGGATAGTGGGGGTATGAAAAGGTCGGGAGGACGCGTAACGCAGCGCTTGCCACGCTTCGGGCTGGCGTGGACAGTGGGGGTGTTTCAGGAACACATTCACACCTGTCATGTCAGCCAGGTTTAAATGGTCAATGGTGCCCACACAATGTAATAAGCGCTGACTGACTACGCTAACTACGTAAGCTCCGGCTGGCTGTGAATTGGCGGAAACACAATGCTGATACTAACAGGGACGCCTGACTGACTACGCTAGCTACGTAAGCTCCGGCTAGGCGTCAACAGACGGGAACACTACACTACGCTGATTCTGACAGCGCCGCTACACTAACTGCGTAATGGGTGCTGTGCTAATACACAAGTACCAATAGTTTTTGTACAGCAGCAATAAACCAGATAATTGGTGGTAGTTAGATCATTTCTGCAAAACCAATTGCAAACTACATTTCTCCTCCAAAAAGCTATTGATATATAAACCTGCTGAATCTCTGCTAGTAATTTGCAGTCAGATTTTATATTACTAGAGCCTGTCATAAGAACATTTTTTATTTCTGTATAAGATGGTCAGATGGATTACATGCTTAATGCACATACACACTTTGGCCCTTATTCTGCTTGGTGCGGCCGGAGCCGCATATGCGGCTCCGACCGTGCAGGCGAATCCCCGCCTTCCATACGGATCGCCACCTGCCGTCCGTACGCGGATATGTGGCGATCCGCATGAAATTGGACGGGGATACGCCTCCTCCATGGTGGGAGCAGCCCCTGCATTCGATGGTCGCCGAACATCGAATGCAGGGCCGCACGCTCCACCAGGTCCCGCAACACAAGACCACACGGACACTTGTCCGTGTGAAATCTTGTATGGGGGCGGGCAGCTGACATCCGGCGATGTCAGATGCCCGCCCCGTACCCACGCGTCACGGCCTCATTACCATGCATACGCCCCGCGTTTGCATGGGAACGCCCATGAAACGCGGGGCGTATGCATAGGGTAATGAGGATAAGTAGCCCCTCACGCCCCTCTACGCCCCCTGTGCGGCGTATAGAGAATCCTTGCGGCGAAATCGCCTGCACATGCGCAGAGTGACCTCTGCACATGCGCAGAAGAAAAACATCGGCGGCCCGTACGCAAGCGGGAATATCCGCATCGATCAGAATAAGGGCCTTTAAGAAATTCAAAGTGTGTGAAATAGAGAAAACTCTGTCATACTGCACCAACAATGAGTAAAACCATACACCACAGAAATTATAACTCAAAAGAAGTTTGGTGGTATAAGCTGTGCGCACACATATGACACCTGTCTCATTTCTCACTGAATGTAAGAGCTATTTGCTGGATTACTGAACATATTTAGGTGGTTTACTGAAAGTGCCCTCAGGAAAAGTTGTGATCTTGCACCTGGAAGAAAGAACTAATTCAGGTATCTGGAAATATCACATTTTATTATTTGTTGTTCTCTGCTCATGTCAATTTCCATCAAATTGGATTATGGGATCTTCTATTCTGAGTAATCCACTGTTTTGTGACATTACCCACACAATAATTCTGTGGTTAAGTGCTGTCAGTTATATTATAAAAAAATGCCACATAGAAGAACACATTTTATTATTTCAGATATTATACCATGCCAGTCCTTAAATAAAATAAAGATACCACTACTAATGATGTAAATGTAGAAATACTAGATGAAATTCCTTGTCTAGAATGACTTTAGCATTACAGATGAGTGAAAATTGAGGTGAGTGAAACACAGCTGACCAAAATGTTGATTACCTACAGTATACTTAGAATGCATATACTTATGTAACACTGGGGTAGATTTATTAAGCTTGAAGTGATAAATTATCTGGTTTTTATCACCGGCCAACCAGCTCCTACCTGTCATTTTTCAAACCAAGCCTGTAACATCACAGTTAGGAGCTGATTGGCCGGTGATAAAAACCAGACACTGTATCACTTCACCGAGCTTAATAAATCTGCCCCACTGTTTGTCAAGTCACTGCGTAGTCTAGGTTTATGGGGCAGATTTATTAAGCTCAGTCAAGTGATAAATTGTCTGGTTTTTATCACCGGCCAATCAGCTTCTAACTTTGAAAAATGACAGGTAGGAGCTGATTGGCCGGTGATAAAAAACAGACAATTTATCACTTCACCGAGCTTAATAAATCTACCCCTATGTTCTTTAAAATACAAAAACAAACATATAGCTCTTATATACAGCATAATGCAATTACATAGGGCAGTGGTTCCAAAACTCAGTCCTCACTAGCAGAGCCGGCCCTAGGCATACTAGGTTATTGCCTAGGGCAGGCATGTCCAAACTGTGGCCCTCCAGCTGTTGTGTAACTACAAGTCCCATCATGCCTTGCCGCAGTTTTGCGATTTGGGAATGCTAAAACTATGGCAAGGCATGCTGGGATGTGTAGATTCACAACAGCTGGAGGGACACAGTTTGGACAAGCCAGGCCTAGGGCATCTGCCTATGCCTAGGGACGGCAGTCTCCTTTACCATCGGTGATCAGTGGGGGCCAGGGCAGCCAACTGTCAGCGCCGCTGAACTGAATTGAACTCTGCACGACAGCAGTAGCGCCAGAGTGGGTGGTTGGTGCTGCAACTGTGGCACTGTATGTTAGAAATGAATGCCCCTAAGAAAAATGGGCGCTTGTGAAAAGGAGGGCTGTTGTGTATATCCAGCAGCAGCCCCTCCTCCCATAGTCCTTTGCGGACTCCAGACTGACTCTGCAAATGACCATGGAAGGAGGGCTGCTGCTGGGAATGCGCAGCAGCCCTCCTTTTCACAAGCTGACTTTTTTTTAGTGGAATTAATTTCTAACATACAGCAAAACTGCCCCTTCCACATCTATTGCACCTAGGGGATACGGTCATTAGGTCTACAGCAACTAGGTCGACAAGCAGTGGGTCGACATCACTAAGTCGACAGGCAACAAGGTCAACATGGGTTTAGGTCGACATGTCTAGGTCTACAGGTCATTAGGTCGACATGGGCAAGGTCCACATGGGGGTTTTCACTGTTTTTTGAGCCGACAGGTGGTATTTCATGCCCTACCATCCACTAGGGCGTGGTTTGAGATTAAAATAGCGTGCTGAGTGATGCGGTGCACTTCAAACTGTGTCCATGTCGACATTCGAAAAAAAAGTGAAAAACCCCATGTTGACCCTGCCCATGTCGATCTAATGCTTGTGTTGACCTAATGTTCCTCAGGTATCTGAGGAAGCCGCCGACACACCAGAGGTGGAGAAACGCGTATGTGAGCCTCTATTAAGTTGCCAAGTACCGCTGTTAACTACAACCCATTGCATATTAGGCTAACAGAGACTGTGATTGTACTGTGGACCTGAGTAACATCTGAGCCTGGGAGTGTGGAGTCCAGTTGGAAACAAGCAAAGGGGGCACCTCTACCCCACACAGAGAGACTGCCTAAAAGCACACCAGGAAGGAACATCCTTAAAACTACAATATATGGCCACAGATGAGATTGACTCTCTTAATGCGGGACTGGTAACTATTATCCATTGCCTCATACAATTTGAAAAAGCCTTAATTACCAAAGTCTCATTTTATACTGAATATAGCCTCATAATGGTTCTAGATTGATTTTATGTTATATGTAGTCTGTCTTGTATGTCTATTTTATTATGTTAGAAGTGCACTTCGATAAATTGTTTTTTATGATATATATGGAAAATATATTATATTTTGATTATACAAAAATTGTGTTTATTGTTCTGGGTGTAGTTGCGCCTCCTATAAACAGAAGTTGGTGATATTCACCGATTTCTACCCCAAAAAAGTTTTCCACCAGAGGATCACAAAAACCTCTGAATATAGGGGGCAGCAACCTAAACCCAGATTAGAGAAAGGTCCTCCTGTCTAAAACGTTTAAAAACATTAAAAATATCAGCGCTCCTGTGTGACATATTGTCACAAAACCCCCCCAGATCTAATTGGGTACTTGTTTCCTACCACGGCGCCCACGATATTAAGTCGTACGACATCGAATCGCATCGCATGCCATGTACCTGATGTGATTTTAAATTGTATAAGCCCCTATACGATTTTTAATTGTATAAGCACCCTAATGGGTGCTTACAATGTTAAATGCACCCCCACTATCAACGCCAACCCGAAGCATGGCAAGCCTGCGAGGGGCGATGGTATGCGTCCTCCGACCTTTTCATACCCCCACTATCCACGTCGGCGTGGAGTTGACTTTATATATTGTGGCGAGCGCAGCAAGCCCAAAGCGTGGTGAGGGGACGCGTATTACTTTACATGTATTCCACGTCCGCTCGCCACGCTTCGGGCTCGGTGGCTCGCTGCACTATATAAAATCAACTCCACACCGACGTGGATAGTGGGGGTATGAAAAGGTTGGAGGACGCGTACCACCGCCGCCCCTCGTGGGCTCGCTGCGCTCGCCACGCTTCGGGTTGGCGTTGATAGTGGGGGTGCTTTTAACATACTAAGCACCCATTAATGTTAATTATCTTATAAGGGGGCACATTTAACATTGAAAACACCCATTAGGGTGCTTATACAATTTCAAATTGTATACCATTGTATATGGCATACAATGCGATGGTATACAATTTAAAATTGTATAACATTGGCTAACATCGCATCACATACCATCGTATGCCTTATGGTCTGCGATGCGATGGGTGCCGTGCTAGGCTCTGCATGTTTGGAGGTAGATCTCTTAGCACCACTCCATGAAGAACTTCTTGTAAGTAAGCGCAGCATATTGGGGGTGGAGGCCATCTGCAGGCACCAAGATGTGCAGTTCCAGAAAAAAGCAGCAGGGGTGCAGGAGAACGAGGGAGGGAAGCACTGAGGACAGACTTATTTAAACACCACCACCTCTCTTTTCCATCCGCCATTACCCACTGTGCCCCTGTCCCATTAGCAGTCACTTCACTTGTTTTGTGCCTCTGCAAAGCTGCTGTGCATGAGCAGTCTGCTGACCATACATGTGACAGCCATTCTACATTAACTTTCACAGGGGTCAGAAACTATTTTTATTGTCTGATGGAATCTCAGAGCAAAATAGCTTGAGAACCCCTGGTCTAGAACGTCACCTAAGTGTTTACCACAGGACTAATAAATTGCAAATCTAAAACAGTTTGCATAGAGAGAGTGCAACGCAGGAAATAAATCACGTGAGCAACTGCTGCTAACCATAGAGATAAGTAATGCATTTCAACCCCAGTACTTGCTCAGTGAATACACAAGATAAAAGTTCGGTTTTGTTTCTTTTTTTTTTTTTCTCTTATACAATATATACAAAATCAATAAAAAATTTACATCCTTTCATAATTTAATTCATAACCACACGTGATGCAGGCTTTTTTGTACATATCCTCTTCAACATGTTCCTCTGGACCAAACTCGTGTTGATGACCACTTGCTTCCTTTTTCCATAAGCTACTCCTGACAGCACGTCGCAGTTCTAGAACACAAACATCATGTAAGCACATTGGGAGGGCATAATAATGATAACAACGAGAATAATCATCCAGCCTACTAAAATGCAATGTAGAAATATAGGGCCATATTCAATGAGAATATTCACGGCGTGCAGCAAATCCTGTTTAGGATTCGCTGCACACTCGCCACTGCCCGCCGTGTTCCGGAGCCTCGCTGTCCCCCCTATTCAACGTCGCAGGAGCTCGCTGCCCCTGACGGCGAGTGTGAACCCCCTGTGGCGGACACCGCAGGGAGCCTGAGGACGGTGGCAGGCAGGGAGATGGAAGTCTCCCTGCCTGCCCCAGAATGTATGTGGGCTGGCCCCCCGTGAGAGCCAACGGGACCAGGTATTCAATGCACCCAATCGTGCATATGTAATGATCGGGTGCAGTGAATATATGAATATGTAATGAGCGGCTCTCGGCTCCCGGCCCCCTGCTGGCTGCTCTGTGTAAAAAAAAAAAAAAACATTTTAATTAAATATATATTCATGTGCAAATAGCATGCCCCTTCTCAGAATAAAATTCCTGATTTTTTGACACCAAATGTAAAACAACAACAACTTTATTTTAAAAGTTCACTTTCCTCTTCACCATGAAAGGTGGCGATTTGCTACACGGCGACACACTGCGAAAATCACTTAGAAAGACGGAGAGAAGTGCATGTTGAATAGGGTGATTCGCTTTCTGACCCAAAAAAATCACCTTCCAACGCGAAAATAGCACAAATTCGCAGTGAAACAGGACGAATTATCCTCATTGAATACTGCCCATAATATAGCCTGTCATAAAATGGGTCATCACCCTAACAGTACATTTTAATGTATTCAGGTGCTTTTGCGCTTGTGCATGAAGCAACACTTCTGTAGTCAAAGGAAACCACAAATATGGCAACTTGTGATTCGTTTGCCCTTCTGTTTTGAGGGTGCCTGAGTGCAAACAAATGCATTTAAATCAGAAAATCTGGGAGGTCAATGATAAATGCACATTGCAGAATTACCTACCTTACTTGGCTGAATAAACTGCTCTATTTTCCCTGATTCAAAGATAAATCATATCGTATTTCCAATATCTGTTCCAGATATGTTTATCAAAAGTTTAGGGGATAATACATTAACATCTGTAGGATACATGCTGTGTATTTAACATATAGGACAGGTATGTACAGTAACACCATCTGTCTCAATACTTGCTTAAACAATGTTTTTGCGTTAATGCTAGATTCAATATGCTTATGTATATAGCCACTAAGACTTGTTACTGAAAGCACCCATTAAAATTAAACATTCCCAGAAATAGAATCCAAATTTCCCTATGTGCAATTCTACAAAAATCAATAATTTCCAGCCATTTCTGCACAAAAAAAAGCTGATAACACGATTTTGTTAATTAAGTGCAACACGATTTTGTTAATTAAGTGCAACCAAACTATGAGAAAATGGGGAGTGGGGGGGGGGTCAGGTCGGGACCTGCAAAATAACCCATGAACTGAAACACCACGTAAAACCTGGGAGGTTGGGGATATGGTGTCTGAAAAGGGTATTACTGGTCGGTAACAAGTTATGGGGGTGGAAAAAAGTTATATCCAAAATTGTGTTACCAATGTTGGTGGAAAATTAGGGTTATTAGAAGCATGAAATAACATGAAGCACAGCGCTAAATAATATGTTGCTCCTTCATAAAAAAAAAAGTATAACCGTAACAGCAGAAATTTACATAAATGAAGAGTAAGATGGTGGTGGTAACATCAAAGTGTCAGATAAGTATTTAGTCATATCAACTGGTGAGTTACAGGTGAGCTGGGGGAGTAGAGAATCTGGAGTATTGTCTGAATAATGTTCTACTACAATAGAGCACCTATAACCTATATAGATACTACTTCTCCCTTTAACAATGGGAAAATCATTTAGCCATACCTGCAGCAACATAGGTAAGGGATGCTGTGGTTGGGAAGCTGAAATTGTGCCAGCCATATTGCTGGATCTCCAAACAAATCAGAGCGATTGCATTGAATTCATGTGGTATAAACTGCATTCCAGAAGAATATATGTACACCAATGGAAAACACACTGTACAAATGCCACTTCTACCCAAACAGAAGGTGGTAAGCGTCATACATTTATTCACCTTACCTTTTACTTTTTTGTCAAATTTCTTCTGATTCATTTTATCCCTGTTCTCCTGTCGAGATTCTTTTGCTTCTTCAATAGCTTCCTCAGTGCCCCAAACTTCTAATGCACGTTTAACTATCTGCACAGAATAAAATCCATTGTAGTAGAGAAAAGCAATACTACATAGAAACATAACTTTAATGTACAAACAGTTTATAGCAGGGTATTAGGTTTTTAATCCTCTGCGCCTATTGGAAAGGCCCATTATTTGCAGACTCTGCTCTAGTTGGATGTCACACATGCAGAACCTAGAAATGAACTAGAAGTGTTTGTGTGTACTCATCTCTATGAAGCCAACACATTGTGTAAGATGTAGGGCAGATTCTCTGCAATGGTAATGCACATGTCTATGGGAGGGTTATAAAATAGAAATATTTAAATTAAGATGCTTTTATACCTGTACTTTTAAGTAAAGTTTCATGTCTCCCCAGTGAGAATTGTGAGGGTTTTTCTTCAAAATGTATTTCAGCACAGGCTCCCGTTTATCAATGTCACAGTCTTTCAGCAAATACTCCTTCTTGGCTTCAGTCCGGGTAATGAGCTTGTGCTTTTCTTCTGTGTCCCTAACATATCCAAACATTCTCAAGTCATTTATATGTTTAAAAAAAAAAAAATTAAAGAAATCTCCTACCAAACTCCAACTCCTGCACAGAGCAACAAATGGAGAGAAACTGGATGTGGTGTTTTATTCATTTAAAGTCATAGGAACATCCTATAAAATCAGGATAGATCAGGTCATGGTCTGGATGATATAACAAACACTGCTGATAGGATTCTTGTGTCAGTTTTGCCCATTCTATGGTTTTTGTGCACTATTCCTATTGCAATATTGTGCACTATGGGACTATACAGGGGGGTAGATTTATAAATCAGTGTAAGTGTGGAAAAGTGTGCTATGGAAACCAATCAGCAACTACATATCATTTTAAACAATGCACTTAATAAATGTTACTTTGAAGCAGATTGGTTGCAATGGCACACTTCTCCACTCTAATCCCTGATTCATGCATCTACCACAGGGTGTTTTATAGTGCAGTGGTGCAAACAGCATTGGTTTGCACCACTGCACTAAATTAGATCCAGCAACTCTAAAAAAAAATAATAAAAAAAAAAAATCCAGTCGGGCTTGTTTTGTTAGCTACTCCTATAAGACAAAGAACTTTGTACACATCAATACCCATCGCATAGTACCCAAATCCTAGAACAACGTTAATGTAAAGAAAGAAATGGAGAGTGTGACTTACCTGCAGCTGTCACAGACAGCCAAATCAAAGTTATTGCTTAAGTAGGAATCCATGAAGTCTTTGCCACATTCCTCACAAAATAGATAATCAGATTCCAGTACCGGACCTGCAGAGACAGATTATGTTCACTTTAAGATATTTCCCATTTATCTCCTGCCAGTATTTTATTATAAGAGGTTTTCTTCCATAACGTTACTTGGCCATTGATAGATCTATATTTACCACCAACCTAGGCGGATAAATGTGTTACTTGTGTGATCCTGCTTCAGCATTTTTCTGTGTGATTTTAGAAACTTACAAAACTAAGGGATACATTCACTAGGTTGACAAGGGGAAGGTCGACATGGGGTTTTTCACTTTTTTTGAGCCGATATGTGTCTACAGGCGTTATTTCATGCCGTACAATGTCAACCTTTTGGCTTCCGACCTTGCCCATGTCGACCTAATCCCATATCGACCTGCAGCACAGCTGCCTACCCTCCTGCATTCTGCAGGAGACTCCATGAAATAGCAGCAATCTCCCGCTCTCCCTCATTAGTCTACCAATCTCCCTCATGTCACCTAGCCCACATTACACTGTTACATTTTTGGGGAAAAAAAGGAAATGAGAGACAGATACATTTACATTGAATCATCAGCACCGTTTCCCAGCACATTAGCAAGTACAGTAGCTCTTACTAACTGCTTTGGAGCTCATCTACATTTGGATATAAGTCATTTTACAAGATTCGTCTCAGATGTAGCAGTACACACCCACGCTTCTAGGTGCCACGTTCACAATCTATCCATATATGGAACTAGACATGCCCTTTGGGTGGAGCCTGACAAGCCCCCCCTCAATGGGACACTTTGCAAAATTCTGCTCCCTGAATTTCCCTGAAACTACAAATGGAGCGCCTGTAGTCTTTGCAGGGACTGGCGGTGGATTCGCCACGCACCAGCCCCTGCCAGCCTTCGGAAGGGGACGCACGAGACGTGCCTGCATTCCCTTACAACTGAGCTCCCCCCGCCATGTTCCCCCACCTCCCCACTCCCCCACCCTAACCCTGCCAGTCTCCCTGAAGCGAAGACGGGCAGGGTTCCCGTCCCCTGCCGACGGGAAACTGGGACGCGCATGCGTGTGGGAGCCAGTCAGATGTAGTGTCCGCTCACCAGCCTGGGTGGTCTGGTGAGCCCCGGCGCTGGATGAGCTGCGTTACATCTGTAGTTTTCAAAAGTAGGCATGTATGACCTGTAATGGTCAGCCCAATGCATGTCAAACTTCCTCTTGTCGACCCTTTGACCATTACCCCAAACTACACATGACACTTGGAGATATTCCATTCTGGTCATATTAGGAAAGATAAGTTAATCAGCTCCACAAAACTTGCTATGGGATTATTAAGCAGAATATTTAGCAGTGTGCAGAGAGGATGGTGACCAACCACTGCTGTACTCAACTTACTCCTGCTGTTTTCTGAGTGGTACAAAATTCACCATGGGCAACATACTGAAGGCAGATGAGATCAGAGCGAAAATTTACCATACAATATTGATCTTTATGGAGTTTAAATAGATTAAAATTGAACAAAACATCCTTTAGTAAATTTTCCACAAGAGCGTACTAAGCAGCACTGGGTGTATGCAACACATCATATAAACGGTGAAGCCCAAACAGGTAATCTTTTTATTATATATAGCAGTGGTCCTCAACTCCACTTTCAAAAAGGGGTCATGTTTTGTGGACTTCTTTAATCATGTACAGGTGAATTAATCTATTTTGCTGGGACAATAATCATCCCTACTGCTTCCACGGACAGAACATCTCGAAACATCACCTATCATGTGTACTTCAGGGGTGCGAACCAGTGCTTTATATGATATCCACAAAATATACCCTTACTAGTAAATCAACATGGTATGAAAAGTTTTTTAGAATTTTCCTGGTGCAGAATAATTCAAATTATTAGTACAAATAGCTAGCTGCTGGACAGAAACCTGGAACAGTCCATGATGGCTTACCTGGCTGATGTACAACATTTTCCACAGTCTTCTCTTCTTTTTCTTCCTCTTCGATAAAAAACCCTCCGCCTGAATCTACAACCCTTGGAAGAGCCTTCACAGCAGATTTTCCTAAATAAAAAAAACACAAGTTGCTAGTTAAAGAGCCTGACTTTGAGCTGCAACAATTTTAAGGCCACAACTCTCCACCCCACCCAGATCGCAACACTGTATGAGAACTAATGGCTTCAGATGGTAATTAATGGGAAACTGCTATCTGGAAGTTAGGGGGAAGAGCAGTAGATGTAGTCTTTTTAGATTTTGCCAAGGCCTTTGATACAATGCCTCACATGAGGTTGATATACAAAATATGAAAGCTGGGTCTAGAAAGCAAAATTTGTACTTGGGTCAAGAATTGACTGGAGAATAGGGAAGAGAGTTGTGTTAAATCAGGGTTGGCTGGTTTAAACCAAAGTTTTTTATTTTTCTTATGCTGTAAATACAGGCACAACATTGTGACTTCTAAATAAAAGCCAATTGTAAGGGAATCCCTGTCATTATACCAAATTTTTGTTGCTTGTGGTTTTCATCTAATACCCCTTTTACACCGCCGAAAAATCCGAATCAGCTGCGGGTCAGACCCGGATCATCGGCGGTGTAAATGGGGTATATCCATGTCCATTTACACAGGTCCTCTACCCAGGTCCTGACCTGGGTAGAACCCGGATAGGACCCGTGTAAATGGCGGTGTAAATGGTCCCGCTGCGGGTGCCTGCACCCGCAGCGGGTCCACAGCGTGCAGCGCTGGGGAAGATGTGCCCAGCTGCTGCGGGAGGGTCCCTGCGGCTGCTGAGGGGAGGGGGGGTACCTGTCCTGTCAGCCTGCGGTCGGAGCTCAGCGGAGGGGATGATGTGCGCCGCTGCTGTACCATCCCCCGGCAGCCGGTCCCTGCAGCGAATGGACAGTCAGTGTCGGCGGTCCCTCCAGCACATAGGAACTAGTACTAGTTCCCATGCGCCAGAGGGACCCCCGCCACTGACTGTACATTCGCCGCAGGAACTTTGCGGCTGCGGGTAGTGGTACAGCAGCGGCGCACATCATCTCCTCCGCTGAGTGAGCTCAGACCTCAGGCTGACAGGCACCCCCCTCCCCTCAGCAGCCGCAGGGACCCCCCTCCTCCCAGCACCCGGGGACAGCACTCCCCATCTACCCCCTAAAAAACACTAAACCTGGGTCAGCCCTGCCTTAAATAATATATATATATATATATATATTTTTTATATATTATTTAAGGCAGGGCTGACCCAGGTTCAGTATAAATGGTGCAGACCCAGGTCAAAGTGCTGTGTAAATGGGGTATAAAGCAGGGTCAGACCCTGGATACTCCAGCATTCAAAGACCAGGGTCCGACCAGGGTTTTTGGTGTAAAAGGGGTATCAGTAAGCTGAACCAATGCACTATATTACACACACACAAAAAAAAAAAAAATATACAGGGAGGTGAAACAGATGAGAGGTGGTAAATCTGCTTAGCATCAAGCTTCTCCCCCAACATTCCCATAATACAGGGGGAAAAAAAAAGGTTAGAACAATCTTAAGGAGCAAACACCAACACATTAAACAAGCAATACACAGAGAAACAACTCATTGTTTAATATTGCTTACTTCAATTCAAAACAGTGTGTTTAACAGTACTATTGCTTAACTCTTTTTTTGTTTGTGCATTTCTCTGAAATGTACCTTTTTTTCTTTTTGCAGTTTTTTAGTTTTAATTAGGTTTGCTCTAAAATAGAATTGATAAGGTTTAACGCTTTGAGTGCCAAGAGAATGTGTCATGTCAACCTAACCCACGTCGACCTAAAACCATGTTGATCTAGACACCTGTCGACCTTCATCCATGTCCACCTATTACCCTGTCGACCTAAGTCAGGTTGACAATACGACCGTATCCCAAACATAAATGTGATAGGATCATCATTATGCAGCAAGCTGGTTGTCTGGCCACCCATGTCACAATACAGGGACTGATACGGGCTGTGGCACGGGAATGCATAACCAACATCAGGTACCGGGCAGAGGGACGTGCTTACTGCAAGAGTCTTCCTGTAGTAGTACAGTGTAGTCTTATTAACAGCACTGTCCAATAAAAAATACATTTTCTTTCTTTAACGAAAGAAGGCATCTAACTCGTGTTTTAGATTATGGGCATTCACACGGGTTATGTCACATTATAATTACCGTCACTAACGGGGTAAGGTCTGCTGGCAAGCCGGGCTTGTCTGAGCATCAGCGCCCTTTGCCTGTTCCGCTCTATCTTAGCCCTGACAGCTGCAGGCAATGGCTTCTCCTTCTCCGGAGGAGGCTCCGTCTCTACCCCCGGCTCCGGTTCCATCCCTATTTCATCATGTTCACCCCACGTAGAATGTGTCGGTTGTTCCGGCAGGACTCGACACTGGGAAGCGACGGAAAGTCGCGTTGCGCTGACGTTGTTGTGTAGACATACGTCAGACCAGCGGCACTTATTGGGCGGGCGCTGGCAGCTGGAGGAGAGAGCAGAGCAGATCCCGACCCGAATCCCCTGTTTAATAGGAAGAGCGCTAGCGGCCGCTGGTGGATGTTTCTCTTGTTCTGTGCTTCCCTGCCGCGTGCTGTTTGTTGCTGGTCTCCCCGGGTTTCATCAAGTATGCAGTGTGTGGGGCGTTTTTTTTAGACACATGTGCAGTGTCTGGGGTGCTTGATATATTTGTGTTTAAACAGAAAATGTTTAGAATATGGTCCACGCCTAAAAAACAAGTGTACAGCATTTGGCCATAGTATTTGTGCTCCACTATCAAGTGGACAGTATCTTCTATCTAGGTTCTCTTTAAAATGAATGATGTTGAAGTTAGCTTCTTATTCGAGCTAAAGCTTGCTATTTAGAGCATTATATTTTGCAATGCTCAATGAGTCTCTTAGGCCACAGATTTGTCACCTGTAATTATTATTATCGTTTATTTTTATGGCGCCAGCCCTGCACGTTAAAGGTTGTCATCTGCCTGCTGTCCAACCTCATCCAGAGCCACAGCAACAACCAGGACAACTTTGGTCAGTGTCACGCACCTCAGCTGAGGTTCTGCAGCATAGACACACGTACCTGGTGTTCTCTTTGGACCGCACAAACCAGAATATTCTCAGGGGCTCCGATGGTGGGCGCATGCGCAGGGTCATTTTAGGGTGTTCGACGGATGCACGCACCCAAGTGTGCCGGCAAGGGGAGTGGAGGGGCGGCCAGAGACGAATTTCCCATTAGGCACGTAAGGCACCGGCCTAGGGGCGGCACATGTTTGGGGGCGGCACTTGGATGCCTGTGATAGTACTGTCAGGCCAAAATGTACCAATAACTGCAAAATATACACTGTACTGTACTATATTCCATCTTAAATAGAGTGTAAATGGATAGGACATGCAGATACTGCCCCTATAAACTGTCCTACTTAGTAAACATTATTGTTGTGCCTAGGGGCGCCCTCATCCCTAAATCCGCCCCTGGGGGCGGCGGGGCGGGATATTTTCATATGGGAACGCCCAGTGTTTCATAGGTGTTCCCATAAGACCGCTGGACATTCTCATTAAAATGCCTTGATGACATGGGTACAGGCAGGGGTGGCCAGCTGACATCACCAGATGTCAGCTGTCTGCCCACTTCCTACCAAGAGTCCGCACATATTTAAGGGACTTGAGTCCCTTTTATATGCGTGCTGACCATCCAATGATGTGGGTGGATGCTACTGTGTAACATTCATTTGCAGGCCCTGGGAGGGAATAGCCCTTGTGAATGGGTGGTGGCCACCCCACCATTCGCAAGGTGGGGTTTGGTGGATTCGCTAGGCTGAGAATTCGCAGTAGGGATGGCCATCGTTGCCATTGCCATCGATGGTTGCCATCGATGGCAATTCTGCAACAGGCCATCGATAGTGCTAAACTATGCAATGGATGACCATCGATATTTTTACATATCGATGGTCATCCATTGTGTTTGATTGATTGACCTGTGGGCCAATCAAAACACAGGGACGGGGCTTCGCGGGTGTCAGGGGGCGGAGCTATGCTCAGTGTCCCAGCACTTTAAAAAAAAAAAAGCAAAACATCGTTTTGCTGTTCCATCGATGGAGGGAAACCATCTGGTTCTCCCCCATCGATGGCAAAAGTATTCGACATCGGCCATGAACCATCGATGATTTAGAATCATCGATGGCCATCCCTAATTCGCAGCCTTGGGAATCAACCCGAATAACCCCCTCAATCTGCTAAACTCTCTCCCTAATACCCTGACCCAGTGGTTCCCAAACTTTTTAGAATCACAGCGTACTAGAGTATCAGAATTTTATTCATGTCACCACTTTACCAAGTTTTTTATTGAAAAAGTTCTAAAAGAAATATTTATTTAGTTTATTTTTCATCTTTAGATTCAGTTATGTGGTGAGGAACCATATTTATGTCTATTTTTCCACATATGTTATGATTGGTAGTAACAAGCACTGGTTTTGCCTATTACATTGACCAAAATGCACCCCAGGGTGAAACCACTGCCTTAACCCAAACTGATAAACCAATAATATCCCTAATACCCTAAATCCATCCTACAAATTAACGCTTCTTCCCTTATCAAAACTGATAGTTCAAACTGAGATGGAGAACCTTTAGCCCTCCAGCTGTTGTTGAACTACACATCCCAGCATGGCCAAATAGCAAAACTGTATCCAGGCATGTTGAGATGTGTTCAGCAACAGCTAGTGCACCAAAGGTTCCCCATCTCTGTGCTGAAAAAAACTCTAATCGTATTCCCAGTATCCTAACCCAATCCAGCAAACCAGGCATAGCTAAAGCTATGGCAGGGCATGCTGGGATGTGTAGTTTCACAACAGCTGGAGGGCCAGAGTTTGGACATGCATGTCTCCTTCATATTCCTAGTAATATTATTTGGCGTGGCACTAAGCCACGTTTATCAGGTGGTCGCTGTGGAATGTTGTTTTTTTTGGAGGGGGGGGGGGGTTGCTAATGATTTGCCTAGGATTCTGAGAAGCCTTGAACAGGCCCTGGTCTACCCCAATAGGTCTACAGCAGGGGTAGCCAACTCCAGTCCTCGAGAGCTACCAACAGTTAACATTTTCCAGGTCTTTATCTCTACCTGTGGATCTTTTGTAATTTGGCAGTGAGTAAAGCAGGCATTACCAACCACGGTCCTCAAGGCACACCAACAGTGCAGGTTTTAGTGATATCCAGGCTTCAGCACAGATGGTTTAATCAGAATCCCTCAGATACTAATTGTCACCTGTGCACAATCCTGGATGTTTAGAAAACCTGCACTGTTGGTGTGCCTTGAGGACTGTGGTTGGGAATGCCTAGAGTAAAGAGTGCGCCTGTGTACCTGCTAGGCGGTCTGGAAAACATGAACTGTTGGTAGCTCTCGAGGACTGGAGTTGGCTATCCCTGGTCTACAGGATGCAAAAGGTAGATATATGACATGGGGGGGTGGCAGCACCAGTGACTGCTACAATCGGCACACATCAGGCAGGAGGAGAGGACAGACTGCAGTCAGTGTTCTCCCTGAATGGACAGGCAGACGAACAGGCTGGCTGATGGAATGGCAGGGGTAGAAGGACGTCCAGCCCCCCTAAACAGGCTTAGGCCTGGGTAAAAAGTACTGGCACCCCCACCCACTTTTGGTGCCACCACCTACTTTTATTCAGTTTTGCTTTATAAGTGTAGTTTCCAATTGGAAAGCGCAACGGATTTGTGACCTCAGCTTTAGTTGCAGTTCTGCAATTGAAGCATAACTGCAACTGCAGAGAATCACAATGCAAGAGCCGCCCAGCATGTAAAAATGCTGCTAGCACAGGATAATCCACACACTGAAGCATTCGTAATCACATCACAAGAAATAAGTAATGCCGTGTTCTCACTGCGAGTGAGAAATACACAGCTTTTCCCCGGCATTGAAATGCCGGGGACTGCCGCACTGGACCCCCGTTCTCACTGCAAGGCAAATTCCAAGATGAAGATGATCTACCTGGGAATTTGCCTTTTAACACGGGTTTTTCGGCAGTGTGAATGGGTCAACCCGTGTCTGCATACCCGGATCTCTGACACGGGTAAAAATAAGGGTTTTACCCGTGTCTGAGATCCGGGTATGCGACCTGTTCACACTGCCAAAAATCCCGCATTAAAAGGAAAATTCCCGGGTCTATATGCTAGACCCGGGAATTTGGCTGCAGTGAGAACGGGGTATAATGGACCATTTTAGTTGACTCGGGGCTAATCAGAATGATGAGTATGGGGGAAGATGTGTATTCTACTTCACATGTGATGTTTCTATGGGCAACCAATCAGACCCGAGCAGGCATTCCCAACCACGGTCCTCAGGGCACACCAACAGTGCAGATTTTAGTGATATCCAGGCTTCAGCACAGATGGTTTAATCAGAATCCCTCAGATACTAATTAAGTCACCTGTGCTCAAGCCTGGATATCTACAAAACCTGCACTGTTGGTGTGCCTTGAGGACCGTGGTTGGGAATGCCTGCTCTAGAGGGTGCTAAATAAATAAGAAGTAGATTCTGATTGGTTGCCCATAGCAACATCTCATGTGAAGTAGAATACACATCTTCGTAAATTTCCCCCAATGTGTTAAGGCAATTGCAGCGGATGTCAGATGCATGCGCTGAAAACCCCCATGACACTCCTGCATTTTTTTCAACCACTCCCTGCAAATGCTCATAAACGCCCACCACCTGTCAATCAATCTGCGATACCATCCTGACAGAAAGAAATGCAAATCATAGGTTGCACACAAGCGATAGGTTCACAGCACATGTGCATACATCCGATAATTGGACAATCTGTGATTTAGCAACATTACAACTAAACGCGATTAAGGCCCCTAGTGCACATCATACCTTTAAACATGCATGAATTATACAGGTTCTATGAAATTCAGGCTTGAAGTCAGCCAGAGAGCCTGTGTAGTTTATTAGTGTCCTGGTTTTAAAGGGATATAAGCCTACAGTATATGTCCATGTGGAAGGGAATATAGATTGTAAGCTCACTAGGGCAGGGACTGATGTGAATGTTCAACTATACTCTGTAAAGCGCTGCGTAATATGTATGCGCTATATAAATAACTTAATAAATAAATACATCATTGAATCTTGACTGCTTTAAGGTGAGGTCATCTGGCTTGACTGACCCTTCCCAGCATCAGTAATTTACAGCAGTTGTATCTCATTGCAGGAGCAGTGCAGCCTTCATCTTAAAAGTATAACTAATTTTGTCTTTTGCAGAGTTCACCGTCTTAAGACTGGATGGTATTTAAGGTGATTGGTGCAATTTTAATCATAATTCTTACACATACATGTGGTTTTATTTGCTGTAAATGGCCATGCCTTTGCACTTAGCATTTTTAAAACTGCACAATGTCTTGGAGATAGTTCCCTGATCCAAAAGCAACAGAAAAAAGATTGTTGAACTATTTTTTTAAAAACAAATGCATTTAAATGAGGAAATTTATCACAGAAAAAACTATATATGGGGGAAATTGAATGTTTTAAATCATATAACACGAAATTGGTTTACCAAATTTGGAAACAAGACCATCGAATCTGTGTACTAAAGCCTTCCAGTTTACCTTCGATTTTTCCTCTTGTGATGAAATACCCCAAGTTGAGAATCGTGATCAGAGTGGTCCATCAAAACATAATGAATCATCCTTAATAAAAGATGCAGGCATAGAGGATGACCAACTGTATTGTTTATGTAAACACAAAAACAACCCTGATGAACCTTATGCTCAATGCAGTCGATGTAATGGCTGGTTTCACCCATGGTGTGTTGGCTGCAAAAGTATCACTGACATCCATGTTATTTCACCATGGTTGTGTCCTCTCTGTGAGCCAAAGAAATAAAAAATACTGGACATATATGACGATACTAAATCAGCTCCTGGTGAAACAGAAAAAAGAACAAAACTAAATTTGTTACCGAAATGCATTCCATTTGATGTAACAAGATATTATTTATCTGATGAAAGGGAATGTTTCAGTAATAAAATATAACATATGTGTGTCCTTAGAAAATGAGCAAAACACAATCAAATTGATGCAATTGCAGCTACAAGAGGGATGCAGTAATATACATTTAATTTATCAATAAAAAATACTGCTACCTAATATTTATAAAACACAATTCAGTCCATGATTAAAGCTGATCATCTTTTTATAAAGGAATTCATTACTAAAACATGTCCATCTAATTTCACAATGTCTCTATCAACTGAGGAATGGAACCAAATAAAATGAGAAGACAGGACAGGTTATCGTGTCCTTAAAAGTGAATGGACTGAGACAATATCAATAGAATAAAAAATAAGCTCTGCGTTGAAACGTTCAAATACAATTTGATTGAGATAAACTGGTTCCAGAAAAAGACATTGAGTGTTCTGGTGTTCTAAGGGACAGTGCACGTTTGCAGGATGTATGAAGTACAATATATTACAGTACCCTGAAAACCAAGTAAAGAGCATTGTCAAATGTTTATCAGTAGAAGTTAATGGGTCAATAAATTATAAGTGCACCTAAACATTCAAAAGGCACACACGAGGGAAAGAGAGGGATAAACCGAAAGCACATCTAAGAGAAATGAGACCAGTGCTATTGCACGTGAAAAAGCTAATGCTAACATAGAACTGCTAATTGCAGGGAACATGGATGAAATTAAATCAATTGATATTCTTCAGAAAATATAGAGTGAAAAAAACTTTGAAAATAGACACGACACAAATGAATACTTGATGAAAAATACAGTTGCTACAAAGCATGCATAGATATAAAGCACATAGACATGCATGGGCCATGTTGAAAGATTTGCAAGCAGCAGGGTAATGTTTTCTGTACCTAGATTCAACTGGCTCTTCAGTAATAAAGCCAAAAAGACATTAAAAGCAAAATTCTGTACTACACACTCTGTAGTTCTTTGACCAGTGAAACAGGATTCACCATCTCCGTGGCAGAAATGTTGTCTTCAGATCAAAGCACACCCACTATTCTGCATTGGCGATCCTGTTTATGGCCCTTATTTTGATCGGCACGGTACGGCCCGCGTGCGGCCGTACCGCCGATGTTTTTTGTCTGCACATGCGCAGAGGTCATTCTGCGCATGTGCAGCCCCCTTCGCCGCAGACGGATTTCGTCCGCCGCAAAGGGGGCGTATAGGGGCGTGAGGGGCTTCAGCCCCTCATTTCCCTATGTGTACGCCCCGCGTTTCATGGGCGTTCCCATGCAAACGCGGGGCGTATGCATGGTAATGAGGGCATGACGCCCTCATTACCATGACATGGGGGCGGAAAGCTGACGTCGCCGGATGTCAGCTTTCAGCCCCCTTACAAGCTCCCACACGGACGATTGTCCGTGTGGTCTGAGCTTGCGGGAGCTGCCGCGGCGTGCGGGCCTGCCTTCGATGGTCGTCGACCATCGAAGGCAGGGGGCAGCTCCCACCATGGTGGAGGCGTAGCCTCCACCATTTTTGTGCGGATCGCCAGCCGTCCGTGTATGGACGGCCGTGGCGATCCGTCCGGTGGGCGGCCCTTGGTTTGTGCGGTCGGAGCCCCGTGTGCGGCTCTGACCGCACCAACCAGAATAAGGGCCTATGTCATGATTTGTTAAGAGTATGCAAGAGAAAGCTTAGTCCACAAACGGTTGAAATTGATTTTAGCTGGGCTCTAATCCATGTATCAGCACAGACTTTCAATCATAATAACATAATGGACTATTTAAAGAAAGGTCTCCTTGTTTGCAATGGAAAAATTTCATGTACTTTTACAATTCTCCATATATCTGCTGCACTTATGATAAAACTTATGAACATCAAGCTGTCAAAATTGAAGGCAAGCAAAGCTGCAAAACTGTTTTTCCTTACTCATTTGCATTACTGCAGAATGCAGGTAGTCTTGGGGAAATTTAAATTCAAATATTACGGATTACATGTCTTCTCAGTGGAGAAGGAAACCAATGTATGCAAAGCAGAATTGCATGAGGCCATCAACATTCAGAAAATCGAAGGGATTGAAAACATTTCAGAGACTGAGATAAATGAAGAATGGAATATTAAGAGGGATTCACCATTTTGAAAGACATTTTCGAAAATGATTACAAAACAAAAGCAGATGATGCAACAGGAGAGATAATGTGCTATACTGGCATATATTAATAACCCTGCTTTAGACATATGTTGCCACAATGCCATTATGGAGCAGAATATTGTTAAAAAATGTGAGTCTTCTCAAAACTCATGACGCTAATGCAACAGTTGAAAATTGGTTCAGGACTACAAAGAAGGTAATTTTAAATTATAGACTTCATCGAAAGGCCAGGACATTTTCTACAGTGTATGTATGAGTTTTTGCAGGGATGAATGAAAGAAAGAAATTGGTTTGAAGTTTTTCAAATCTGTACAAAAATTTGAGACTAAAAAAATATCAAAATGATAGAACTGAACAGGAACATCCTACCCATTTAGAATAGTGGCAGAAAATAAGAAAAAATAAAAGTAAACAGACAAAATATCCACATCAAAATCTGCAAAACAAGTTGTTCAAGCAAACTGTCCAGCTTGGTCTGGGAAATGGAAATTTTGGAAAAAATGACTATTATCCAATACAACTCATGTACTGTTGACAATTTGCTTTTTATAATTCATATGGAAAAAATAAAATATGATCTTAAATGGGTTAGATGGTCTAAAAGCATAGGATTCAACCATCTAATACATTACTGATGGTCCATCAGTATTTTCTGAGGAAAGATTGGATTAAAGGAGAAGTTTAGTGGTTAAAGCACCTAAATAAATTTCAAGGCTGAACTGTGTGGGGACACACATGGAAGTGAAGAGGATTTGGTTGCATGTTGTTTAAATTATCTACCTACAACAGTTAAGTCTATCTGCAGTGGACCTTTTTGCCCAGACCCAGTTACCATTAGATCGTCCAATCTTATTGAAACTTGGTAAGAACATTTCCTTTTCTTTTTTTCTCTCTTTCATTAAATAAGAGGTTGTGGTATGTGTCAACAGTCATAATATTGACATTCATTATGTCGACATGGTCATAGTGCATAAATTGACCATGTAAACATTCGATGTTATGAAATGTTGGGTACTCTTTACCTAGAACGGCGCCCACGATTGAAATCGCGGGCATCGCGGGTAAAATCGCGGTAATCGCGGGTAAATCGCGGGTACATCAAAATCGGGTACCCGCGATTACCGCGATTTTCCCATAGAGAACAATGTTAAAAAGCCTGATTGACCGCGATTTTAGCGTTAAATGCCTCAATGCCCGCGATTTTCCCATAGGAATCAATGTTAAATGGGCTACAGAGCCCAAATAGCCCCAATTAACCCTTAAATGTCCCCCCAATTTTTGTACGCCACCCCACGATCCACGCCAACCCGAAGCGTGGCGAGCGCAGCGAGCCCGCGAGGGGCGGCGGTACGCGTCCTACGACCTTTTCATGCCCTACTATCCACGTCGGCGTGGAGTTGAGAATAGAATAGTGTGGCGAGCCCCGCGAGGGGACGCGGATACCTTCACAGTTATACGCGTCCCCTCGCGGGCTTCACAGGTGTCCGCGTGGCCACGGACACCTGTGAAGCCCGCGAGGGGACGCGCTTACCTGTGAAGGTATCCGCGTCCCCACGCGGGGCTCGCTGCGCTCGCCACGCTTCGGGCTCGGTGGCTCGCTGCGCTCGCCACACTATTCTATTCTCACACCACGCCGACGTGGATAGTAGGGCATGAAAAGGTCGGAGGACGCGTACCGCCGCCCCTCGCGGGCTCGCTGCGCTCGCCACGCTTCGGGTTGGCGTTGATCGTGGGGTGGCGTTAAAAATTTGGGGGGTCATTTAAGGGTTAATGGGCTCTGTAGCCCATTTAACATTGATTCCTATGGCCAAATCGGGTGGATTGAGGCATTTAACACTAAAATCGGGTCCATCGCGGCTTTTAACATTGCTTCCTATGGGAAATCGGGAGCATCGCGTCGCGGGCATCGCGGGTACGTTTATGGCCGGCCGCGACGCGACCGACGCGATTTTTCAGGTTTAACATGGTTTTCAATGGGAAAATCGCGGGCATCGCGTCGGTCGTGTCGCGGGCAGGCATAAATGTACCCGCGATGCCCGCGACGGGCGCCGTTCTAGGTAAAGAGTACCAAATGTTGATATAATAAAATGTAAACATATAATTTTTGTTGGCCCAGTGATGATGTACCTGCTTCTTGGGCAAATAGTAAAACTAGCAGGGCATGCTGGGATGTGTAATTTAACAACAGCTGGAGTGTCAAGGTTAGCCATCACTGCCCTATTCCTTGCAGTCTAATCCTAACACCCCCCTCTGCAGCTAAACACTAACATTTCACCCTGCAGAATAAACCATAGCGTGTGTCCAGCAGTCCAACCCTAAGGGAGGTATTCAATCACCGGCGACCATCTCCCCACGGGGGAGATGGTCGCCTGGCCCAATTCAATGCTGTCTTCCCCAACAGCATTGAGCAGGGCTTCTCGGCAGAACGAGCCTGACTTCTCTAGCTGCCAGGCTCGTTCTGTCGGGAAGGGACGAGCTGCCGGCTGCAGCTCGCCTCTTCCCGGCCGCAGCTCGCGGCCACGCCCCCTTCTCGCTCCCTGGCAGGCGGGACATTGAATGTCCTGCCAGCATCTTCTCGGTCGAGCTGACTCAGAACGGGACAGGGTCACGGCAGCAAACTCAACCGCTGTGACCTAAACATTGAATACCCCCTTATGCTCTGAGACTTTTTAACACATTGCAAAGTACAACAATGTATGGTCAATTTGATGGTCTGGTAGCTAGTTCAATAAATAAATACATTTTAAAATGCAGATAATGTTTTTTAGCATTAACATTATGATGTTATTTCCTCAGTTGTGAAGACCTTGGGAACATCCAAACTGTACCTAATACTTGAGCAGATGGATATATAAGCAGTTGCAAAAGAAAATGGTAAAATCTTTTTTTGTATTGGATTTTAAACAAAATTATTGCAAATATTCGCTACAAACACTCTCATGAAGGTGTTGGAGATTACCCCCAGATTAGTGGATAGATCTCCTGCATCGAGAGATAATACCAGGGGTAACATACTGTACATAGTAACATAGTAATTAAGGCTGAAAAATGATGTTAGTCCATGAGTTCAACTTCTTTAACTTGTAACTACTGACTTGACTAAGTCATATCTATAGAATTTCCTTAGTGGCCAAATAATGTAGTACACAAAAAGGAAAAGGATGACTCTTTTTTTTGGGGCACAACTTACAATGATCTATTATGATCTTTCAATTCTACATGAAAAACCCTTACTCATATCACTACAAAAGTCACTGCTGCATGAGAGGAGTATTACAGGAATTACATTTTTTTATATGATTTTTTAAATGCATATAGGTGAAGGGGTGGGAACACCAAATAAAAGTGGTACAAAAAAATCCGTGCAAAAATTAATTGAGTGTTACAGCCTCAATTAATTTTTGCACGGATTTTTTTGTACCACTTTTATTTGGTGTTCCCACCCCTTCACCTATATGCATTTAAAAAATCATATAAAAAAATGTAATTCCTGTAATACTCCTCTCATGCAGCAGTGACTTTTGTAGTGATATGAGTAAGGGTTTTTTCATGTAGAATTGAAAGATCATAATAGATCATTGTAAGTTGTGCCCCAAAAAAAGAGTCATCCTTTTCCTTTTTGTGTACTATTGTAACTACCTATGACTCATGGGAGCACCACCAATGAGAGGCATTGATAGGACCAAATGGTCCAGCTATTATAAATATGTTGGTTAACTTAATTGTGATAATTTGAATGTGTCAGTGCTAGTCACCCCCCCTCTTTTCCTGTTTGGCCAAATAATGTATCCAGTTTTGATTTAAATTAATTAACAGTAGTTGCTGTAACCACCCCCACCGGCAATGGGTTCCAGAATTTTACTGCTCTAATGGTGAAGAATCCTCTTAATATAGTATGGAATTTCTTTCCTTGAGCCTCAGTACATGCCCACGCATCCGAAGTACTGTATAGGCCTTCTAGTGAACAAATCATTTCCCAATTCTGTATTTGAATATAGTAATCACATCACCTCTCAACCTCCGTTTCTCCAATGAATAGGGGTGATGGGGGGGGGGGAGCACATGCAGAGGAAGAGGGTAGGTGGGTCATAAGGTTTCATGCACACACACAAGGGATCACACACTGGGCACAGATAAAAGGGTACAGTGCTCCAAGGGCATTTACCAAGCAGGGTGGTGAGCTCCAGGCACAAGGTCAAGTGGAAACCAGTGGCAGGGCAATCCAGGCTGGTCATAGCAGCAGTGTCATCACTGTGCTGATGCTGGAGGTAGGCCCAGCACAGTTTCCCCCTCATGGTGCAGTTACTGGAGGAGGGGGTGCTAGGACTGCTAGGCGGGGAAGAGGGTGGCACAATATCTCTGGGGAGTGGGTGGCACAGGACACACATCTCTGGCGTCTGGAAAAAGAGTGGGGGATGGTCAGCACAGGGCACATCACCAGCTATTGGGGGGGGGGGGGGGGTGCAGGACGTGCATCTCTGGCATCTGGAAAGGGGTTGGGGGAGGTCAGAGCAGAAAATGCATGGTTACTGCAGCAGGGTGTCAATCAATTTGCTGGCTGTGTTCGTATGGACATCTTGCTCATGCAAGTCATGCGGTCATCTGATAATCGCTCATGCTGCAAATTTGCAGCACAGCGTACCGGTATGAATTGGGCCCCAAGACCTCCGCCCTAGTTAGAAGCATCTCTGGCATCTGGAAAGGGGGTGGGGAAGGTCAGGGCAGAAAATGCATGGTTACGGCAGCAGGGTGTCAATCAATTTGCTGGCAGTGTTCGTATGGACATCTTGCTCATGCAAGTCAGTATTTATTTATTTATTAACAGTTTCTTATATAGCGCATACATATTCCGCAGATCTTTACAAAGCATAGTTATGAGCAAACACACATAACAAATTACATTACAAGACAGTTTAGGACAAGTACATGGTTAATACAGATAGTTGCATCAGGGGACAGGACACTGAAACAATCATCAGGGTGGCAGAGGTTCATATATTCTAAGAAAGGCACATGAGGAGAGAGGGCCCTGCCCGTGAGAGCTTACATTCTAAAGGGTAGGGTTAGACAGACAGGGGGAGAAGTGAGCATAAACAGGTTAGGATAAGAGATGGTCGGGTTTTATGCAGGAGGGTCGGAAGAGGTCAGCTTAGTCTTTCATATTTTAAGACTAAAAAAGCGCTGGGTCATCCAAGAGTAGACAGCAGAGAGACAGTTGGAGATATGAGTTAAGATGGAAGGAGAGCGATCAGGAAACGAGGGGTAGATTTTAGTATTATCAGCATAGTGGAAGTCGAGTGAACAAATAAGTTCACCCAGTATCATCTGATAATCTGATGCAAATTTGCAGCACAGCGTACAGGTATGAATCGGGCCCCAAGACCTCCCCCCCAGTTACAAGCCAGACTTTTTCCTCATATAAAGCACTTATTATAGAATGCACCTAGATACTCCCCCTTTGCCAGCTTGTAAAAGTCATTTATAGCACCCCCTGTAGCTCCCTACTATGCAGCACCTCAAATGCCCAGTGGTGCAAGTAGTATTGTTTTCTTGGTGGTACTGCGCTGTAGGTGTGGACACATGGCATGAGGGGGTGTGGTGACACAAAGTTAGAGGAGTAGCTACATGGTCATGTTATGCCACACACTGTAATGCCCATTACACATGATGCCACACACCATAATGTCCATTGCACATGACGCCACACACCATAATACATATTACACAACACCACACCGTAATGCCCATTACATGCTATGCCCCACATGTATAATACCTTGCAGAGTTCAGCGGTAGTAGTATGGAGGAGGAGGCTGTGGTCAGCAGCAATGTGGTCAGTGGTGGTGTGGAGGAGGCTGTGGTTGTGTTCTGCAGCGGTGCAGAGGAGGGTGTGGTCGGGACAGGCGAAGTGACGGCAGGGACAGGCGGAGTGCTGGCAGGGAAAAGCGGAGGGATGGCAGGGACAACAGAGATGGAGAGTTACAGCAGGGACACAGATGGACAATAGAGACACGGACAGGGACATCACACCCCTGCTGTGGTCCTGGCACACAGCCCAACACTTAGTGAGACTGCCATAGCACTTTCTTTAAGGCATTAACACCCTCCTCCCCAGTATCACCACTGATCCTCAACCAGTGCTCAATAAAAGCCAACAGACTGCAGGTGGAGCCCTTATACTCACCCTAACCCAGTGTGAGCCCCCTACACCCCCCTGTGCCTACTATAGCCCTCAATTGCCCCCTAATAATAAGTGTGGCTTTTACAAACCCAGATTGCTCCCCCCTCCCCCCTACTATAGCACTCCACTGCCCCCTAACCCAGTGTTGCTTCTACACACCCAGACACCCCCCCCCACTATAGCACTCAACTGCCCCCTAACCCAGTGTTGCTTTTACACACCCAGACCCCCTTTCTCCCCCCCCCCCCCCCCCCAGAATCTCACATGTGCTGCCACTGACCACCCTTCAGAGTCAGAATCGTCCCACAGACACACCTCCAGGGAGCTGGAAATACAGTCCGCCCATGTCGCACACCGCGCAGTGAGTCTGCATAATTGATTGAGTGTGTGCAGGAGCCAATCTTGAGGGAGACTGCCTTGCAGGCACATGCCGCGCCACCTCCCAGAGCTTACTCCTGCACCCGCCCGGCGCACGCTAACTGCAACTGCCTGTCACTCACTGACGGGTGATGGCACCCGCTCGGCTCTCCCGGAGCTTGCTCAGTTCTCACTCCCCATGCAGCTGCCTGTAGGAACACGTGCACCGCGGCACCCCTGTCACAGCGTTTGGGTTTGGGAACCACTGTGCTAACTGACATCTTTAGGGAATGTAGTTACACTGACCATATTCTAAGTAGAACCTTGAGAGTAGAAAGCTCTTTCCTCTTCAATAGAACTCCAGCTATTAACAAAAAACTAAATATGAGTGATAGAGAAATAGCTTTTTTTTAGAAAGGATCACCTACTTAGTGAATCCATTTCAGACAAACCGAGATTCATTTTCAAGAAAAAAAACACTCAAAAACCTACTTGCCTCTTACCCCCTTTGTGCCCTACAAAAAAAAATAAAGACAACAAACTTAACCGGTTGCAACCAAAACCCAATGTTTTTTTCAAATGTGGAGCTACCCGGTTCTGCACATGCCAATATGTACCATCTAAGACTTCCAAAATATATTTAGATGGTGAAGACAAAATATATCACATTAAAAACTTCATAAATTGTAATACCTGTTTTGTGATATATATGTCTTACAATGGGGCAGATGTATGAAGGGTCGTTATGGGGGAGAAGGGGTATCAGCGCACGTTATGTGCACTGATACCGCTTCTCCCCCATGTATGAAGCGGCCGGGATGCGGTAATGGACAGGGGCGCTATGCGCCCCTGTCCATATCGGCGCTGTTATCAAAATGATAGGCTAGCATCAGGCTGGCGAAGCCCTATCTAAACAGCAGGGACAGCGCTGTCCCTGCTGTAAGGTCTGGGCTGCGCTGGGATCTCGCGTGAACAGCGAGATCCCGCGCATGCCCAGTGCGGCCGGCCGGGGGACAGGAGATAGCGCATCAGTATTAACTGATGCGCTATCTCCAGAAAGGGACATCGCCGAAGGGGGGAGTTAACGCTCCCCCGCTTCGGCAGACAAGATGTTAATACATCTTGTCGATGTCCCTTCCTGCTTCGCCTCGCTATTGAGGCGAAGCAGGAAGTATCATAGCGGCGCGATAAGCGCTGCTATGATACATCTGCCCCAATGTGCCTGCAATCTCTGTTACATCAGCAGGACTCCACTTAAGCAGAGATTTCTCTAATTTAGGAGAAACATTATAAATAAAGTGCCGACATATAGATTGTCAAGACAGTTTTCCACTGTCCATAATGGTGACCCTGGGACTCTACGCCTAACAGGAGTAGAATTTATCCCTGCTACAAAAAGTGGAGGGGACCGTTTTAAGTCCCTATGTAAACAAGAGGTACATTGGATGTACCGAATGGTCTCCCTTTTTCCCAAAGGCCTTAATGAAGCAGTAGAGCTAAATAACGTCATTTCACGTATATCCACCCAAAATTATATCATATAATGCTTATTCTCCACTGAGATCTCTCTCTCCTTGTTTAATTAAATTTTACTTTATAGGATATTTAAGTCAATTAGAACGTGAGATCCTCTATTATGTTCTACTTTCTCCATACCTATAGCTGATCATCATATTATATGTACAAGCACATAATGTACTCTGCTAGTTATTAGATATCTGTACGCATGTCAGTCAGGCCACCCCACTGATGAAGTCCATGTCAAAATGTGTAGGGAGGTGGCCTGTTTGACACCATTTGGAAGCAGGAGACGTGCAGAGGACCAAGATCTGTGTCGCACACCTAGAGACGCGCCACAAACAGGAGACAGTCCTGCTGTAGGTACCCGTGAGTGCACTGAGTGGCTCCAGCTCACGTTCTTTTACTGCCAGTGTAGATATTGTTAAAACACCATGCAGTAAACATGTCGAACATTTATCAATTTTAATTCATTAAATTAAGCCTGGCAATACTGCACTATTGGGTGCCCCTTTCTCATCTGTTGTCGTAGATTGTCTTCTGGTGGTCTCGTGGGAATTGAGACTGAACAAGGGAGCAGCGGTCCACAAATCGGACAAGTGTATCACTTAAATTAAGAGAATGTGGACTCAAACACCAGATTGCTTGAGTTTATTGTGAGTAGGTGTCAGAGTGCACCCATTCAGGATATATATATATATATATATATATATATATTATATATGAAAAATAAGAGACGCACACCATGAGCAGAATGTCAAACAGTTCATTTACTGATAACAATGCTCACATACATAGAGGTTTCAGCTTGCCAGCATACGGTGAAAACAGGTAGGTTTAAGATCAGCGGTACATGAAAGCACGACTTGTGGGATCTCCCTCCGTACAAAGAGCCTCTCACGCTGTGCAGTCGGAAGCCGCCAAAACCCGTCCTCGTTCACCCGGAGATGTTACTCCGGGTGAACGAGGACAGGTTTTGGCGGCTTCCGACTTAACACTGGTGGACCGTGGTTAAGTCCTGGAGATAGCTGCACACTACAGAGGAACACCTGATATTTATTATTTAAAGGGTTTTGCGCAGTGGTATCTTTTTTCATATGTATTATTATTATTATTTTTTTATCACTTTTTATATCCACACTGATTGGCTACTAGCCAGTATCCATGGCATCCCAAACTATGTATACGAAATTCATTGACTCAGTAGCCTGCTCCCATCAATTTGATTAGTTCTTACAAGATCAGTAGTTTTCTTCTAAATTAAAAATATGCCCTTTCCTAACCTCGTTTTTTTAGAAATATTCATATATTTGTGAATTAGAAAAGTGTATTGTTCTTCTGCCTTCTGTTGATTCCTATTTTTATATATATTCCTTCATACATGTATATCTATATTAATGTGTTCCTGATAGTCAGTTGTTTAGCTGTTAGTTTTTCCTTATACCCTATACCACTGTCATCTATATTTTCTATTACCGACTCCCAGCTCACTATATCACAAGTTGCTTATATATTATATATTTCTACTAATGTCCAAATATACTAAAACTAGAGATGTGCAGGCTCTGATTTACTCTGATTTCAAAGCAGGATCTTATTGGCTATCCCAAATTACATGATTGTTGTTGAGAGTTGATAGCCAGTAAGATCCTGCTTTTTAAATCAGAGTAAATCAGAGCCTGCACATCTCTAACTAAAACCCATCTATATTCTTATATTCATAGTTCCCCTGAAATATTGTATTATGTCCTCTTGTATGTTTACATTGGTTTTGGTTGTTGTGACGTGGGTCCTGTTTGCTTGGGTGACCATTCATACAATTTATTACTCCAACGTGTGCTGTAAGATGACATCAGATATGCACCAGGGAGTAACAGCCTGGTCCCCTGGGCAACAACAACAACAACCATACCTAAGATCTGTTGAGTGATGAATGGACCACACCCCATCCACATGCCTAGGTGCTTTGCATCGAGGTGCAGACCCCAAGTCCCGCATATTACCACGTGACCATCACGTTATCTGGCTCCAATCACACTGATTGGCTTCTAGCCCGTATTCATGGCATCCCAAGCTAGGTATACGGAATTCATTGATTTAGTAGCCCGCCTCCATCAATTTGATTGCTTCTTACAAGATCAGTAGTTTTCTTACCTAACCTCGTTTTTTAGAAATATTCATATATTTGTGAATTATAGAAATGTATTGTTCTGCCTTCTGTTGATTTCTCTTTTGATATATGCATTTATAAAATGAATGATCACTATGCACAGATGCTGATATTTTATTATTTGCATATTGGACAGCTTTGATAAAGCTGTACTCTTAGACAGCAAAATACGTCAGAAGCCACTGGGCCAGACCCCTATCTCTACTACTATTGATCGCAATCTACCCTAACTATCCAGCCACCCTTTTCTCACCCGGTTCTCCATTGCTGTTTATTCTAATCAGTCCATATGCCACATGGTCTGAACTGAAAACCACAACATCTTGGATTACAATTGTGCCCAACTGTTGCAATGCTATCCGACTGGATCATAAACCTCTAGCGGTACTGGCTAACTATTGACCCACTGTGGGCATATATTATGCAAGTTTTATTGTGCTTCTTTTGCCTTTAATTTAATTATCATGGCGGCATATTAGGAATGGTACATTAATTGCAACATCCATTGAACTTTTATGGTCGAGTCCATTTTATTACAATTGTTTTTGTGTTTATTAGTATCCTAAAATCATTCAAATTGTGTAATAAATTGATTGTTTTTCATCATCCAAGCACCACTTCTTTGTTTTCATCTATCTTGTCTTTAGTGTGGGACTGACCATCCCAAATCTAAGTCGCTGCTTTTGATAGATCACCCCTGGCAGCGCCTGCTAAGGTCCTGGTAACTACCAAGGTAACACCTTTTTCCTTTGTATCTCAACTGTTATCTGGTCGCGTTGGAAGATTGCTACAAATAACATTATCAATTCTATACCCTTTAAGATTTTTAAGTGACATGTCAGAGTCTATAACATACAAACTCTAGAGAAGATTGATAGACTTTTTTTTAAACTATTATATATTTTCCCTACCTAGGTATAATCCAGCAGTAGCAGTAACCTACAATGTTGGAGGACATTTTATTTGCTTCTTCAGCCTAACAGATGATGATTCCTGGCACTGCTATGATGGAATACAATTATTTAAAGATCCTGGAAAGGGAATTCAGGTAACCAGCACAGGAGTTAACATTAGAAGTTCTTGTGCCAGGCGTCACTGTAAGTCAGGTAATCATGGTTCGTCTCAATAATTCTTCATTGAATATTGTGCAGATAAATTTATATTGAAGGATTTTATATTTTTTACTCTAATGCACCCCTCCCCATATTTATTAGCAGTATCGGAACTCCACTAGCACCCTATACAGTAGCTTACATTATGGGTTTAATTCATGTTTGTAAGAAATGGACAATTATCATGCAACAGAGCAATTATCAGCAGATTATGCACATGTGTTGCAATTGCAATGTGCAGGTGCCACTGTGATTCTGCATGCAATTGCAAAGTGATTAACAGGAAGTGACCAATTGGAGGTTTAAACAGGGAGTTTATGGGAAGTGATTTTGTTTGAGTACAGTCTGTGTAGCCATAGACATAAAACATTAGAGCAGATGTTCCCTGTTTTTGCATTTAGGCTGCGAATATGTACACAATTGCGGATAAGCTTGAGATATCTTCGGTTTATCACTTAATTTTGGGGCGGAAGCAGTACTTGCTAACATTAGCAACTCCATAGCCTAGAGAATAATAATATAATGTGTAGAAACATGAATTAGGCCCTCTGAATGCCACCTTTACTCAGAATGCCTTAAGTCTTCAGCTCCTAAGAATTGGAAGTATTTAAGCACAGTTGGGTTCGGACTTAGCAGGCATGCCCAGGTCAGGGGCTTCCCTGAACCTTGTGTCACATGGTACGGCTCTGGGAAAAGGGAGGATGGCTTCTTGGCAAGGGGATGTGGCCATGCAGCCCAAACAACCATTATCATAACTCCTGAGGTACGAGAGATGCTTATCTGCCCCTGGAGACAGCTGTGACTACACTTTCGGCTCCTTCAGTGTTACAGGATCAGTACTCCATGTAATGTTACAGTGCAGCACACAGCTCCTGTCACTGAGGGGAAGCTTGCATTTTGATGATAAACCATTGGTGGCCAACACCCATGAGCATCCTCTACCCTCCTAATGATGCCACAGACCTGGAGAACATTTGGATTGTGCAGTGCATGCTGTTTGCTCAAGCGCATAGGCCAGTTTCCAAGGAACAATTTTGGAAACTGTCACAAAGGGGGACGTCTGGATCAGTGGCCTTATTAACAAATAAATATAATTGTACATTTGAAAGTTATTATTTGTATTCTTAAAAATTATCCTTGTTTTACATTTCCCTGATAAATCATTAAAAAATCAATAAACCATATATATTCTATAAATATTTAATAACTTGAACAACATGGTCATACAGATGGGGCAGGTCCCATCTTGGCAGGGGATGGCGATGGCGAAGCCAGCCACCATCCCCCGCCAGCGCCATCTGCATAACGAGAAGGGGACGCGCGCGCACGAGAGGCGCACGCGTCCCCTTCCGACGGCGCTTCCAGCCGCTCCCCGGGTCACCGCCGCCTGCCCGCACCCCCCCCCCCCTAACCCTGTCCGTCTCCATGAAGCGTAGACGGACAGGGTTCCCGTCGCCCCGCCGACGGAGATTGAGACGCGCGTGAGACGCACGCGCATCTCAGTCAGACGGTGAGGCAGGCCGCTGGCGGATCGCCAGCGCTGACATTCTGGCAAAACGCCAGCAAGGAAGAGGCCTGCCCCATCTGTATCTGCAAAACTAACATTAAAAAAAGCATAAATTGTTAAGTTTTGTACATACCAAAACATTGCTTTGGTACACCAGGATAAAACAAAATTGTAAATTCTAATTTAATGTTGAATTATTTATTTTTATTTTCTAGGAACCTGCAATACTAAAAGACAAGATTTCTGCACAGAAATGGGTGGAAGACCATAAACATACATTTGCAGATCAAGTTTTTATACCATCACTACTATCAATGACAGCAAACAATGCAGAAGTTTGCCTAAAAATATACCAGAATGACCAGAATTTGGATAATGACATGGATGACTGTCGCGGACATTTTATATTCCCTTTTACAGAGAAAGATGACAAGGAAAAACTTCCTAGAGAGAAAATATACGGTACTTATGTAATATCTGGGCTCCCATTTTTCTTATGAGACCGCCTCCCCTCGCGGGGCTCGCTGCGCTCGCCACGCTTCGGGCACGGTGGCTCGCTGCGCTCGCCACACTATATAAAATCAACTCCATGCGTAGTTGGATAGTAGGGGTATGAAAAAATGGGGTGCATTTAACACGGGAGCCCAGATAATACATAAGTACCAAATATACAAACAAAAACTGCTCGATCATACATTAAGTGGTTAATTTAATTATCCTTGAAATTTACCAGGTGTGAAAGTGGTATTTTCCTCGCAATTTAACACCTTGGGCTATTCAATTAGAATGTCTCTTCTCACTTCGTACTGTAATTTTTTTTTCTCTAGAGTTAACACAAATAATCTGGGGTGGTTTCCATAGTCTAGACCAGGGCAACACCGGCCCTCCAGAGGTTTGATGAACTACACATCCCATGATGCTTTGCATTAGTTTTGCTATGTGGCCATGCTGAAACTGATGCAAGGCATGCTGGGATGTGTAGTTCATTAACATCTGGAGGGCCGGTGTTGCCCAGCCCTGGTCTAGACCCTTGATGGCTAACCTTGACACTCCAGATGTTTTTAAACTACACAACCCTGCATGCTCTGCTTCAGTTTTGCTATTTTGGCCATGCTAAATCTGATGCAGAGCATCCTGGGATGTGTCGTTTAAAACATCTGGAGTGTCATTTGGGGCTAATTGAATAGTCCAGGGTGATCCATAAAATGGCATTAAATTATTCCTTTCATATTCTGTTTTGTTGTTTTAGATATTTATAAATAGATCTAAAACAATAGAAAGAAGCGCTCCATAGTGCAGTTTATCCCAATATAAAATATTTATTCTTTAAAACGTTCCACGGTTTGGACAACAAAGGTCACGTACCACATAAGGCGGTCTCAATACCGCACATTGACAGCATAGGATACAGTATTTCACTGTTTGCTGTCAATGTGCGGTATTGAGACCGCCTTATGTGGTACGTGACCTTTGTTGTCCAAACCGTGGAACGTTTTAAAGAATAAATATTTTATATTGGGATAAACTGCACTATGGAGCGCTTCTTTCTATCGTTTTAGACACATTTATTCCTGTGGATCCAGGAGCCCTCTGTGGGTAACAAGAAGCAGCCAGTCCTAATCACGGACTTTAGTGCGAGGGAAGAGCTGAAAGGTTTCCCTTCCCATACTCTGGGACTTGTAGTTCCACGAGAGGAAAGACTGTCACTTTCATAAGACTGGTTTTGCGCATTTCAATCTATGTTTATTTATAAATAGATATTCATGTTTTGGATAGAACTGTTATACAATTTTTTTTTTTTAGCTCCATTAATATATAAAAGTATAGTCCTTACAATTATCAGAAACTC